>NW_027533256.1:73315-288996 GCF_008692635.1 Crocuta crocuta
AAAATACTTCTGGGGCGCCTGGGTGGCTTAGTCGATTAAGCGTCCGACTTTCGCTTAGGTCATGATCTCGCGGTTCGTGGGTTCGAGCCCCGCGTCGGGCTCTGTGCTGACTGCCAGCTCAGAGCCTGGAGACTGTTTCATAGTCTGTGTCTCCCTCTCTCTCTGACCCTCCCCTGCTCACGCTGTCTCTCTATCTCTCCTAGAAATAAATAAAAATATTAAAAAAAAATATGTCCATATGAAAACTATATACAGATGTTTATAGCAGCATTATTCATAACAGCCCCAAGATGGAAATAATCCAAATGTTTATCATCTAATAGATGCATAAATAAAATCTGTGCTATCCATGCATGAATATCATTCAGCTATATGAATATTATTCATACCATTAAAAAGTATGAAGTAATAATACATGCTCCAAAATGGATGAACCTTGAAAACATTATGTTACGTAAAAAAAAGTCACAAAAGACTACATATTGGATGATTCCATTTATATGAAATATGCAGAAGAGACAAATCTATAAATATAGGTGATAGAGTAAGGGTTGCTTGGCGTGGAGGGAGGGATACTGAGATTCACTGGGGGTTGCAAAGGGTATGGAGATTTTTTTCATTTTTTTTTTGAGGCAATGAAAATATTCTAAAATTGACTGTGGTGATTATTGTATATAATTGTGATTATACTAAGAATAATGGAATTATACACTTTAAATGGGAGAACTGCATGATTATTAATTATATCCCAATAAAGGTGCTAAAACAAAAGAAATAGTTAAAAGGTAAACTAAACTTGTAATGGCCAGGTTTTTATCCATTAAGAAGCAGTTATTAATGATATTATATGATACACTGAAAAATTTAAGTGGGTAGATCTCATGTGAAGTGTTCTTACCAAACAAAAACAAAAACATACAGTATGTTGTAGAACTAAAAATCACATACACTAAAATCAGTGATGTGGAAGTAAAACTATGAAGTTGGCCAAAACTACATAGAGAAATATGTAGAAATTTCTTTCTTTCCTTCCTTCCTTCCTTCCTTCCTTCCTTCCTTCCTTCCTTCCTTCCTTCCTTCCATCTTTATGAGAATGCTGGTAGATATTAAGAAAAGGCAACAGAGGTCAAATTGATAAATAGCAAGTGTTCACAAGTTAATGTTGTAAACAAAATTCAAACAGGTAAAAATGAGTAAGCAAACAAGGAAACAAATGAAAGCATTCTGTCTTGAGCTGAAAAGTGAACTGAGGATGTGGATTGAAATGGCTCACCAAGTAAATGTAGTTAACACTTAAATCTGTACCAGGTGAATATTTAAATTTAAAATATGAAATGAAGAGGGGTGTCTGGGTGGCTCAATTGGTTAAGCATCTGACTTTTGATTTTGGTTCACGTCATGATCCCAGGGTCATGGGATCAAACCCCATATCAGGCCCTGCACTGAGTGTGGAACCTGCTTGGGATTCTCTCTCTCCTTCTCTCTCTGCCCCTTTCCAGCTCTTGCTCACTTTCTCTCTCAAACTAAGTAACCATTTAAAAATATAAGTATTAAATGATGAAAACAGGTGACCTAACACAATGCTGTACAAAAAAAAAGTACAAGATCAGGTTAGCCAGAGACTTCTCTAGAAAACGTAAGAACAATGCCAACTGAGTTTTCAAAAGACACATTTATTCCAAGAATTCTACATCCAGCTGAATCATCAATCATTCGTGAAGGCAATAAAAATATTTTTGAAAAAGAAGAAATATTTTTGAATCTCTGAGTACCTAGCATTTATTGATTTGCTTCATTAAAAAATACTCAGAAACAAAATTTGCATCCTTTAAGATAATTTTAAACTTTTAGAAATTAAAAAATTCGTAAAATTATTTTTAAAAAACTTGTGAAACGTATTGAAACACGGGATTTAATAAATGGTTGTGTCTTTTATTACTAAACTAAATGCACATGTCAAAAGTAATCCTTGAAAGAAAAAAATGACATAAAATTATCTGTTAATACAGTAACATTCATTTATTTTTAAAAGTCAGAAAAATGAGCATAACACCCTCAAGATCCATCCATGTTGCTACACATGGCCAGATTTCATTCTTTCTCATTGCCATGTAGTATTCCATGGTATAGATAAACCACATCTTCTTAATCCATTCATCTGTTGATGGAGGTGGGGGGGAGGGGGGGATGGGCATAGAGGAGGACACTTATGGGGATGAGCACTGAGTGTTATGTGGAAACTAATTTGACAATAAACTATTTGTAAAAAAAAAAAAAGTCAGAAAAATGAGGTAGGAGAGAGGAGGGTGAATATAAAGGCATGTGAATTCCTTGACCTTATAGAAGGAAGAATAAAGAGTTAAAATTTTCTAGATAATAATGCTTAGAAAATATACTTTCAAACATATTTATAGAATGTCTAGTAACCACTAACTAGAATCAAAAATAGAATATACATAGTTTGCATACCACTAGAGTAAATCAGCATATAAAAATACAGTCCATATACCCAAAGGTGGATAATGAAAGGCACAATTACAGAGGCATGTATAAAGCATAATGTAAAATTATAGCATTATATGTTAATAACTAAACAGATGCGAACTAAGTGATTTGATTAAATCACAAAGATTTCTCAAGACTTGTTCAAGAGCCAAAATGAAAATTAAACTCTGATATCTTCAGAAAGAAACAGGAAAAAAAAATAAAACTGCCATAGAAAACTACATTTCAGGAGTGAAATGTTAAACGTTACATTAAGCAAGTTAACTTTATATTGAGAGCTAAAATTTACAATAAAGATATAACCTATCTATGGACAAAATAATATAACTGAAATAGAGAAAGAAAAACCAATTAGTACTTAGAGTAACATAAATATGGACTGAGGGTGATGTGTAAAATATCATTGTTTCTAGCTTCTAGAGCTCAAACAAACCAAAATATAAGAAAATTAAGGATATAACGAAATTAGATTTGTGCTAAGCTTTGCGACATTTTTAGATAACTTCCAAACAATAATTGCAAAAAAAAAAAAAAAGAAAAAAGATTCATGGCTCAAAGTATAAAACCTCAATACATACAATAAAGTATAAGCTATAGAGCCTACATTTAAGAAGTTAAGTGAAGAGTAGAAATAAAAGTAAATATTCCAGCATCTCCAAGTTTAAAAGAAAAGTATTCTAAAACCTAACTGTAGGTCAAGATGGAAATCAAACTTAGAATATAGAGTATTTAAAAATTAAATATTTGAAAATGGTATGTAAAAATGTCATAGATTAAAGCCAAACCTGCAGAAACAAATTCAGAGCCTTAAATGATTTTATTATTAAATACAAAAGAACAACAATAAATAATGCTAAGCATTAAAAGAATTGTCTTTTATTGTTCTTTTCTATCTTAGAAAAGCAGAAGGATGAAATGAAAAAGCATCAATTAAAGAAATTGCAAGAGGGTATTTATTAAATTGGTAAATACAAGAAATAATTCTTTGAAAAAATGAAATAAGCAAGTCTATGACAAATATAACTAAAAAATAAATTTAGAAATGAGAAAGGGAATATAGTATTATATATGTTTGAGAATTAACACTCTTATTCTGGAAGCTCTCTTTAATATCACAGTTACCGTTCATGATTAAGAAGAACAGCTACTGTTCAAAAGAAAGCAAAGTAATGATCATCTACCAATAGAGAAGATTATTAGGAAAAAGAGAAGACCAGAGAAAAATACCACATTCCTTAACATGTAAATCGGATGTTATAATGTCATATTTTTTTCTAGTAAATTATTTTAAAGTTTATTTATTTATTTTGGCAGGGATGCAAAGAGAGAGGGAGACAGAGAGAGAGAGAGAGAGAGAGAGAATCCCAAGCAGACTCCACACTCTCAGTGCAGAGCCTGAGGCCAGGCTCAATCTCAGGAACTGTGAGATCATGACTTAAGCTGAGATCAAGAGTCAGACACTTAACCAAAAGAGCCACCCAGGCGCCCGTCTAGTAAAATTTCTAAGTTTGATATATGCCTAATCATATATTCCATTGGACTTTTAAAAACTTGATACAAATATGCTCAATTTCCTCTGGAAACAGTTTATGAAATTGTCTTCCCAGGTATTATAATAAATAGTAAATGTTTCATAACTAATACTGTAGACAATATTAAAAATAAGATGATCAATCAGCCAGAATGGATTAGTGAGAACAACAGCCCAGTAGTTAATAGTCTTAATACAGAGGTTGGCAAATCTGTGGGCCAAATCCAACCTGCCACCTGTTTTTCTAAATAAAGTTTTATTGGGACTCAGACATGCCCATTGGTTTACAAATGGGCTTTTGTGCTGTAATGACAGGAGTTTAGTAATTTCAACAGTGTATGTAATAGCTCTCAAAAGCCTAAAATATTCATCCCATCTGGTGAATATTTTACAAAAAAAGTTTGCTGCTCTGTTGTTTAATATGATAAGGAAACAGAAAAAAGTTTCCTGATCTGTTGTTTAATATGATAGGGAAACATCATATACCAAAGGGAAGAAATGTTTATTTAACAAATGATTTAGGGGTAACTGTCTAGCTGGAAAAAATTCTTCAACAATATGGTAATGATTAAAGAAATCATGATACATGTACACTACATATATTGTACAGATAGTAATATTATGTTTTCAGAGAATATTTAATGGCACAGTAACAATTATATGATATAATAGTAAAATATGCAAAAAAGCAGGATCTAAAAAACACCATGATCCAAAATTCATGTGGAAAATGTAGACCTCAACTGCTATAGGCTTATTTATGTAAAAATAATTGTACTTAGTATTCCCAAATTTTACTTGGTAATTAATGATTGGTGATAGAATTCTGATTGACTTTAATTTTTTCCCATAATTTTATTTATTTTATATATTCTTACTATGAAAATATATTTATATTTATATTACATTTCTAAAAAATGAAATAATGAACTCATATAACTCTATAGCAAAAATAAACCACACACAAAAAAACCCTATACAAAATGGGCAAAGTAACTGAATAGACATTTTACCGAAGAAGATATTCAAATGACCACCAGATACATGAAAAGGTATTCAGCATCACTAAACATCAGGGAAATGCAAATGAAGACCACATTGAGATATCACCTGACACCTGCTAGAATTAATGCTGTCAGAAAGTCAAGAAATGATATCTGTTGACGTGGATGAGAAGAAAAGGAACCCACTGTACACTGTTGGTGGGAATGCAAATTGGTACAGCCACTATGGAAAACAGTATGATTGTTCTCCAAAAACTTACAAATAGAACTACCATAGGATCCTACAATTCTCCTCTTGGTGTATACCTGAAGGATGCAAAATCACTATCTTAAAGATACATCTGCACTCCCATGTCACTGCAGAACTTTTTACAGTAGCCAAGACATGGGAGAAAACCTAAGTGTTCATTGGCAGATGAGTGGATAAAGAAAATGAGATTATATATATATATAATGGAATATATAGGAAAATGAGATATATATGTGTATATATATGTATATATATGTATATATATATAATGGAATAATATCCAGCCATTAAAAGAATGAAATCCTGCTATTTGCAACAACATGGATGAATCCTGAGAGCATTATGTTAAGTGAAATAAGTTCAAAAGAGAAATACAAATATAGTGTAATCTCATTTATATGTGGAACCTAAATAAATAAATAAATAAATAAATAAATAAATAAATATATACATACATACATACATACATATACACATAAAACAACTGATCTCACAGAAACAGAGAACAGATTGGTGGTTGCCAGGGGCTGGACATGCCAGGGGGATGGTGGTCAAAGAATAAAAGCTTCCAGTTAGAAAATAAGTTAGTTTTAGGGGTGAATGTACAGTAGGGTGACTACAGTTAACAATACTGTACTACATATTTAAAAGTTGCTCAGAGAGTAGATTTTAGGGGTGCCTGGGTGGCTTAGTCAGTTAAGTGTCCAACTTTGGCTCAAGTCATGATCTCATGGTCAGTGAGTTCACCACACTGGGCTCTGTGCTGGCAGCTCAGAGCCTGGAGCCTGCTTTGGGTTCTGTGTCTCCCTCTCTCTCTCTCCATCCCTCCCCCACTCATGTTTTCTCTGTCTCTCAAAAATGAATAAACTTTAAAAATTTTTTTTAAAAGCTCTCACATGCAAATGTAGCTACGTGAGATAATGGGTGTATCAACTAACCTTATTGTGGGAATCATTTCTCAAGGTAATACATACACTGGATCATTACACTGTATACCTTAAATGTACATAGCAATGTAAGTCGATTATATCTCAATGAAACTAGGCAAAAGAAAGGAAGCAAATGTTCATAAAGTAGTTAAAGGCAAAAACAAAACAGAACAAAACAGAACAAAACACAGCCAAACACAACCTGATGAAATTATAGCGAAAATTTAACTGATCTCAGGATACCCGAGCATTCTCTTGTTTGGCAAGCACCTATTAAGCATAATAACTATAGAATATACAAAACAAAACAAAATAAAGCAAAGCAAAACAAAAAACTATGGAATAATAATTAACAAAAGAAAATATTCATTTACGTAATTATATACAAATTAGAAGTTTATATACTTTAATACTATCATCAACACAATTAAAAGGCCTCCTAGAGAAAAAAATGATAGTCAGTGCCCATAGGAGTGCATGGGATGGCATTTACATAACAGTGATGCTAGCACAAATTAATAGGAGATAATCAGGAAGTAGTAAAGGCATCAAGAGCTTTACAAAATGTTCATATTTGTTAACTCAGAAAGCTTGCCTCAAGATAATAAATTGCTTCTTGTTCAAAGAGTATGTACAATTATGTTTATCACAGGGTTAATCGTTGTTACAACAACAACAACAATTTTAAGTGAAATAAATGCCCCACAAAATATAGATAATGGTTAAATGGATTCTGGAATATCTATGTTAGAGTCTCATGAAATCCTATGAAGGCTTTGCAAATCCTGATACCCATTAATATGACATGATTAAATGCTCTGGATAAAATACTGACTGCAGAGGTGCCTTTTGTGGCTCATTTAGTTTAGGGTCTGAATCTTGATTTTAACTCAGGTCATGATTCCACAGTCATGAGATCAAGCCCCACATTGGGCTCCTCAATGGGCATGGAGCCTGCTTGGGATTCTCTCTCTCCCTCTCTCTATATCCTTCTACCCTGCTCATGCTCGCTCACTCTCTCTCTCAAAAAATAAAAATAGTTACCATAAAGATAAAAGGAAAAAAATTCTCCAAGATATAAAGCTGGATGATTCCATATTTATCTATCCATCTGGGAGGAAATATACCAAAATATTTTTAAAAATTTTTAATGTTTATCCATTTTTGAGAGAGACAGAGCATGAGCAGGGGCGGGGAAGAGAGGGAGACACAGAATCTGAAGTAGGCTCTGGGCTCTGAAAAGAGCCCAATGCAGGGCTCGAACCCAAACTGTGAGATAGTGACCTGAGCTGAGGTCGGAGGCTTAACTGACTGAGCCACCCAGGCACCCTGGAAATCTACCAAAATATTAATCATGCTTATCTCTGGGTGTTGAAAATGTGGTTCACTTAAATGTTTTTCTTTGTATATTTCTTATACTTTCAAAATATCCCATACTGCGCATGAACAACATTTCTAATGAAAACAGTCAATGAGTTTTAAACAAAACACACTATAAATTCTGTTTTACAAAGTCTAGAAGGTCAACATCTTTAGGATTTGACCTTCACATGTTTCCCTTTCTGTGTTGACATCAATTACACTGAAACAGCAGAAACTTTAGATCAATCAGTCACTGACATTTATTGAGCATCTACTAATCCCTACGTCTTGTCTTGGTTTGTGCCTAAAATTGTATACTGTTCAAAGAGTGTGTCACTTGCAAAATTTCCCATCAACGGGTATAATTTCAGGGTAGGTCACAGGGTTTCATGGGTGCCTGAACAACGCTGCACCCACTCATAACTCTGAGCACAAATCTCGGCCTCTGCCCTGACTCTACAGCCCAGATCTCTCTCCATGATTTTTCCATGCAGACATCAAGGAGCAGCACTGCAGGCAGCAATATCTGCTATGACAGAGAATAATGATGTCTGTCTGTCAGCAGAGCTCTCTTGTTCCCATTCTGTTGCCTCAATAATCAGCCTGCAGAGAGGTACTTTGCAACATCACATACGGGTGTGTTCGGAGCATGTATCAAGGTCTCTTTGTGATCTGAGTGACTTGGTGGAAACGCCATGCTTTTCTTGAAAAAGGATATCCAGCTGGTCATAATGGAAGGCACAGATTTCTTCCTGTGGTTGGGATATCACTCACAGAGCATAACATCGGTCTGCAGCTAAGCACCAACTCCGGAGCTTTCTGCATAGAAAGTGGCTGTTTCAGCACCACGCAGCAAACCAGATGCTAGGACTTCAAATACCAATGATCACAGACAATTTCTGTGGAGGATGCGCCAGCTACAGCACCCTTCTGTACCACTCCCCTGACCCAGAAGGCACAATTCTTTTCTAGATTGATGGAAACACTAGAACTGAAGAAACACAAACTTCTGGAGGGAGGACTGTAGTAAGGAAGTGTGATCCTTTGCCTCCTCAGCTTCTGTACTGCTGGCCTTTTCTGTGGCCGCATTCACTGTATCTCCGGTAGAAGCCTGTGAGGGATGTTCTTATAGAACGTCCAGAGTCAGCCGGACTAGTCTTCAGTAATGCTGTGGGCAGAGGCCATGGCTGTTCCTGTGCCACATGGGCATTGGGGAGCTTATGGGAACCGAGGTAAGGCCTTGCTTGTGCTTAGAATCAAGAGACCCATGTAGGGGTGCCTGTGTGGCTCAGTCAGTTAAGCATCTGGCTTTGGCTCAGGTCATGATTTTACAGTCTATGAGTTTGAGCCCTGTGTTAGGCTCTGTGCTGACAGCTCAGAGCCTGGAGTCGGCTTTGGATTCTGTGTCTCCCTCTCTCTCTCTCTGTCTCTCCTCTGCTCATGCTGTCTCTCTGTCTCTCAAAAATAAAGGTTAAACTTAAAAAGAGAGAAAGAGACCCATGTAGTCTAAGGAATATGGGAGTCACTCTTCCCACTACCAAGGTCAGGGCTCTATCCTTAGTTGGGAAAGCTTTTTGTCCTGGTAAGACAACATGGAACTCACTTCAGAATTCAGCTAGTATGGCTTTAAATCCCTGATTCGCCATTCAACAGCTATGACAATGGGAAAGTTGCTTGACTTTTCCATGCCTCGCGTTCCTCATCCATGTAACTGGAATCCAAGAAAACCCAATACAAGCCAGCTTACAGTGTTAAATGAGATCCCCTGTGTAACTTCTAATGCACAACAAATACTCAAAAAAAAAATGGTACTTTATAAAAATAACAACTGACTAGCAATGCAATTAATTTAGAAAATTCCCTCTCCCTATGTTTCTGTGTTCTCAGCTCTCCTATCAGAGAGCTGGCACAGATCACATGCATGGCCTCCTTGGCCTCAGAACTTTGATGTTTCTCAGATCCATATATAGACGCAGTAACTGGCATGGAGGAAGCCGAGAAATCCCGGGCAGAGGACCTGACTGCACAGAGAAATTTGAGCCCGCAGTGCCACCTAGCCTGCTCTGTGGAGGTCCCTCTGTGCCTGTGTTGCTAACACACTGGAGCATCTTCCTCTTTTTATTTTTTTAAAGTATAATTACCAGAGCTTATGTTTAACAGTTAATGCTGTCAAGCCTTTTAAACTAATTGGTCTTTTATAGAAAATTTAACTGAAAATTAACACATCTTTTAATAACATTGCCTTAACTTTAATGGCACTTTGCCTTTCGTTTATAATTGCTCTAAAATTGTCATTTTCCATGCCATAGCTGCCATTTTTTATATTTGCTAGTTTGCATGGTGTAGATTTTTATTTTTAGTATTTTTCTTTCATGAGGGATGAGAACAATTTGATTTTTTTTTCTCCCCAATCTCAGGCCTGCCTGGTCTGATGTGACAGCAGTGGAATGTTCTGGGTGCAACAGAGCACACTACCGTTTCCCACACAGACATCAGCGCTAGCTCGTCTGCCTCCGGATGGCCCACGGGCTGTTTCTTGCCTTGTGAGCAGAAGAAGTGAGGCTCCTTGAGTGGAGTGTAAGGAAGAGGGCCACGGAGGAATGATTTGTTTATGTTATGAGGCACTGGATTAGCGTGGGCTGACTGAGCACTTGCCTCCACCATAACACCGTTTCGGGGCTCAGCCCTTAATGCAAGTATAATTAAGAAAGTAAATCACGTGGGGGCGCCTGGAGGGCTCCGTCAGTTAAGCAACTGACTCTTGATTTTGGCTCAGGTCACGATATCAGTTTGTAGGATGGAGCGCCATGTTGGGTTCAGTGCTGATAGCATGGAGCCTGCTTGGGATTCCCTCCGCCATGCCCCTATTTGCTCTCTCTCTCTCAAAATACATTTTAAAAAATAGCAAGAAAAAAGAGAGTAAATCATCTGGGTCCATCTTCCAGATGGTCACATTCTTCAGTCTTCCCAACTTAAGTTCATTTATTTCTGGCAAATAGAGACCAGCTCTCTGATATTAATACAGAAACAAAGCATATAGGTGTCTGTAAGTACATTCACATATGCATATATGTACACGCACAGGCATGTACACACACATCTATAATAAATCTACTTCTTTGTAGTTACATTTGATCTTAAAAGATATTTGTCTACTCTGTGAAAGGTTTTCATCTACCTTTGTCCTGACCTGATTACTCGAATATGGTAAGGGGCTGTTAATATCATTCCCAATAACAGTTAGACCCAACTGAATCTCAGACAGTGGAAAAGACAGGCACAGACTGCTGCTGAGCTGGGGCCAGAATCTATAAGTCCTAATTCATGGGCTGAGGCCACAATTTCTCCTCTATGTCCTTGCCATTTTTATGAAATATTAACTTATTGAACATGCAAACACTCACCCCTGGGCATTGGTGCAGTGGGCAAAGCAGAGGCAGACATGGCATAAAATGCTCATACTGAAGCTTTTCTCGGGCTCCTGAGGGATTCAGCAGTCCTTCGATAAGACGGCATCCTCTCTTGTGCCTGCAATGCTTCTCAGACGTATAGGACAGTGGAGAAGGGGCCTCTGGTTCTCCTCTGCCCTTTCCCTTTACACTGGTAGGTATGACTTTCTCTGTATTTATTTTCCAGGTTAGGTAGAACGTACAAATCTGACACTTCACGCAATCTTATTTTCTAAAAGAGGGATAACACTGCCAGGCTGTGCAGTGGAATTCATTAGCTCTCATTACAGGATGCCCTCTTTTCGCCCCAGAAGGGGCTGTCTTCTCAGCACTCCTTTGCTAATGATGGTACAGTGTGGTAGACTTCCGTCTGAGAAAGGTTGAGCGTTCAGAGAAAATGGGCATCACGTGCTCAACCTCCTGACTCAAAGGACGGGCAAACGGCCAGAAGACCAAGGATGTTGTCTGCCCACAGTCGTGTGGGCTCACAAATTCAAAGCAGGAGGCCTGGAAGTCTGGTTCGGTGGAATCAACAGGCAAGGACCAGTGGCATGAGTGAAACAGGCCTGGTGGAATCCAATGGGGAACCATGTGGGCTGTAGCTAATGGGAGCATAGCCCAGCTCTAGCCAATTGCTGCTTTGTGGGCATCTGGGAATCTGCTTTGTGACTCCAATCAGAAGTAGCTGGAGACCCATATTTTATGTGTAATCTTGTAATTTTAAAACATTGGCAACAGATTCCATTCAAACATGAAAAACCTTTTGGAAATGCAGAACCTGTCTGTGGGATGGGCGTCACCTGCTAAGTGCTTTTTTGAGACTTCTGCGATAGACCATTCCTTAGAAGCCAGAGACCAACAGTCCAGGGACTCGTGCCAAAATCTCTTCCTTTCTTGTCTTAAAATGAGTGCACGAGGATGGCGCATTGGACAGACAAATAATCGGGGGTTACTTCAGGAGTCAATTCGGTGATGAGTGTGTCCTTCCAGCCAGCACACACAGGAAGCAGTGCCCTTAGGGGACCGCTGGCGGCCTCCAAACGAAGACGCGTCCTCTAACCAAGACTGAAGTGTTCAAACCTGGACTTAAAACTTGACAGAGTGCGGTCGTTTGGACTCAGAATTCTCACGGTATGGACGACAGCTTTGCCCGTCTGCCTACTCCTTGTATGTCCCTCCTCTGTATCTACCACATTCTAACCACGACGTGCCTTAACTCCTCCCTCGGACAAACCAAACCCAGCTCAGCACCACTGTTCAGCCTGTGCCCCCTTCCTTCTTCTGCCCGGGAAAGCTAGTTGTCCTCACCCCCAGATGCTTTCTTCTTCTGATTTTTCGGTGTCAGCTTCCAAGTTTTCTGTTAAGACAGCTTTACACTGACCCCTGTGGCTAACACAGGTCTCCATACCCATACAAACTATTTTATGTTCTTCAAATCAGTTTTGCCCATTTGATAGTATACATTTACTACTACTACTATCAGTGATGATAGCCACTATCGTTTCCATAATTATGGCACACTAAAATGAAAGGTCCAACAACATGAGGCAGGGTCCATTTAGTTAAGCGCCCAGGGAAGGCATTGGTTAATAACAATAAATACGTAAGAGCTTGTCATTGCAAAGCACTGCACTAGTCACTTTACAATCTTAAGTCGTTTAATTATCTCAACAATTCTATGAGGTAGGTACTCTAATTTTTTAAAGTTTTTAAAATATTTATTCATTTTTGAGAGAGAGATAGAGCATGAATGAGGGAGGGGGAGAGAGAGAGAGGAAGACACAGAATCTGAAGGCTCCAGGCTCTGAGCTGTCATCACAGAGCCCAGCTCAGGGCTTGAACCCACGGACCGTGAGGTTATGACCTGAGCCAAAGTCGGACGTTTAACTGTCCAAGCCACCCAGGCACCCCAAGGTAAGTACCGTTATTATCCCAATTTTAAAGATGGGAACACTGAGGCACAGAGAGGTTAAGGTTACACAGCCAATAAATGGTGGTTCTGGGCTCTGGATCCAAGCAGTCCGGCTCTTAGTTCATGCCTTATCTTTTCTGCCTAGGGAGGGTCCAGATCGAACTGAAATTGGGGATGAGGGTTGGGAGGAGTACGTAGCTGTGGAAAAGAAGTCTGAATACTTCCGTGCCCATTTTGGCTCTAAATACAGAGAGGCTTCCCTTCATCTTTCTCGTCTGTGTGTGAGCGGCAAGCTGGTACCACTCTGAAAAATACATTTCTTATTTGGCGATCTTCTTCCTAGAGGCACACACCCACACGCGTAATTACTCCCTCTCATCATGTGCCTCTGCTGTTGATTAGCAGGAGGAAGCCACGAGGCCATGTCTGCAACATCCCTATCTGTTCAGGAATGCCTGTGATAAATCAAAACATTATTCTTTTAACAAATGAAGCAGGAAGCAGCAGGAGTTGAGTTATGAAGGACAATATTCAGGGGATGTTTAGACACATGATTAAATGGCAATTTGGGGGCTGGGAAAAGGAGATCATGGACATCTGAGGAGGTGTGTGTGTAAATGTCGGCATGCTGCTTGTAAGCGAATGCCTGGGCTGGAAGCTTACCTCCGGCTCCCGCTGCTTGGAGAGGCCTCAATTTCTCAATTTACATTCCTGCCAGCCCTTTCGGTTCCTTCTAGTTACTGCCTTGATTCTTGCCTAATCTCCTGGTTTTTCATACATTACAGTTGGGGTGGAATGCAAAGAAACTACAGGTAACATTTTTGTCAACTGTGTCTGATGAACCTGACTGAGTTGAAGACCTCACTTTGCAACTGGTTCATGCCAGACAATGAAAGCCAAGCCTGAATAACTGGATAGGCATTTTGACTAATGACTTGAAAAGTGGCTGTCAGTGGATCGGTTAAATATGCCCTGCTTCAGGGTTATTCACATTATTGCCCAAAAGATCAGACACTGGAGCTGAAGTGCCTTGCACGGTTCCGGGCCCTCAACAGATGAAGCCGATGATGATTACAATGACAGTTACGAGATTCTTGATACCCTTTTTTCCCAGGCTGGAATTCAGAAGGAATGCTACTGCCAGACCGTTGCATCCATACATGCCTTAGCCCCTCTCTCCCAGACACTTCAGTTTGCATTTCAAAGGAGATTAGAGACGGCTTTTTAAAAATTTCAAACCAACCCACTTTGATTTCTCATCTGAGTTTCCAAGAACTGACTCCCTGGTGGTGCTACAGACAGATAGTTGTGCAGCTCAGATCCAGATGTGCCCCCTACCCCCACCCCGTGGCTACCATGGGCCCCTTTGGGTGTGTAAGGGTGAAGTTCTTTGTTGCTTAAAATCAATTTTATTGGCTATTGGTGTGAAGGGCTGACTTCATGGGCATGTGGCCTTGCGATCACCCGGGGTCCATGCTCAGAAGGACCCCTCTCTTGGCTTAAAGCTCTGCTGTCATCATTTTGAAATTCTTAATAAGGTATGAAAAAGTGGGCTTGCTAATTATAGAGCTGGTCTTGCCTAGAGTATCCTGAATGTCTGATATGTAGAAACAGACATAGTTTTATAAATTTGGATTTTATAAAATGTTAATAGAGTATTTTGTAGTTCCAGGGGAAAAAATCTACTGTCAACAATTTAATCCTCTCTTAGTGAGAACAATCTTCTGTAATCTCTCTAATTAGGATCAGAAGTCAAATGAAATTTCTAAACAGATGAGTTACAGAAATCTTGCTGAAACTGAAGACCAGTACAGACAATTTGGCAGTGTATGAGCATACCCTGCAGCTTCGCTCATTCTTTCTGGGTTGCTTAAGGCTTTTGCCCAAACTGAGCCGAACATCACTAGCAGGTAGAAAGGTTAGGCGCAGAACCAGCGGGCCATCAGGAAGAAATCACAAGTCCTGGGAAACCAAGAATGCCTTCTCCAGGGACCATTTTCTCTCCTTCTTGGCTTGGAAAGCAAAGTTATGGCATGATGCCTAGTCAACCGTAATTCAGATGAATATTGTTTCATAATTATTTTTAAATCCATAATTCTAATTTTTTAAATAAGATGTGCTTGCAGTTGGATCACATTCAGGAATATCGAATAACCTAAATTAGTCTTAAAAAGCTTTATGTTTTTTCCCCTCAAACAGAGGTTCTTCTGGGATTAACTTTAATGAATAGAAGAGAATAATGCATAATTAGCATATCAGTTGTTTAACACATTCAGGAGAATAGCCTTCTTAAGCACTTTAAGGAATGTATGTGTATAAAAACTCAGTGAGCTATGTTTAGGGTTTTAATGTATTCAATAAAACTCTTTTTCATGGATTCCTCAAAGGTCAGTTGTTTATCCAGCTTACGTCTTATTTCCATAAATTGTGAATTTGAGGACTCCAAAATAAAGAGGCTTTTCTAATAAATAAAGACACTCAATGGGAATACTTCACAATCCCCAGATACAACCTATTCTAAATAGTGTCTGCTTTTGCCTTTTTTTAGTTCAAGACAGCTTCATGAACCGGGGCCTACTTTTTAATTGTTATTTGTTTTTGGTCTCAAAAGTGAAAAAATAATGCCTCGATTGTTTGGTGCACATCAAGTTATAAAAGAAACCAATGATGCTTTTGACCTCTTCAGCCAGCCCGCCTGCCTCTCTCTGCCACCACTTCATTTCCTCCTGGCAGCAGAGAACTGGCTAGACCCGGCCCTCATGCGAGGTCCTCTCCCAGGACTTATGTTTCAGTGATGGGCAGTGATGGAAGAGACACCCTTGACATTTTGTTCTCTTCTATCTTTTGCTCATATTCAATCTATCCCCAAGTCCTATCAATTTTCCTGACCAACACCACTCAGATGTACCCACTCGCTCCAGCTCTGCCAGCTCTATCCTCAACCAAGCTTTGATAGTCTCATATACTCAGACTTCCTGCCACCATCTTGCCTCCTGAGCCATCCTCCACACACCAGCCAAGACAATCCTCTTACAACATAAACCTGATCACATGACTTGCCAGCTTAAAACCACTCTTCAATGTCTCCTCATTGATCTTGCAGAAAAAACCAAAGCCATAAAAATGAGTTTCCTGGTTTTGCAGGTGCAAACTTGCCTCGTCCCTCCCCTCTCCCTCTCTCACTACGGCCCAGCTACACAGGCTTTCTTTGGCCTCCTTAAGGTTGTCAGTTTCCCTCACCACCGGGCCTTTGCATTTGCTTTTCTTCTTCAAGAGGTGCTCTTCCCCACAAAATGTCCCCTCTTCCTTACCTTCCTCACACTTTCAAGAATCCATAACCAAATGTTATTTACACAGCAGTCTGACTCACATTGGTATCCCCTTCTAGACTGCAAGCTTTGTGTGGCCATGTTCTCCCCTGGAGCTCAAGCTCCAGCCCTGGGCTGCTAATGCTGGAGGTCGGAGGTGCTCCAGTCCTTACCCCACCCCCACTCACCGCACTCATGAGCGAGTCCAGGACACTGACTGCAAATGCTGTCCCGCATGCAAACGGCTGCGTGAGGTACAGTTCTGTGTCGGGATCGTCATCGTCGTCTTGGTCCAAAAACTGAACATTAGTATCATTCACTAGAAAAAGTGTAAAATGAGAGTTAGCTCTAAAGACCATACACAAACAGTGAAGCCAGAGAAAGAGCAGGCTACTAGGTTAGCAACACTGAAGTCACTGAAAAGGAAAGAAAAGCATGGGAGAAGCTGTAGATGAATCTGGGAGTGGGAGCCAGGAGACTCAATGGACTGTTTCTACATGATTGTTCAAGCTTCCCAGGCCTGGAGAGCAATGAGTTCAAGCAGCCTTGCCCCCTGGCAGGCCGCTGGAGAACTTCTGGACAGTGCTGGTCAGTCCTTTGGTATAGTTTTAGAATCGTGACCAAAGAACACCCTGAAGTGTTTTGCAGTAGCCAAGTCCTTTGAGATATGGACATATTTCAAGGATGAGTAGCCATGAGTAGCCATGCTGGGATGCTAAGTTTAGCCACAGGAAAAGAAAGCAATTTATCAAGGCTGAAGAGCAATAGACTGGGAACACAGCAAAGGCACATGGCAAGGAATTCACCTGCAGGCAGGACCTAGCCCGCCGGGGGCCCGCCTGGGTAGAGCCTGGTGTCCCTAGCCCTGAATCCAGGCGCACACCCGATGGGCCCTGTTGAATAGACCGGTGACCCCAGGTGGGATGGATCCCTGGCTGTCTCCGGCTGCTTGCTGCCACAGACTTGCTGTGCATTCCGAGTTGCATGGGGATGCCCACGTTCTCCCTTTCCCCTTCTAAACAGCTCAATCTTTTATGTGCTTTAGCTCAAGTAGATGCAGCATTTGATGCTATAGTTCATTTCCATCGGAGGATTCCTCAAGGACTCCTCCGGCAAGCACGTGCAGACTGATTGGCTGTGTCACTGAGATGTCTTTAACTTATTAAAAATTAAATGACAAATTAATTTCCATTCCCATCTTGGCTTCAGAAATTATCAGTTTTGCAGAGCAAGTAATAGGGAAGAAAGTGTGTGGTGGGGGAGGAGATGAGTGCTCATGATTTCTGGAATAATTATGATGCTTTTAGGAAAAGAATAGATGAGGTTTCCTTTTTCTGATTCCTTTCTAAATGTATCAGTTGCTACTTCTCTTTCCTGGAGTTATTGTTTTAATTTTTTTTTCCTGAAAGTTACTTTTTGGGTAACTTTTTTTTTAACTTTTGTTTGTTTATTGTATGAGGCAGAATAAATGATAATAGGATAAAAGGCTATGCATGGAATTATTTTTAAATGACACCGTCTTGTTTCCCTAGAGAAAAATTTTAATGGGGGAACATTTCGCTCAGCAACACTTGAATTACAGGCTCGTGGGTAAAAGTGCAAAACGCAAGATCTGACAAGTAAGCTTTGAATCTGAGCTCTGTATAAACCCTGTACAAGCAAGGCATTTATTTCATCCTTTTGCACCTTAGTTTCTCTCTCCGTAAAATGGGAGAGATAAAAGCAGCTCTCATGAGCTTGGCAGGAGACTCCTATGAGACGGTGTTTGGTGAGCCTGGCCCAGGACCTTCATAGATGTTAGCTGCTCTACGGATTGCCTTTCTGATGAAATGTTCTGTCCACCTCACTTATGTTATTCCAGTTTCCCTCCACCTCTCTTGGAAGCAAGTAAGATCTTGCTCAGGGATCCTCCCAGGGTCAAATGGTAGCTTTTCCTCTCTTCCCTCCATTTACTCAAAAGTATCTTAGAAGCTACAGTGAAGGCTTCCTGCTTTGTGAATCAGAAATATGAACTCCGGACAATATGCGCAGGAGTGTGGTTTTAATTACTTAGACTAGCCAAGGATGGCATGCGCACTGACGCTCCAAAAGCTAATGCATCTGTTACCTCTCTTCAAGACCATGGGGAAGGGGAGGTACCAGACTTGGAGGGGACATGGCCACAAGCAGGGAGAGATGACTAGATTGTCAGTGAGCCAGGCATTTCAGTCATTGGGAAAGAGCTCCAAGGCAGGAACTAGGGTTCGGTGAAAATCCTGTGTATTGTTCTAGGATAGTTTCAGAGGGAGAGCTGACAGAGTTACCTAAAGCCTATATCACAGAACAGTCATTATGTGGCTGCTAAGAGGGATTTTTTTTTAAATCCCTCCCCAAATGTTGTACAGTCACATAGAACTGGAAAGCAGGTTAAATAGCTTCAAACAAAGTTCCTTCCTGAGGAACTTCTGGGAGTCTTCGATCTACTAATATCAACTGGAACTCTCCAAATGGGTGAAGACTGGAATATACTACACAGTTTTAAAAACGTATTTGGGGCTGGCATCCTCTGTGCTTTTTAGAAGGTATCCTACTGGTTTGACATAATGTGGAATGTGGCTCAGAACATGAAGGTAAATAGTAAATATGTGTGGGGACGTGGGGGGGCCAAGAGATTGGAGGATGACGATGTGTTTGCCAAAGGTTGTATGAGCACTAGGTAAACAAGGCTTAAGGCAGAAGGTAAGGGTGATGTGAATACAAGGAAGGTTCTCTGAGCTCACAGAAGAAATCTGGTGAGGGACAAAGCCTTCAGGAGATTTCATTATGCTAACTGAATGCCTGCATTGTTGTCTCAGATTTGGGCCATCCAGCCTTCTCTTTTCTCTCCTGCTAATCGCAAATCAAGATATCCTAGTTAGCTGGCAGCATTTGGATTCCAAACAGAAAAAGAAATTCTTGGCAACAATGATATTGAAGTGCCACTGAAGGTTTCTGAGATGGAGATATTTGGATGAATTTTCCAACTTGCCGTCCCGGCTGCACAAGCTCTCTGGGTCTCTTACAACCCTTAGGTTCTGAGAAGAGCAATCCCGAAATCTAGGCTTTTAGCCAACTTCTCTAAACATGAAAAAGACACCTCTCCTACTGTTGGAAACAGAAAATAGTGCGATCCTCCTTGACCTGAGCGAATTTGTCCTGATAAATAGCTACGTCTCCAATAATGCAGTGCTCGATGGTGGACAATTTATTCCTTAGTTTCCAGACACCTCACAAGCAAGATTACTGTGTTAAAAGCCTGCTCTCTTATTATGAAATATATTTGGGGGCCACGAGAATGGCATGTTCGTTTCATTCGTGAGTCATTCGAAGGCAGGTGCTCCCCACCTCTCTATCCACCCCTCTGCAGAGCGGCACTTTTGCTGTCTCTATTTAGAAGATCAATCCCCAGTTCTGAGACCCGCTGCTGATGGGTGCCTTTTACAGAGTTATTAACCAAGTCATGGGGAAGTGTGAAGGGCCTGACAAATGTAGTCATGACCAGAACCCTTCATCTTCCCGGTGAGTCCACTCTGAAGCTCCCTGAGGCTCTGGGCCAGGCGGATGGGGGTCAGAGGGCAGGGCTGTGCCTTAGTAGCAGCTCACTTTGTCCTTGGCACCCTTCTTGAAATCTGGCTTTTGTAAGAAAAGGTCCCCTGGGAGCTGGCTGCTTTTATGGCTTTAGAACCAGAGGTTCTGAGAAAAGGCCTTGTGGGGGGGGAAAAAAAAAAAGGCAAATAAAGTCAGAATAAAGGAAAATAAACAGCTGGAGGGAAGGCTCCGTCTTAGGTTTCTTATCTTAAAATTTTTATATTTCTCCTTTGGCTTCCTCTGAGAGCTGTGAAGACATGTCAGTCAAACTGACAGTGTGTTGGAAGAGGAATATGAGGGAGAAGGCGGGGAAGCAGGGGGACACATGGAAAAAAAAAAAAAAAAGGCCCAGGCCAAAGAAAATGAATTAGAGCAAAGATGCTTTGGAAACAACTGCCAGGTCAGATGGGTGTGATCAAAGGTTTACTGATGCTGTGTGGGGAAAAAAATCATTAAGAAAGGCCAGAACAAGACAGTCGATTCCAACCAGAGCCACAAATAAAACACATTCAAAGCAGTGCCATGGGGTAGTCTTTCTGTTACAGCCAGTGAAATAAAAAACAAGCCGATGATAGTTGGAAACACCAACAACGGAACAAAAGGAGATACTGATGTGAAGAAAAACAGTGCTTCTTACCCAGTTCAGTTATCATTAGAATGTGCGTCCCACTGTTTTTTTCCTGATTGACTGATACCAAAGGCAACTTGCCAGGTTTAGCTAATTGGATACAGCATTTAAGGGTTGGGGAAAGGGAGTGGAGGAAAGTACAGAAAAAGAAGAGAGTGAGGGAATAACAGAGGAAACATTGTAATGTAAAGGGACCCAGCACCATAGGTGGTTAGTACTGTCTTGGGGGGAAGACGCCACTCAGCAGTCTTGTAAATTCACAAATGGTAGGAAGACACGTGTCATGGCCGGGTTAAAAGTTGGGTTCCACTACCCAGTGATCATGGCCTTCCAAACCCCATTCTATTTTAGGCCAGAATGGCATTCACTGAAAATGACCTTTAGCTGAGAAGTTCAACTAGGATAGATTAAATGGAGAGTTATTACACATTAGCCCAATGCCTCCACCCAGTTCTCAAAATGGGTTTGGCTTAGTCCTGAGGGTTTTACCTCAGTGGGGGGGCTCTGATTGTAGGAGCTGTCTGGAGATGCTTCCAAACAAAATCAACAGGAAGAGTCTGTGGATTATGCCTTTCCTCCTTTCCTCCTCCTTCCCTAATTTATGCCCCAATCTCAAATCCATCATCACAAGCTGCTTTGAGAACAGTGACCAGCACGAAGGAAACTGTCTATTCTTCTCAGAGGAAAGATAGATCAGTTTTTCCTTTGGTAATCTGTCACATTGCTACTCATACCTTTCTCCACCTCCCCCCAAACAAACCCTACTAGAGCCCACTATGCTGAAGGAGATAAGAAAAGGGCCAACTTCCTCGTATCGTATGTGCTGGAAAAGAGGACAAAAAAATCTGCCCAAAGCTGATGTTCGCCCCTACCTAGTTCAGTGATGATGGGGATGTTGACCCCGGTCGTGATGGATGGCTGGCGTAACATCCCGTGCACTGGGCTGTTATCTGGAGAGGATCTGTCCATTCCTGGAGGTGTGAACCCTAGTGGAAAAGAAAGAGAGAAGGAGGAAAAGTCAGAGACATGGAAAGCTTGGGAATAATATGAATATAATATATATACATAATTTACAAAAAGTAGCTTATGCTTTATTTATAGGCCAACAATTGGCACTCCCAGGATAAGTTCTGATGTGTTGCTTTTGTGAAGGACAAAGTAGGAGGCCATTAGTATTAATTCTAACCTGCCTTGATAGTTCCCTAAAAATGAATCTCTACACCAATTATTCATCTTGCTCATAGATTTTTGCTCCCCTCTCCCTCCAGGCAGACCAGAAAACTGTACTCTGTGCTTCTGTGTGACACGGGAAATGCTTTGGCCCATGAAAGTGAACAGAACAATGTACACCATTGCTTCTGCTACAAATATTTGACTTGACTTCCTGCCTCTTTTTCCAGACTGTGGCAACCATGGGAACACGGGTTACTATGGAGACGAATGCTGGGCAGCAGCCCTGAACAGTAACCCAGACCCAAACGCATTCAGAGCGAGTGAAAAGGTAATCTGTGTTGCTTTAAGACACCAGGGTTTGTGTGGTTGTTGTTACCACAGCATAACCTAACCTATCCTGACTATTATCTTAAACCAACTGGTTACTTATTCTCTTGCCAGTGAGTGACTCAAGCTGGGGTTTTTGATAGGTTCTGGCCAAAGGAACTGATAGGTTCCTTTTGATAGGTTCTGGCCAAATAGGAGGAAATTTGCTTGTGTTTAGGAAGCTTTTCTTTGCTCTTAAAAAAAGTCACATAGAAAGAGATTCTCTTCTAATTCACTACACATTGTTCTTGTATCTGTAGTGCCTGGAA
The DNA here is from genome assembly GCF_008692635.1 of Crocuta crocuta. NCBI lineage: Eukaryota > Metazoa > Chordata > Mammalia > Carnivora > Hyaenidae > Crocuta > Crocuta crocuta. The sequence goes on from NW_027533256.1 coordinate 95,608, forward strand.
CTACGGCAGCCATCTTGCAGTGAGGTTGGGCACCAGCCTAGCACCAGCTAAATGAGATTGGCTAAACTGAATGATGGAAAGCCTTAATGATAGAAAGAAATATCCTTGAGTTCCCAAATTAACCAGCCCCAGAGCCAAAACCAACTGACCTCAGGATTCTTATTACATGAGATTTTACATGTAGTATATGTGAATGAGATTTTAATATACAATAGGATAATGAGATTATGTATATATTTTATATATATAATAATTATATGTATATTTCCTTTATTATGGTAAAAAATCCTGAGGTAGGGTACATTGGTTTTGTACATAAACTGCCCCCCCACACACACAATTTAAGGTCCTGTAATGCAATTTCTTTATGACTTTCTTAATAACATTTTCTTTTCTTTGGCTTACTTCATTGGAAAAATATAGTACATAATAATACACATAATATACCAAATGTAGGGTAATAGATTATTTATGCTATCAGTAAGGCTTTCAGCTATTAGGAGTCAAGTTTTTGGGAACTCAAAAGTTACACATGTATTTCCGGCTATGCAGGGGCTTGGCAGAGTTGAAACTAACTCCCCAATTGTTCAAGGGTCAACTGTATATATTTTTCCTTTTGTTTAAGCCAAAAATGAGAAGTTTTCTCAGAATCACATGATAGTAAATGTAAATCTAAGCAGTGGCTCAAGTGCTTTCTAAACAGTGGTTGCATTGATAATCACATCCTTCTTCTCTTTAGTAAATGCCAATAAAAACTAATAAGAAAGCAAAAAAAAATGAAGGCTTTTGTTTTGTTTTGTTTTTACTTGAAGCTGGAATCGTCTTGACTGCTGCATATACCACTGGCTTATAGTGGACCCTTGAACTTCCCAGTGTGTCTAACACAGCCCTCACAAGGTAAACATGGGCACAGTAAATTGGAAAAGTAGCCTACTTGTCTTCTGATTTTTGCACTTTGAGCTGCTCAGACCCAAATCCCAAGTACATATGAGAATGAGCTTGGTCTAGCCATAAGTTCAAGTTTAGTGAGGGTGAGAATTCATCCCTGATAGGCTTAATGGCTGCCTCTTTAAGGATGTGCATAGAGACCTATAAACCTGAGACATTTATTTACCTCAGTATATTCATTTGGTGAAAATTAATTTTATCAAGTAAAGCACCTGGCAAGTGGTACCATCAGCTCCATGCTGGCTGCAAGACCCAATTTACTCCCCAACCTTAGAAGATGAGCAGATAGATGTTTACACGTTCTTTGGTTTCTCTTCTTTGCCTTTGGTGGATTGGCTATACAGGCTTACCAATGAATTAGGGACTTATAGATACAGAGTCACTTGCTAAGTTCCCAAGGGCAAAATTCCAAAAAGATTGTGTGGCCAGATGCCTGACTTATTCTCCAAGAATGTAGCAAGGTTGGATTGATTCTGGTTTATGGTATGTGTGAAGCTCTATCTATCAGGAATGAAATGACAGGTGCTCAATAATTGCCTGTTGTTTTGGAGGTACATAATGCATGAAATGCCAGAAAAATATGAAAGGGTTTTTTTCCCCATTTTCTGCTCGCTCATGTATAAATTTCATACTATGGAATGCCGTACTTTCAGAAAGAAAAAAAAGTTTTACTTCCTCTTCATTCTCTGATTGCACTTAATTTTATTCTTTGTGTTGATAGACTGCGCACAAGGGGAAAGTAATTTCAAGTGACAATGCGGTGTCCATCTTTCTAAACTTTGGAATGCGTATTTTTCAGCCAACCACATCACCAAGTACATGCATTTTAAAGGCTAGCTGTTTTCTTCCCCAGAATAGCGATGGGGAAAACTAAACCGTTTTCATCAGAAGTTTCATTCAAAAGCATGAAAAACTGCAAGTGGCAGCTGTGCGGATTCAGTGGATGTGACGTTTTTGAATTTCTTCAACTTGACAAGTAAACACTTTAAATCGGTAATGCTATATGCATAATACATGGCCTGTATTTTGACATCCATCATCAAATGCTGACTTGAGAAAATACGGGTTTGTACGTCAAGGAATAGCACCCATAAAACAGGGAGAAATGCAGGTCACACGGTATTAGGAAAACTGTATTTCATTACAGAACCCGCAACAAGCCAAAGCATCCTTTTATTTTATCTTATTTAAAGATTCCATTTTCAGCTGTGAAAAGACTCAACTCCTTTGCATGAAACCTTCATTTAGAAATGACATGCTTGCCTCATAGGCCTATTTCATTTTGCTTTCATATTCCATTTTCCCCTTCAGTCGCCAAGCCTGGTTCCATTAGCATCTGCAGCTGACAAACTGTGGTGGGTGTCCAAAGACATCTCTCCATTAAAAGTCCTTCTCTCTCCTATGCATGACCCCAAGAACAGGGTGCCGTTATTGGCAAAATAACTTCAGCAACAATAATGTTTCTTTTTCTTTAACTACTTTTCTAGCCACTCATTTTTGAAAGCAAAAGGCAAAGACAAAAGAAACAGATTTCATCTCTTCTGCTCCCTTCCTGTAGAGTTGTGTTGACGATGAAAGAATTCATTAACATTGTTCTCTTAGAGGTCCTAATATGGGAACATTGCGGTTTGAAATGGCAGGGCTGACCCATATTACCTAAATGACCTTGGAGAGAAGAGTAATTCAGGTACCTTCCTTCAGAAGAGATGAGGCAATCCTGCCCTTGATGCCATTGATGGCATCTACCCCATTCATCATAGCAACATTTGATAAGGGGCAGGTCTAAATTGTGTCCAGGTTTCTTGATTGTCTTGCTCCCCACCCCATTATCGCTTGCTGCAGTGGGTGCATCTTTGGTTGAACTTGAAGTCTCTCTACATAAAGCAGTGCTCCAGTTCTGCACGTGAAAGCGTTGGTACATGGAACCTACTCCAGGGATCACAATCTACACCTGGAGAAGAGTGAAACTGGCAAACTCTCCTTTCATTAGTTAAACTAACATTTGGGAAATTAATTTTAGAAACTGGCACTGTTTCACCAGAAGAGGTGACTATGAATATTGGCATCAGAGAGATAGGATGAGAAATTCTCAATTAGAAAAGGATTCAAGTTCAATCCCCTACAGCCCATGCTCTTACTAAGATGGTCTCCTGATTCTTTAGATGTGTTCCCCTTCTCTCTGTTGAGCATGGCTATGAGAGGCAAGTTTGGGACTAAAAATGACTTCCAAAGATTACCTGATCTCCTAAAATTGAAGGCCCCTCCCCGTTCTAATCCTCAGGGCCAGATGTGAGAGCCTTATGTTACCTTACCATTCTTTTGGCATTAGGCATAAATGGCCCAACATTGCCCCTCTGCTAAGTATGCTCACTTCACATGCTATATTAGAACGTTAGGCCAGAGACTGGGTTTTCCATTTTTTTAAACTTTTCCAGATCGTCTTTGGAATTACTGGCCCATAGAGAAGAAACAGAGTAGAATAGTTAAAAGTATGGACTTAAGTATGGACTTGGAAGTCAGATGTCTTGGGTTCAAATTCTGACTCATCTACTTATGAGCCACATAACTGTAGGCTTAGCTCTGACTCTCTGTAAGTCTCTGTTTCATTGTATATATACTGGAAGTGCCTCCTGCATAGGGCAATTTTAAGTATGAAATGAAATAGTGTATTTAAAACATTTAGTATAATCTCTAGTATAAAGCAAGTACTCAAAAATTGGACTACTGATGTTAATGTTTCACTAGGTACACAATAAGTATTTGTGGATAGGTACAGTGCCCATTGCCACTTGTTCCCTATGGATAAAGAACTGAGGAAGCTTTTGACATATTTTTTAAAAAGAATTTTCACATAGGGAAAACCTTAGAAAATTAATGGGAAGGCAATGAGCAGTGTGAATACATTTTGGTAGAAATAATCAGATGAATTCGGTGATAAAAATGAATTTCAATATATCTAAGGAATGAACATTTTGCTTATGGATGGTTAGGATTTTTTTTTAAGTATGTGGAAAACTGGGGGCCAGCTGATAAGAAAAGCTAAGAAAGTTTCTTAATTCCTTATAGCAACTATAGAATCTCTCTGGAGACTTATTTTTCCAGATCTAACCTTCCACTTATTTTTATTTTTTTTTTTAGTTTTAGAGAGAGAGAGCATGATCAGGAGTGAGGGGCAGAGGGAGAGAGAAAGAGAGAGAGAGGGAAATAATCTCAATCAGGCTCTACACTCAGCATGGAGCTCCTCACAGGGCTCAATCCCATGACCCTGGGATCATGGCCCGAGCTGAAATCGAGTCAGATGTTCAACCAATTGAGCCACCCAGGTGTCCCTTCCACTTTTCTTAATTATTAGGGATATAAACTCCTCTCTTGAGTTCTAAGGCTCCTAAAATGGTTTTTGCTACTCTATGCATTCGTTTCCAGCATTTGTGTTCCTAACCATATGTGCTACTATTGGGTTCAGATGAACAGAATCAGCAGTGTGTGATGTTCTTTTCATGTTATTGGTTATTCTAGGAGCTAGCAGCACTCAGCCCCTGCCAGGGAAGTTACCTTAAGTTAACTTAAGTGACCTTTAGTTAAATTAGACAAGGCCATTTCAGTTAGGATGGCTTCCAGTTAAAGAATTTGGACTATTCCTAAGAAGCTCAAGGAGAATAGATAGAAGGGGATAAAAAGGAGATCCCCCAGGTATCATTTTTAAATTAACTGTTTTTGGGTACCTGCTGCATGCATGCGTCTATGTGCAGTATAGAGAGAGACACCATGTGGTTATGGGCAGAAAACAAAACAAAACAAAACAAAACAAAACAAAACAAAACAAAACAAAACAAAACGGCTGTGGCTCAGACAAGATCTACCATAAAGAATGCTAGAATTGGGTGGGATTCCAGGGTAATGCAGAGTTGAATGCCCTGGAAAATGAGAAAGACTCAACATCACTGTCTTTATGGAACTCAAAACAAAGGTAAGAATGTTCTAGATTTAGACTGATTAAGATAATTAGGATGATGAAAATAAGTTTAGAAAGAACCTCAGGAAAAAAAAAATAGACAACATTTATTGAGTGCTCTCTATATACTAAACTCTGTTCAGGGAATAACTTTAGTTCTCAAAACCATCTTATGTAGATACAACTATTTTGCACACAAGGGACCAGAAAAGGTAAGTAATCAGCCCTGGGGCACACATCTAGGAATTAGCAGATCTCACATTTGCACCCAAGTGAATTGAAATGAAATGCCATGACTTAACAATATGTGTTATAGCTGCACTAAGAGCTTTTCATGGGCCACATCATTTATTCCTCTGAACAACCTTATGGATATAGGCACTGTTAATATCCCCATTTTGTAGATAAGGAAAATAAGATTCAGAACAGTCCAAGAACTTCCTCAAGCACAACCAGTTAGTAAATGGCGGATCTGGGAGTTGAGCCAGGCAATCAGAGCCTATGGATAACCATGGCCATGTTGCCTTCCCTTTGTGTGGGATGCTCCCTCCTCCTCAGGGGCCAATCCAGGCTGGCAAGTTGGAGGCCTGAGCCAGTCCTACCCTTTTGCTGTTTTCACTTTTAAACAATAGCAGATAACAACTGGGACCCATTGTAGTTATGCTTAACTTGCTTTGGTACAGTAGCATGCACAACTCAGTACATATAATAAATGCTTTATTACAGTACTTTTCCATGGGGGAAAACACAAAGTACTTTCTAAATCTTCCCTAGTTAAGTCCCCAAGCCTTTCCAGGGAAAGAGAGAGATGGAAATTCTTATCAATCACCTCCCCTAGAATAGATGGAGAAATGAAGGTAAGTGCCTCTCCTGCCCCCATAGATTTAACATAAAGGAATTGGTTCAAATGGTGGGCCAAATTATCTTTTATTGTGTGCATATAAATGATGGTTAGAAATCCATATGCTGTGTTAAACTAGGGAAATAAATTAGGCCGAGTCATCTAGGTTTGCTGAGACAGGTATTCAATATGAAGTTGTAAAAGGAAAAGATCACCGTTAAAAATGATCTATAAAGACATGTTAAAATCAAGAGAAACATCTCATATTACATCATCTATGAGATGAATTAAATTTCCTGTTAATGCCAGGAAAAAAAAATCCCAAAGTGAAATGTCAGATGAAGTGAAGATCAATAAAAATATTTTGATAAGTAAATGCAACAATGCTATTTAACACATGATTGGCAACTGTTGAAACATAAATTATCCAAATTTCCCATTGCTGCTTATGGGAAAATTATGCAGATTAGAACTTGATTAGGCTTATATCATGAGACTCAATTTGGACTTTTAATCTATTAAGCTCCAATAAATGAGGCATCTGAATAGCTCCCCTGAGCAAGAACAGTAATAGCCACAGCAGTGATTTTGCAGTATGTATTCCAACAAATTCTTCAGCAGCTGAAGTCAAGAAAATTCCATGTATAGAAGCACAATTGCTTTCTAACTTGTTGGGGGAAAATCTACATGCCTAGCCTTGATTTGGGAGATAGATTTTTAGAAAAGTCTGCAAGAGTAACCTGTCCAGAGAAAGCCCCAGTTTAACCTTGTAATATATTTTCATAGTAGCTGTCAGGGTTTCCCACAAAGTTGGAGTCCTAGAGTCATGAAGGCCAGGCAGCTGACCAGTGTTGACTCCATAAAAAAACAATGATCTACTAAGGCGGCATCTTCTGACCCTGTCGGAAGGGTACTCCCACCCACGACTTTGCACGTAGGAGCCTGAGGTGTGTTAGCCCGACACAGGGTGCTAGAGGGCAATGCTGGGGAGCTGTGAGGGTGGGGGGACACGCCCCTTCCAATTTCAACCTAAAAATTAACATGCTTGGAGTTGATTAGGTCTCCTTTGCCTCTTTACCAATCACTCTATGTGAGAGATTCAAGAGTTTTGGACATTTTCTAATCAATCTCTCCATTTCAGAGATGAAACAAAGTAAGGCTCAGAGCAAAGAAGTTACTGTACCCAAGGTAATGGAACCAGTTGGTGGCAGAAGCAGGACAGTTGATTATCTACTTTCCTCCAAGTCCTTCTCCACACAAAGGGCCCATTCCACAGTGTTTGGTGGGGAGAGGAAGAGGGCAGCCCTGTCCCCACCCTGGCACAGAAGTGACAACATGAAGCCAGAGCGTGTGAATTCACAGGGTCAGCAAGATGGTTTCCCATCATCCTGGGCACATGGCTGGTTTAAGGTGAACCTGCCCCCTGATGCTAGGGTCAAACCATGTTCTCCCCAAGACCTGATGTAAAAGCTCTTAATGATGCTCTGGTTGCAAAGCCATAAGAAGGTAAGTATGGGGCTATGGGTGACCATCTAGCCCACCATGAGGCAAATAAGTCAAGAGGTGAAGAGAATGAGACAGAGCTCTGACATCATTCAAGTTTATGGGCTCACATGCCTGATGCCATAGGCACCTCAGTTCTATGACTCCCTTTTTATTTAAGCCTTTTTGAACCACTATGTCTTCCAACAAAAATACTCCAAATGGTAAAGTACCCAAAATATCTGTTTGCTTGATGAAATAGCTCATGCACGTTTGATTTTGTATTAAAACAAATGGTTGTATCTTTCTTTATTCAAGCTTTCCTTTTCACTTCCAGCGACCAAGCACGAGACCTGGGTCAGTGTCACCCTCTATTTCTTCTATTTACAATAAGTGACATAGATATTTTTAACAGTAATTTTTTCTAAAGACTATTTGATGAATGCCTTGGGCAGTTGGCTCTACCCATTTGTGTAAAGTACCTCACTTTTTTTAGAGTTTGTGTTTTGGGTCTGAATCAAACCAAAGCAAACTAAACCAACCAACTGACCAACCGACCCNCTTTCCTTAAAGAACAAATAAATTACTACTACTTATGAACCAGTCACTACATTCTCATGTTTAAATGTTTCTTAAGTGACTTTAATGTGTCCTTTTTTTTAGTCTTCATACTTATTAGATCCTTCATTTAGATATGGCATGAACTATGTCAGCCTTTCTTTATTACTCTTATTAACTCCTAATTCCTATTCTGGACCCTCTCTCTTTACGGCCACCACAATAAGTCAAAGGCTGTTTTGCCACTAATATGGGGTTCCTTCTTTCATGCTGGATCCTATTTCCAGTAAATGAGACACATGCTATGCCAGGGAAAAGGTAGACATATACATTGCAAGACAGTGATATGCAGTGGATACTAATAAAACACACAAAAACCTCCCCTGTGTTTTCTCATTTTGTTTCCATTACATCAATTTTTTTCTCCCCCTTTTGTAAGCATTAATCAAAGAAATGCAAAGAGCTCATTAAAGTGATAGATTGACTGAAAATGTAACCACCTTTACATTATAAACAGTTTCTTTATGTTCTCAGTGCTATGGGCTTTGTTTTCCAGCATTTGTCATGTAGTTCAAGTGTCCTTTTACTTTTAAAACACCAAATGCCAAATGGGCCCCAGTTGTTTGGTTTAACATGAACCAATGGCCAGCGTAGCAAAAACCAGAGCTACGAAATCACAGGCAAACGAAAACATCCATATCTTAAGGGCACAGAAAATTAAGGAGCTGTAAGAGATGGATTTGCCAAGTAATCCAAGGCAATGCCAGGCAGTTCAGGAAAAGCAGAATCCCATCTCCGACAACTTTCAGCCAGCTGTCTCTGAAAGGTTCTCAAGATAGGATGCCTGGCCTGAAAGAACAGCCCACGTTCCAAACATTTGATAGTCCTTTAAAAGAAAGCACAGTAAATTTTTTCTTTTAAGTTTTAAAGGCTTTCCTGCATACATGTTTATGCCGGCAGAACAATATAAAACTAGGATCAAGTATTCCCAATACACACCAATCTTCACTAAAGAAGAGGTTGATTGGTGCTAATTTGATTTTGAAAAGTCATATACACCATGATCAATATCCTTTGACCGTAACCTGAAATGAATCATAACACTGTGGTTGAAAACTTGAATGCTAGGGCTAGACGGCCTGAGTGTGAGTGCCACCTTGTTCAGTTTCTAGTTTGTGATTTGGGAAATTTTCTTAAACTCTGTGTCTCAGTCTCTTCATCTGTAAAATGGGAGAGTAGTATGTCATGAAGATTAAATAACACAGGTAAATTGCTTATAAGAGTGCCTGGAACAGAATAAGCACTTTATAAATACTAACTTTGATGATGATGATGATATCAACAATAGATTGGTAATGCTGACAGAGAAATGGACAGAGAATCAAAAGTCAACCCTTAACGCCCTATGAGAACTTAGAAGGACTCAATGTTTTATCTAAACTTGGTTTTCCCATCTGTGAATTTGAGGCAGATAAGGCAATGCCCAATCCCTTCTGGTTCTCAAAATTATCATCCTAATTCTGAGGGCATTGTATATGATAATGGAATCATGATAACTCTGGGTTTAATCCCTCGGTATTCAGGAATGACTGCAGAGTCATCCATAGGGTTTTTAAAAATGTTTTTATTCATTTTTGAGAGAGAGGGAGAGCAGAGGATCTGAAGGAGACTCTGTGTTGACATCAGAGAGCCTGTGGTGGGGCTCAAACTCACTAACCATGAGCTCGTCACCTGAGCTGAAGTTGGACACTTAACAGACTGAGCCACCCAGGCTCCCCCGTGGGGTTGTTGTTTTAAGGAAGTGGAAGACCTGAGCCTTTTCTTCCAGTATGCTAGCACATAGTGTGTACCAACAAACACACTGACAGATGCACCCAAAAGACACACACTAAGTGTACTGCGCTGTGACAGCCCTGCTGCTTGCACATCACAGCTCACAACATGACATCATATCTTCTTTCAGGAGTAACTCTTAAGGCATGATCTTCCCACCAGGAGCCCTGCATCCAACTCCACCCAGCAACAGACAGTCTGGGTTCATCTCCTCCTCTGTGATTATGGTTATGGCAACTGTTCTGGTCCTCAGTTTCTTCATCTGAAAAATGGGGATGACTCTAAAGTTCCCTTTAGCCCCAAAGTTTAGGTCTCTTTCATGGCCCCAAATTTTAAAAGTATGTACAGAATAAACAAGCAAGGGGAATCAAGAGGATATCTTTTCAGAGGCTTGAGTACAGATACTGCCTTCCCATAGTATTTTATACCTTTGCCCGGAGAATGAAATTGCAGTGCTCAAACCAATGAGAAGGATGTACTTTCTCCAAAGTTGCTATAATGGCCAAAAAGGCCATAAATAACCATTTATTAAACAAACAGTATGGGCTAAAGGAAGAGAAACCGCCACAATTAGGCTCCTGGGGCCCGCAGGCATGGAACATAACAGTGGGACTCTCATAATCCCAGCAATATGTTACCAGTTGCTCCATTTTCTTGAAGTTATCTTCATAATCAAGATGCTATCCCAGCCATTGTGGGCTTTAGAACTATTTTTAATTTTAATTTAAAGAGCAATTAAAGAAAGACAATGGATACTCTGGATAATAAAGTAAGTGATTAGCAGCATGCAAATGACAAAGGCTTAATGATAATATGGTTCTAGTCTCCAAAGGGCTTGTCAAGAGAAAGCCCTTTCTACATGTGGTTGTTCAGCTAATGCGTCTCAACCCACAATTACAACATTGCTGACACCATTAACCAGTGAAACAACATCACTTCGCGAAATCCTTGTTGTCTCATTAAAATGGAAAGGGTCAGGTAATTTACCAGCGTTGTATGTCTAGTTTTGTTGTTGGTAATTAGCAAACATTACCCAGCATGGACTCCCACTGGGAGCTGGAGAAACTTTGTGAAATATTAAAGAGGAAAGTCTTTATATTTCACGAGAAAATTGAAAAGAGATGCAGTCATATTCTCCCTGTCACTCTCTTGCATTTGGGAGAAGGAAGGAGCAAGCTGGATGGAATTCTTTAACTTACGGAGAAATGTTTAGAAAGCACTGGGAAGTCACTATTGAAATCAATACCCTGAATCAGGCTGTATACTGGCCAACAGGGTTTACAAAAGGGGGTGGGTTGGGAGGACAGGCAAATTGCAAACTACATCTTTATTGCTCTTACTGAGGTTTTTTTGAATTAATCTCCTTGAAATAGAGGAAAAGGGCTATAAAAAGTTTTCTCTTTGGAAGGCTTTGTAATTTAAATAAGCACCAGAACCGTTTATTCAAAGTTATTTATATATATTTTTTAATATAGAGATTGAGGAAATATATCCCGGTACCCTGACTTCTTGCCTTTCTGCCTCTTTAATGAAAGCCTCTATAGACACTGGAACTGAGACCCCGCCCAAAATGCTGGCCACACTTGGTGTGTTGTCAGGAAGCAGAATGGTATCTTATTCTTTAAATGGAACTTTTGGAACATAAAACACATTCCAATAAATGTGAAAAGAAAATTATGAATTCATTAAACTACTTTGGTATCTTGCGCTATATATAATATTTATATTCCGACTACTGTAAAATATGCTTTAATATCTTTAGGCAACTATAAGGACTTAAATATTTATAAAATGGCTAAAGATAAAGTATGGCCCTTTTATTCCTACATACAGATGATGTAAGGCATGCAATCAAAGACAATAACACTCTCTGCCCATTTGTCATCTTAAAGGAGCCGATCAGCGCGCCATCCCTCGTGTGCTATCTACATGAGAGTTGTTGCCGACACAGGCAACTCCAGAGGAGTTTGCGCCTTAAAAACTACCTAGAGTGCTATACTTCACCGAAAACAGGGCTTTCTGAAAATGGAGACAAAACAATAAATTTGCAGGCAAAACAGCTCCAAGAGGGGCTTCAAAATACTGCCGTATTTATCTCTGGGACATCTGGGAACAGGAAGCATTTTGATTTAATATTTCATAACATAGAGGCAATTGCTTCCTTGCATGGTATATAATTAATGCTCATAAAAAGACGGTTTTAGAAAAATTCTACGGTATCCTAAATGCAAATTAATTAATTAATTAATTAATTAATTAATAAAATGAGAGACACGCGGACTTCCCTTAGAAATGTGGAACAGCCTCATATAATCCAATAAAAAGAAAGCCACCCTGAATTATAATCAACTGGGGGCCTCTTAAAAGTAGGTTTATAGATTAAGTTTGAAACGTCAAACATGACGTTCCCATTATTTACTTTCCTTCTCTGTCATTATACCCAGGGCTTGATTGATTTTCAAAGTTCTTCCATTTCTTAACTGCTGATTAGGCATTATGAAAACTACCTGCACCTACCTGCCTTGACCTCTCCCATGCACATTCCCCTCGTCTATTTTCCCCGCTCCCTGTGGATCAGGATGATGTGTATTTGGGAGCCACCTGGAAGTTCACGAGTCAAAGTTCATTTCTCATATAACTCAGATTTTTATAGTGTCCATTATGTGCCTTCCAACTTCCCCGCAAGCACCCCTAGGCTGCCAATTCCATGGAGGTGTAAACTTACTGGATCAGCAGTCCCATATGAGAATCATGGATGGGTACCTTGAGTAAAGAGGCTCAGTCTGTACTTCTCAATTCAGGCTGCACTTTGGAATCTCCTATGTCTAGGGTCTGGTGCAAGCGCTCTGGGATGTGGCTTGGGTGAGGTTTAAAAGCTCCCTGGTTGATTGCAATGTGCAGCTAAGGCAGAAAATCCACTGGGCAAGGTAAACTTAGTACATCCGTAAGCAAATATTTCTGCCTACAACTCTAGGGGTGTAAGGGGAGGGGCAAAGAGAAGATCCATCATTTTATTAGGTACTTAAGGGATCCAACACCTCTTCCCCAATTAAAAGCTAAAAGTTCCCCAGATCTTCTGGCCGAGAGCCAAAATTATTTTTTTGAGGCAAAAAGAGGCCAAGGGGTGATGATAGTTATCACCTATCATCTAGCCGGACCAGCATGGGCCCTACTCTTTCAGTCGCGACTCTGGATAGTTTCATTTTATCAGAACCTCAGTGAGCTGAGACCTAGCCTCTCTGCTTCATAGAGAAGCCTCATCATGTGGTACCAGACTAGCCTGTCTATGGAGGAAAAATCTCAGTGGTCACTGTCGATGTGCCCCAGTTTTTCCTCAACTCCTCTGTAGGCTTTTGTACATCTACTGTTCCTGGATTTCTCCCCTCGCAAAGGTGTTTTGCTTTCTATGCCTATCTATTGACAAGCATGATCAACAGCTATTCTGGCTGCTGGGTACAAAGGGACCATTCTTATCTTGCTATTAGTTATTTGGGGGGAGCAAACAAAAGAAAGTAGTAAAACTATGCAAAACTAATAGTAACAAATATAGCTAATGTTGCTTGATCTCTCACTACATCTCAGTTACAAAGTGTTTTATATCCATTCATTCAGAGCTGCCATCCGTGGTGGTGAAGGACCCGGTTCCTGACACTATTTAATTGTGTCGTCACTCTGACAGCCCCGTTTGAGATTTGCCACCATACATTAGAGTGACAAAACCCATCCCCTGAATTCTTCCTGCCCACGTATTAGGGCGACACTGGCTAGTCTGCTGCTAAGAGGAGTGTCCATCTCCACATGGCCAGGAAAGCTCTTAGGAACCATTCCAAGCTCCCTCGAGTAGGAAGTAAAGATGGTTTCTGCCTTTTATTGAACTGTGGAGGTCTCAATTCTACAGCCTCCTTAGGCCTATTGTGCAACACTACATGCAGTGAGGCCAATGCAAAGTTGAGAATCAGGAGTTATTAGCAAAGGTTTAAGGACTGGGGTGATTTACTAGAGAATATTTGGACAAGCCTGACTAGTTTAACATCTTGGATCTTTGTAGCCCTTGCTAGTGCCCGACAGTCAAAGGAATGGAAAGTGACTGAAGCCTGGGAGGAAAGGGTGTGGTATTTAACAAAGTATTGAGCTGCTTTATCTCATTTGAGAGCAAACGAAGACAGAGCAGCTGCAAACAACAGATATTGGGAGTAAATCACTCATTTGCTCACTCCACAAACCTCTACAAGCATCTACTAGGTGGGAGGTGCTGTGCTAAGCATTTACATGTATTTCTGACAGTTGGTGAAAGTGGGGAGATCAGTAAGGTGATAGACTAGGCCATTCTTTTGAGGTCCTACCCAAATTAACAGTGACCTCACCTACCTCCTTTCCTCTGACACCCTGAGACCTTTAAGGCCCCTCTGTTCTCTCATCATCAGACACATAGCCAAGCGCCCCTTTCTGAACTACACTTGGCATTTCTTGTGTATGTGCCTTCTCTCACTCAGCCTCAGTCTCTTCCACCTGGCTGTAGGCACTTTACTTATGATAATCACACCTATTTTCAAATTCAACTTCACTTACTCAAGAGACCCAGCCCCCAACCACTGCAGCCCAAAGCAGCCTCTGGCTTCTCCTAACACACTGTGTGGTGACATTCTTGTGGCTCTTAGAGCTGGTAGAAACTCTTTACTGAGGATATTTAACAAGATGCTCAACGACTCCTATACTGCTTTTCTAGAATTGGGGAATGATATCTACCAGAACATTCCATCAAGTATAACTGAAATACTTAAGGACCATCCATACTCCTAAATAGTCTATAAATCCAGAACTAAAGTCATTTATAGATCAGTTGGTTTCTTTGCAGAACCATTTTTTAAAAAAGAAATAAAGGTTTTAGGACTTCATATGAGTTGTTTGGCTATACATAGATGGGTAAAGACAAAACTCCCTTGGATGGTTGATTAGGCTCATCTACTGGCTTGGGGCATGCACGTTATCTTTAGTGTATGGATGAAACTCGTGCCTCAGAAAATTACAAATGACTTACACCATGCATTTTACAGGTACTGTGGAGTGACGCAGGTCCCATATCGTTAAATACATGTATTCAAGCTGTGTCATACAACTTATTTTATATTTTTGTGTCATTTCTGCCTGTGGATCCCATTAGCTCCATGACTGCATGACCACGGAAAGAGTGGGGACCCTAACCTCAGCCATGGGGTTTAACCTAAATAATGCTCAGGAAAAGAACTCCTGATGGACCCTTCCTTATCCAGAATCTCATCAGGGGCCTTAGAGAGTCCATAGATGACAAGGCTTCTTTTACTTTTCTTTATTATACAGCCACACTTTCCTCCCAAAGGACAGTTTATCCAGACCATTTTCTGAGTGTAACACACCACCTGAAATCCTAGGCTTTGGGGGCTGGAGTGGTCTGTTTATTCTCATCTACTGCCTTTTATGGACACTTCCACCTGGAGAGTGGGATGAATCAATAAAACCTGGAAATATTTTGTAAGTGTCTGGACAACAGAGAGCAATATCAGGGTCTCAAACTTTCTGCCCTTGTTCTGACAGCTCCAAAATCAAATCTATATTGACAGTGAAAAACTCCAACAATTAAGCTGCTCAGAGAGGCAGGCTAAGCAGAGTTCTTGATGCTTCTCTCAACTCTACTCTTGTTTGTGTAGCTATTGTAGCAAGGAAGACTGGAACCAAGGGAACCCCAGTGTCTCTGATTGTTGGGGGGAGGAGGGCCAGGGACCTATAAAATGGGGATGCACAGAATGAGAACATTAAAAAAAAATCCCCGAGTCTCTAGATGAAAAGAGACATTTAGCACATCCAGGGATGCTTCCATGACCCTTAAAAGCGGATGTACAGATTCAGGCCTGTTCTCATGACAATAACACGCGCTCTCTTCTATGAGGCTAACTGACGCAGTAAGAAAAGCACAGGCTTTGGAATCACACAATTTGGGCATCAACTCCATGTGTTCTTGATGTGCTATGAGACTTTGGGGAAGGTGCTGAATTTTCCTCGGCCTTAGTTTTCTCATCTGTAAGATAGAGATAAATCACCTCCGCCTTAACAGGTTATCAGGAAGAATACATGAGATATTGCATATGGGTGTGCCTGGTACTTGACTCAACTGAAAAAAAGAAGGCTTACAATTTTAAAAAAGATGGATTAACTATACACGCAGGTTTTAAGGAGTAAAGCCTGATGTGAGGACGATGAGTTCCGCCCAACCCCAGCACCACCCCACATCTGTTTTCTGTCTCTGAAAGTAAGATTTTCTTTCACTGCAGTTGTCCCACGCTGGGCCCAGCCTGAGAGGGGAACTTAATGTGCTGTGCATACAGTTGGAAAGCAACAGTTATGTTGTCTGTTTTTATTTTGAATCCCCCACATCCCCTCCCCAAGGAAGATCCTCATCTATGGAAGGCCTACAAACCTCCACCGGTTCAGCAGAGTCCAGGCTTTCCGATCTCTTGTTACAGCTATTCATGGTTTTTGTGTTTCCTTGTTTTCATCGCTGGGAATCTATTACCAGAATAGTAAATGGCCGTCTTCAGAGGATCTCTCATGTGGTAAAATACGCTGTGTGGGAAAAATTCCCCCAAGTTGAAGTCATTTAGAAGAAAGCAGCTGCGAATGCCGCTTTGCTGAAATACATGTGCACTCCTGTGCCGGGATTAGTCTTGTAATGTCTGCCGAAGAGATACAACGGGGCAGGCCCCTTTCTGTACTCGAGACCTGCTTGAGCCCTAAGCCAGATTTTCTTTATTGGTTAGTAAGCTCTTTTAATGAAATGTACTACTCTTATTATAGAGGACTCAAAATAAGATCTAAATCACAAACCAATAAAAGAAAATTATTGGGCTGGGTATCTAAAGTTACTACCTAGAGGCTATTCCAGTGTGGTATTTATAAATCTCTAAACAGTTAAGTATAATTGTCTTTCTGGTTTGGGGGACTGGAGCCAACAGCAGTTTCAGTTACAACTGAAGACAAATATTTTAGCACAGAGCTTTGTTCACTCGGTGGGTATAGAGAAATGGCTTGTCCCTCCGCCCCCCAACCCTTTCAGAATTGAGAGACCATGTTGTGGCAATGAATGTCATAGGAGAGCAGCTGAAAAAAAAAATGCATCTCTTGTGTCAGGGATGGGAAATGTGTGTGAGGACATGTGCATAGGTATGTTTGAGAGCAGGGGAGTGTGTCCTGGGTGTGCAGGGGTGAGGCAGGGAAGACAAAAAGGGGAAACACTGGGAGGACAGACGTTGAGGGTGACATGGGAGTTGAAGACAAGGGTGGTCTGTCAGATTAGCAGAAAAGCCAGATGTGCGCTGCTTACCCCACTGCATCTCACACACAGAGACAGTGCCATTCTGGAAGGATGTGAAAGCTTCCCCTAAAAGATCCATTATAACCCCAATTCTGCCAAATGCCATAGCTCTCTCTCTCTCTGGAGAAACAATGTAGATCATCAGAAACCCAGATCCCCATGTAATAAAAATAAAGAGCATACCAAAGACCTTCAGTTATGAAAGACCAAAGAACTCATCTGATCCAATGTCCCTCTCATCACAAAGGTCAGCTCAGTAACTTTCCCTTGGCAAATGGACGTGTGGCAACAGAATGCTCACTACATTTTTAGGCAGCCCATTCTATTCTGGAAATGTCTTCCTTATGCGGGGCTAAAATCTGGTTCTCTTTAATCGTTAGCCATTGGTCATGGTTTTTCCAGTGGAGCAGAAGACAAAATGGCCCTTTCAGTCCATTAACCCCCATTCTCTTAACTGCTTGGCAAGGGACAGGCTGTCCCAGTCCTTCCCATTCTGACCATCTCCTTGGCTGCACTCTTGAGTTTGTTAGCTCTTCCCTTCAAGTCTTCATAACTCCTGACTCACTCCCTCCCAGAAAGGCCAGGAAGAAACAATCACTACTCAAAATAAATTACACTTCCATCAGCCAGGTTTATGCAGCCTGTCTTCTGTGATTATTTGAAACTTAATGCCCAGTGGACTTCATTACATTCCATCCTGTGGGTTTTGTCCCAAAGTTCCAATTTAGGAAAGTCTTTTTGAGTCCTGACTTCTGCCATTCAATAATTTAGAGGTCCTAATCCATATAACCTCCCCCAAAGATAAAATAGAAGTCACATTTTCTTCTCGGGAACAGGAAAAGAAATCTCAGACTTTAGGATATGTCTTATGCCCCCAATTAATGCTGTTTCTCCAAGAACCTTGGCCATTCTTCCAAAGGAAAAGGTCATTCCCTACTTGAGGCTCTTAACTTTTGTTGAAATGCAGTCAAGGGGGAGCACCTGCCTATGTGTGGACATCATTTAGTGTTACCATGGCTGAGGGTCACAGATGGCTGCAGGTACCATTGTGTGTGTGTGTGTGTGTGTGTGTGTGCGCGCGCACGCGCGCGCAGGCACCCACCTTTATGTGCACTGGTGTGCATACACATACATGCTTATGTGTCTATTGGAGTGTTTGTGTGAGCCATTATATATTTTTTAAAACTTGGTAGCTACTAAGAGGATAGAATATAGAAAAATAAATCTAGGGTCACCTGGGTGGCTCAGTCAGTTAAGTGTCTGACTTCAGCCCAGTTTATGATCTCATGGTTCGTGGGTTCAAGCCCCGCATAGGGTTCTGCGCTGACGGCTCAGAGCCTGGAGCCTGTTTCAGATTCTGTGTCTCCCTCTCTCTCTGCCCCTCCCCCCACTCTTGCTCTGTCTCTGTCTCAAAAATAAATAAAACAAAAAAATTAAAAAAAGAATAAAGGAAAATAAATCTAGAGGTGTGAGGGAAAGCAGGCAGGGGGCATTTATTTTGAGCTTGTGACATGTTTCTCTGTCCTTTGGGAAGCTGGGAGCCTAGCTCAGCTTGTGGTTCCTCGGCTTCTACCAATGTTCCCCTCTGCCCTTTCTAAGATGCTCCTCATCCTTCTGCCCTTCACCTTTCTTTCTTCACACCTCTCTCCAAGGTTCTGCTCCACTCATAGAGCATGAGCTATGGGGCAGACTTGTAGCTGTGACTTTCTCCTGGATGCAGGACTTTATGCCCACCCATCTGCTCTTCATGGTCACTTGGATTTTCTGCCAAGTCTATATGGAAAGGAACCATGGCTAGAACCCAACATTACCAATACCGCGTTCCCCCATGGCCAGGCCCCCCATGCTGAGGCCTCTTCCTATGAACTCATCACTGTCCTCTGCCACTGAGAAGGAAGCTCACAATCATGCAATCTGTTCTACATCTACTACATCTCACAGTAAAATAGCCTCCCCTTCTTTTTCTAGCTCAAGGTTCCTGATCTCCTGGATAACCACAGTTCCTACCCAGTCCCTGGCATTCTTTTCTTTCTCACTCCAAACAGTGCTTCACAGTGCTGCCAGATCAATCTCCCCGAAGCTCAGGTCTGATCCCATCACTCTCTTGTTCTGAAACCTGCTGTAGCTCCCCAGTGTCTATTGAATAATTTATAGCTTCATAACTCAAAATTTTAAGAAATCCCTCATTGCCTAGCCCACACTTCTGCCTCAGGTCTCCCTGCTGTCTTACACATCCACTGTCTTCCAGCCAAATTGTACTTATCACTGTCCCTCGAACACATATCCATGCATTATTGACCCTTACTTCGATGCTTCTCTCTGACTGTAGCCAACTCTATTTGTTTCCACCTGCTGAAATCCTATTCATGTTCTCAAAGTGTCTCTCAAACCCACTCTCTTTCTTTTTCAATTTCAGTCCCATGTTAGCCTCCATTGACTGCAATTCTTTCCTGGTAATAAACCAGCACTCAGAAGCAGTTATACATTTGCATTGGAGGTTGCAAGGACAGCGAATGTGCTTCACGCACCTCTGTCTCTCTAACAGTGCCTGCCATGCACAGTCTGAACACACAACGAGTGCTTAATAAGGGCTTGTGGACAGGTAGCAGGAGTCTGAGGAATGCAGAGCATGTAACAGGAAATGGAATCACAGAGGAACTGTAACGCCAACATCCAAATTGAACCCCAATGTTGAATACACATGCCCTATCTTCTTAAGGAGACCCAAGCTCTTGAGGGAGCATACTGCTGGCTCTGGGGGTGAGTGATGTTACTATTTAGTAGTAGCATAGTGCTGGATCTCCTCTTGGCCGTCTTTTAAAAGCTGTGGTTGGGAGGAAGGCCTGTCCACTGGTCAATTAATATCCTTCACTTATCACCATGAGACATATGACAGAGACGAGATGACAAATTCAGCCATTTGGTAGAAACCACAGTCTGGTCTCCAGCACATTCCCAACCCCTTTTTTCTCCACTTAACATTTTTTAGTCTTGGGAAGCTAATGACTATCCAGAAAATATGAAAGAAAGAAGGCAGACCAACAAGCTGAGCCAACAGCATTGTCGTAAAGAAGTAAAATAATAGTTTAAAGTTTAGGATCCCTGGGGCACCTGGATGGCTCACTCAGTTAAGTGTCCAACTTCAGCTCAGGTAATGATCTCACAGTTTGTGGGTTCAAGCCCATGGCGGGGTCTGTGCTGACAACTCAGAGCCTAGAGTCTGCTTCAGATTCTATGTCTCCCTCCTCCACCCCTCCCCTGCTCACACTCTCTCTCTTTCAAAAATAAATATTTAAAAAAAATTAAAGTTTAGGATCTCTTGGAAACCAGAAGACCCACGCTAAAACCCATACCTCACCCATCAAGGCCTCAGTTTCTTCCCTTTCCAATAAAAATGGTAACCTCCTTACTACATACACCTCCTTGGAGGAACAATTCGGGGAGTAGTTCCCTACCCTGGCTGCACACGGGCATCATCTGGGAGTTCATAAAACTCCTAATGTCCAGGTTGTACCCCAGACCAGTTAAACCACAGTTGCTGAGGTGCAAGCCAGCCATCAATAATTTTTTTAAGTTTCTCAAATTATTATGATGTACAACCAAGGGTGAAAACCATATCATCTCAATTGGCAGAATGCCTACCACGCAATGGCGCAAACATTCATAACATTAGTGTTATTATTACAGTTGTTGGTAGTGCTGGTGGTACTCAGACAGGCTTTGCTTTGGACCCAGGATTCTCATGCAAAATGAGAGTAATACCACCAATTTCTGCTTAGGCTCTGCAATATTTCATTCTCCAAGCTCATCACACACTGCTCTCTCAGATCAAACCTCCCACCCTTCAGCTCTCTCATGCTTTTGCTTCACACTCTGTTCTTCGATCACAGAGATTTATTTCCTGGTTTGTTTTGGCCTCTCTGTCTATAAGTCCCAACACTGGTTTGACTTCTCCATCTACCATCTTAGACCTGGCAACCACTCATTTTAATAACCTCTCAACAGCTTCATGGAATCCTTCACCTCCTCTGAATTGCTATCCCAAACTCAAGCCACTTTGTACATTTGCTGCTGTTTCTGCCAAGAACTGCAAAGAAGATAGCAGAGCTGTGCTGATCCCACTGTGATGCCTTCATAATTCCAACCCCGGCTGGCCCTCACCAACACTCACTCATGCTCTCACCTCACTCCAGCCAGCTTCCTGACATGTTTACTGTAATGTTTGCCCTGAACCTTTATCACCATCAGTGCCCCATCCCAACTCTCCTGGTCCCTTAGATCTTCAAGGAAAACCAAACTGGCCACTTTGTGAAGGAGAACCATGTGGTTGCCTTTGGCTTCATCTTCCCCATCTAGCCTTCCTTTTCAGAGGGACTGGAGGCACCCCTTCTCCTTTTCAAGACCACATCATTTTCTCCTGCGTCTCTCTGTACACTGTCATATAATGGCCCCTCCAAAAGCTTCAAACTCTCCTTCTCAATGGGGTTCCACCTCAGTCTACTGCAGTGAACACATATGGTGGATTTCTCCACACTCTAAAAACAGAAAGGAAATCTTTTCTTTGACAAGATCCTCTGATATGTCCTATTTCTCTCTCTATGTGCACTTGAAAGAGTAATATATGGTTTCAAATTCTCACCTCCCATTAATGCTTCAGACCCCTGAATGACAGCCTCTATTGGCAACAAGCTACTCAACTGTTCTTGCCAAGGTTATCAACAACCTCCTAAGAGTTAAAAGTATCATTGCCTTTTATCCAACATCATCTACTTGACTTTTCTGCACTATCTGACAGTGATGATCATTGCTTCTTTTCAAATCAGTTCAGCCCAACAAATTCTTATAGCATGTCAACTCTATGTCAGATCCTGTGCTAGAGGCACTGGGGACATGAAGATGAGCAAAAGAAGAACAGTCCTTGCCCTTCAAAGAGCTCATAGTCTACTCAAGAAAACACACATATCAACACATAAGTAGGATACACTCTAAACTGCTATCTGGAATTTATCCAACTCTCTTCTCCTTTACTTTTAACAGCACCCACTCTTACTTCCTTAAATCTTTGCCCTCAGCCCCTTTCACTGGGTTCTCTTCCTCTGCTTATCCCTTCAGTGTTCACATTTCCAAGGTTCCAGGTTTGGCCCTTCTCTCTTAGTTTTTTTGCCTTCTCTCTCTGGGAAACACTCACTCTCAAGGACTATACACTGTCCATCACCAATGATTTCCAAGTCTGCAACTTCTAACCTATCTTTATCCCTATAGCTGTATGAATGTAACTTTCGTTAGTTATCTACATATCCTTTCAACTCAAATGAACCAAGACCAAATTCCTTACCATCTGGCCCAAGCCTGTTTCTCTTCCTGAGTCCTTAGCTTACTTAATCACTTTTATATCCACTCAGTAGCCAACCTCAGAACTCATTACCAACTCCTCATTCTTGCTCATCCACACCTCCATCTCACCCATTTGGCCTTCAATGGACTATCTTTTCCATTTCAAATCCACCTCAGTCTTCTCCTTGCCCTTGTGACTGCCATCACCATAGCTCATCCATCCCTTCATGTCCATCACAACAGTCTGCCTCTGTACCTCATTCTGCCATCTCTTTCCATGTCTAAACCATGCGCATGTTCTTGCCTGCTATCTTTTTAAAAGATGGATTTAATCATCATCTTCATATAATCCCAGCCCTGAAAAAGCCAACAAGCCAATGCTTTAGACCTGTGCTGTCCAAAATGGTAGCTACTAGCCACATGCCAGTATTTAAATTTAAATTTATTAAGTTAAATAAAAGGGGAAAAAAAGAAATTCCTGAGTCACACTAGTCACATTTCAAGTGCTCAAGAGCCACATGTATTCAACTCACCCACAAACATCACCTCTCCTTGGAAACTTTCTCAACTCCTTGAAATATATAAACTGAGGAGCCCTATGTGCTCTTGTATTTCTAGCCTCATCCTTGTCTCATTGCATGGTAATTGTGTATGGAGGTATCTCCTCCACCACCTGAGCTCCTCAAGGATGATGAGTGGCTGAATCCATGTCATCTTTGTGTTCTGGGCTTTTATAGTGCCTGATGCAGAGCAGATACTCATTTACTCCTATTTCTTCCTCTGAAGAGTTACCTTCACTAGACGGCTAACCAGGAAGAAACTATAAGATGCTCATTGCATAATGTGATACAAAAGCACAATGGGAAACTCAATCACATGCCTCCTCTTTTCAGGTACTGACTCAAGTGGCTCTCTGAGAATGGGCCCTTCTTTCCTCTGCTCACCCTCCCTTTCAAGATCAGACTCAGTTCTTGTCTTTTAGAACCACAGGGTAACAGTCTGGCAAGAGCCACTGTTGTACCAGCTGATTTAAACTGAAATGTTTTCCCCAGATAAATACGTGCTAAATAATACACCAGCTCCCCAGCCAAAGGGAAGTGACAGGCGCTCTGTAAATAAAGGCACTTAGTTGCCGGTAAAGAGCTGTAAAGTGGTTCTGAGCTGATGTTTGCTGACCAGCAAGAAGCAGCTTCACCTGCTTTATATAATTGTCACTGCAGTCCTGCCTGCTGTATATTAAAACTGCATCTCATAGACCCAACTGTCACATCGGATATACCATCCAGCATGGGGTATGCCACCTTTCTCTGTAATTGTTTTTGACAACCAGCCATCACATCTCAGATCTTTTCGGAAAGCGTCGGGTCCAAAATCCCTAGGCTGGGTCAGTTCTGACACCATGTGGGCTAGAACAGTGGCACCAAAAGGGAATGTGAATAGAGAAGAGGGAAAAGAGGCTTTGCTAGTCTCGGAGACCAAATAATGCACACTGGCAAGTGTCTGAACACAAATCTCAACAAAGACTCTACCTCCTCAATCTTAAGACACATTTTTCATGTGGCATGGTATCATGCTAGAAAAACTTCCCATTGAGATGCATGCATATTTTGGCCCCAGAGCACACACGCTTGCCCTGAGTCCACATTTCTGTCCTGCTGAGTTCTGGAGAAATGGTAATGTAGCTCTCAAGACAAAGCCAAGGATGGGGGTTTCATAAGGACTACAGAATAAATAGTGATGAGAAGCAGGTAGTAGTGGCCAGAAATCTATGTTGCTATCACTCAGGGGAAGTTAGATTTGCTTCCCAACATGAAAAGAGTAACACAAAATCCATTTTGTACCCTCTAATTCCAATCTACTTGGGATGTGGTTGTGACAAATGCCCCGATGAAGGGTAATTAAAATATCTGAGGCCAATGAGCATTCCAGCTGGTCAAAAGTTTCTCAAGGAGGGAGAGTGGCAGGGAGACCTAGTTTGTCCCTCCAGCTCCATGGGCTGGGGCAAACCCAAGGAGTGGGCTTTGATGAATACAGAGCACTCACTCATCAGAGAGAAAGTCACTACCTGTGCTGATGGCCACTGCTAGACTTTTGGAAGGTCAGAGTGTCCCCAGAGGAGGATGTTAGAAACCAAGGACAAGAGAAGAGCAGACAGAGTGAGAAAACAAGGGGAAATATGGGCTCAGTGTGCCCGGAGCTCTGGCAGTCTCTCACTGAGAGCAGAATGAACTGCTTGCTGGCTGCTGAGGCGCATGGGCTCCACTCCACTGCTGACCAAGAGTCTGAAAATTGCCACTGGTCATGGGATACACCCTCAGCCTTCTTTGGTGTGTATGTGTGTGTGTTTAGGGGGTTGGAGGTACTAAAGAAGGAGTTCCCTTCTCTTTTTTTGTGCAGGAAAAATATGCTCCATTTCCCCTTCCTCCTTATCTCCCACCAAAGCCTATTTTCCTTGCTCGTTCCTGTGCTACAAGAGTTAAGAAGGCTTTTGAGAATTGGGCATGTGCAGAGAGGAGGGGAAGCATTTTTACCAGGGTGGCCATCATATAGGATCTGAGAGGCGGGGACAGGTTTATGAGAGCTGGAAGGAACACCATGTCAGACGCACACGTAACTCAATTATGCATTGAGATTCTGATCTATGGACCTTGACAATCACAATTATTGAGCTGGGAGAAAACAGACATACTGGGGAAAGGGAGTATTTTCCTGCCCCTCCTGCTTAGTTCCATCTCCCCCCGAAGGAAGCACTTCTCCTTCTTCCACTTCTTTCCATTCCCCTTGCTAGGTCCCACCAGGAGAAGAGGAACATCTAATCAGGTTGGTGAGTGTGTTCACTGGACCGGGCTTTGTTAGTGTGCAGATTATTGTGCCTTAAAGTAGTGCACACGAGTCACCTGGGAACCCGGATAGAATGCAGATTCTGACCCAGGAGGTTTGCGGTGGGCATGAGATTTTGCATTTCTAACAAGGGCCCAGGGGGACGCTCATGCTGGGATGGAGTTGGGAGGACACACGTGGAAGAACTACTTAAAGGCAGGAACCAAACAGAGGCTTGCCCCTTCCACCTCCCAGAAGGCCAGCTTACTGTCTCCTCATCTCCTCCGTCACCTGTGCTTCCTGAGCAGGCAGGACAGGAGGCAGGCTCTGGCTCTCCAGTACATAGCTGGGTAAGTAACACTCTCTTTTAGAACCGTGACATGTTGCTCTGCCCTGAGGCCCAGCTGAGCAAGTGGATACCAAGATTTAGATTTGGGGGCGAGGCGGAGGATGGCAGAGGGGAGAGGTCAAAACCAGGCTTCAGCCCATAGCAGTCAGGGGTACGTCAAGAATAGAAGCCACTCTATTCCAAGTACGAAGAAAATTGGATGTTGATGCAACCATTGGAAGGGCTGTAGGAATAAAAGTCAAAGAGGCCACCACTAGCCATTTCACTTGCAATACCAAGGAGGTGCTATAGATCTCCAGGCAACTCAGAGAAGGCCGCACCACCCTCCTCAGCCCCTAGGAGCAAGGCCGGCGACTCTCAAAAAGCTCCCTTAAGAGATGTTTTGAACCTCGCTTCTGCTCAGGGTCTGGCCGCTGCTGCCTCCAAAGAATCAAGGCTTCTTGGTCTCTTCTAAATTCCAGATCTCGTCCCGGTGCCCCACTCTCATTGACAGACACCAGCCTAGAACTGTGCAGGGCAGAGGATTCTAGGAACTGCCGTTCCCAGCTCTGCTGCACTGTTGAGCAGATGCTGGAAGGAGGTGACGCGGGTGCTGAGCTGACAAGAGATCAAGCAGCACATGTCTGGGCTGCATGATGGGGCCGAGCTTGGTCCCGTCAATAAGGTGGTGCTTTGTATCCCAGCAGCTAGACTTCTCACGGGCTGCACTCCCTCTGTTTGGTCCTGGGATGATGGGATTCAGACCCCCATCACACACCCAATGTCACCCATCCAGCAGACCACTTATGACAATGATCCTGTGGTTCATGGCAAGCCTGCACAGAAGCAGTCCTGCCAAGGCTCTGATTAGTGAGGCTGTTTGTTACAAGGTTTTGCCACGCTGCCTCTCTGAGACTTTAGATGACATCTTTACTAGCAGCTATCTGCCCAGGATCCCAGAGAAAATGACAGGGGAGATGGGGGCAGAGCAGAGAAGGCAGATGTACATCATTCCACTCTGGCATGCCTCCGGTAGAGAGCGTGTGGGCTGATGAGCATCACCGCTTACTAAACGACTTTTCGTGCCCATATAGTCCCCACTGTCTGGGGGGTCACCATCCGTAGGTCAGCGTATAACAAGGTACAGCTTAACACCCCCATGCAGCTATAACAATGGCAAAGCTTAACATAGGTCAATGGCAAAAATATATACTGCAGAGAAACATTAGGATCAGCCAGCATCTGTGCAGTGCCTGACATTTAGCTGGTGACCCTGGTCATAAAGGCACTGTTTGGGAAGACTGAGGGGGTGGCAGCTGAAAGGCTGCTTTCGTCTCCGGGAAGGCAGCCTATTCGGAGTGTGGGTGTTCAGGTCTCAGGCCTGCTTCCCGTGATGGTAAGAAGAGGCAGCAGATGCCCCTTTGAAAGCCATCCCTGCGACTGCAGGTTTTACTGCCAGGCAGGCTGATGTGAGCCTCTTTGAATTACTGAGTGAAGGATATCCCTCTTGCCAGCCCCTGTCCCCTGTAGGCACAGCAGAGAAGTATTACAGGCTGTCCTTACCTTGGGAATTAGCCTGCAAGACCCCGATGCTGTCATCAAACTGCATAGATTTGATGTTGAGTGACGCCAAGATGCATTCCTTGTCCTGCAGCGAAGTATCATCAATATTATTCTGATTGGCTGACAGGATAACGCACATGTCACAGAGGTTGATGTTGACGGCCCTTAAATCAGCCCGACTTAATGGCGTACCCTTTGGCATCGAGGAAAGGAAAAAAAAAGAAGAAGAAGCAAAAGTGAGACCGAGGGACGAGAGGGAAAGAAGAAAAAATAAAAAATAAAAACAAATTAAAGATGGAGCCGGAGCTTTGGGAAATTATTTAACAAGTATCTTTTTTATGCCTTGACATTAAGCTGGCCTAACAACATTCAAGGGAATAGGAGCTGTGTGCTAATCTAAAGGGTAGTCAGTGCTGATGGCGGCATTTCAGGCTTGCTCTCCACACTCAATCAAGCCGTTGCTAACAAACGAGGGAGAGGAATAATGCCAGAGTTCTACATCTTCTTCCTGCCTGGAAATTGTCTTGATTTAAGAAACTGTCCTGTGGCAACCTCTGGCTTTCAGAATGTAACGAGGGGGTGGGTTTCAAAGCCCTGTTTACTTAATAGCAGGTCACTTCTGTCTCGAGCAAAAAAGCAGCGCCGGCTAGAATTTCCAATGCAGCCAAGGGGAAATAGCCAGTGAGCGTGGTGTGATGAGGTGGGGTGAGGGCTGCTCAACCTGGGGGTCGTGAGACAGATGGAATTAATGTGCATCTTGCAAAGGGGAGGGGGGAAGAAGTTAAGCTTCAAGTCATATAATTTTATTGCAAATTTTCAGCAAGGAATAAAACACAAGAAAATCGCCTAATTGACCCACAGCAGAGTGATGGTTGAATACACCATTGGACATACACACAAGGAAAGTCTATGTAGCTGGTGAAGAGACCAAAACAGCTCTCTGTGGAGGGGGAGCCTTGGAGGGATCTCTAAAATAGGGGATAAGTGCAAAACAAAAACACAAAAAAGCAAGTCCTAGATCATTCAAAATGTGTGATTTCATTTATGTAGAAAGAAACCCACAAAATAAAACCATATATTTATGAAGGTACTTGTAAGTGCATGTACATTCAGAGAGAAATTTCCAGAAAAATATACACTAAACTGATACTAGTAATTACCTCTAGGGAGGAGAATAAGATTGGGGGTAAAGAGAAAAGTTTGTTTTTGACTTTATATACTTCTGTCTTGTTTGAATATTTTATAACAAGAACGTATGTGTATATTACCGGTGTAATTAAAAATAAATAAGCTAGTAAACAGATTTTTTTTAAATCCCGTAACAACAAAAAGTAGTGGGGGGAAGAAAACCCAGAACAAGGAGGTAATGACAGAGAGGAAGAGAAGGCAAGCACAGGTGGAAAAGAAGGGTTAGTGTCAGAGGGGAGAGGCATGACCTTGACAGGCTCTGTGTCCCCAGGAAGGATCACAGAAGGACTGATCAGGCCATCCCATGCCAGGGCTCCCCAGGGCCCATGTGGCATCGTTTTGGAGTTCACATACTCGGTCCTCCAGCCTGGATCCAGCTTCTGTTTTGCCTACATGAAGATTTGAGTTGCCTTCAACTCACTGACTGTATAGGGAGAGGGTTTGCCAACAGCCCTATATCCCTGGATGCCTTTGTCTCATTATCCTTCCTGGAGAAGGGGCTTTGAAACGATGGACTTGGCCACACAGATTGAGACCATCAACCTTATTTTATGCCTCAGTGAGAGGCACAGTTCTGCTCTCAGGCCCCAAAATACTGCTGCAAAGTGGCACTATGATGCAAGAGGCATTTAGTGCTATGGGGGAAGCTACTAGTTCCAATCTCTGGAGCAGTATCTTCTGGGAGGGAAGAATCCCTCTTTTCCAGGGATCTCTTGGTACAAAGTAAGTCTGACCAACTTCCTGAATCATTTTGCCAGTTGCATAAGCCTCAATTGCCTACATCCATATTCTTTTAATTTTCACCTTGTAGGGAATCCAGCAGTAATTGTGATATAAGACAATCCCTGCACAGTTGTATACACAGGATTTCAAAACTCAAGAAATACACATGAGATACATAGAAACACCATGTTTCTCTGGGCTGGCTCCATATGTGGGGCACTGTTTAAACAATGGAATATGTGAAGACATAGAGAAAGGTCCATTTTGTACCATATGTTGTGCTTGAGTGTGCTAAATTTTGGAGGGCTTAAAAAGGATCAGCAAATATGAGAGCTCATTCTCATATACACCAACAGGTGAGTGCATGTATACAAGGGCACACAGGAGACACACACATATACACACACAGCATGCACACATACACACCAAACATTACATACACACCCAACACCTATACATACACAATGCACACTCGCATGTATGCGCATGCACACACACGCACACACACACACATGCACACACACACGTAGCCCAACAAAATAATAAGGTCTTTACAAAACACTTATAGACCCAGTCGATGTGTTCCAAGGGACTATGTGGAAAAGCCCATGTAGGAAGATAATCGTGGAAATACATAATCAAATCTATCAGGACTAAAATTAGCAAGGTATTTATCTGCTTATGTTCTTCTACGTGTATGACTATTTGTTTCTCTTCAGGTGATTATTTTTAATTACATGTGTTTACTACATCAATTTACTAGTTTACTAAACCTAGAATTGTTTAAAAGTTTACAAAAAACATACAGATTAATGATTAGGAAGTAATTACATGACTCCTAGGTCATGTATCCTGCATCTTTACACTAAATTGTGGAGTCTCAAACTATTCTTTTTAGATTTGTGTCCTAACATATTTTTAAATCAAGAATATCACATGCACATATGTGTGTGTACACATACCAGCCCAGGAAAATATTGCTAGGCTTCTACATGAATGGGAGCCAGGGAGTGGCCAGAAGAAGGGGTTGGCCTTCCATACAGCAGAAATAATGAAAGAACTCATTAAAGCCACTTAGTTAAAAACAAAAAGTGACATGACCAAGATTCATAGAAGTACTCATGGTGTCATAATAAAATGCTAAAAATAGTTCCATAAGTAAATTCTGCTATAAGTGTCATAATATCTCAAAGCACTAGGTTTGGGTAGACAAGACAAAGAGAGTGTATAGACACTGATATGGTTAATACATTTGGCATCAGCTAAACTTCATGCTTGATGAGCAGCTGAACTTGGCTGCAAATTCCTTTTAATAAGGTCTCCCAGGGTTTAGATATTCCTAGACAGAGCATAAGGGAAGGGCTGAGTCCTCGGGCCCATAACCAGATGAAGAAGCAGACGCATGATCAAAGCTACAGCTATCACATCCATCTGGGATTTTCTTTTGTGAATGAAAAGAAGGAAAAAGCATCGATAATGTGACCTTGGACTTACAGGCAATATGGACACTTTGGGAAAGTTATGAAGCGTCTCCCATTCCCGCTTGAGGTACTCAATGGAGCCCACAAACACTATGTGCTTGAGCTCGTGGTAATGAAAGTTGCTGGCACGGAGTGGCATCACCAGGTTCCGGAGGCCAATCAGGGCTGAGCTGACATCACCAAAGATGCAGACCACGACGTGGCCACTCAGGACGGTCATGGCGGCTTCACTTCGGGTCTGCAACACGGAGAAGTGCACCATCATTGGAGAAAAGACCTCACAGTGTTTTGGTAAGGATTTCAAAAACCACTTTCATAAAGAGAAACATTTGTTGAGTGCTTACTATGTGCTATTGTTTTTATTTCATCAATGTTACGTATATGCCATATACACTTACAGTATGAGTATATGTGCATGCATTATCCTGGGGTAATAAATATGTAAACATATATCCACACATAACCTGACCTTCTTTGACAAAAGATATAAGAAAGTTATGTCGTCATACATATGAGCAGGTGGTATTTACTAATGATTTGGGGGTGGGGAATAAGAGGGAATAGCAATATTTTGTGTTTAAAAAGAGAAGTCTTAGGGGCGCCTGGGTGGCTCAGTCAGCTGAGCATACAACTTTGACTCGGGTCATAACCTCGCAGTTTGTGAGTTCGAGACCCATGTCGGGCTCTGTACTGACAGCTCAGAGCCTGGAACCTCCTTC
Organism: Crocuta crocuta; assembly: GCF_008692635.1. NCBI lineage: Eukaryota > Metazoa > Chordata > Mammalia > Carnivora > Hyaenidae > Crocuta > Crocuta crocuta. The sequence goes on from NW_027533256.1 coordinate 126,723, forward strand.
AGATTCTTTGTCTCTCCCTCTCTGTGCCCCTCCCATGCTCATGCTCTGTCTCTCTCTGTTTCTCAATAGTAAATACAAACATTAAAAAATATATTGGGGTGCCTGGGTGGCTTAGTCGGTTAGGCGTCCGACTTTCGCTTAGGTCATGATCTCGCGGTTCGTGGGTTCGANTCTCTTTTTAAAAAATATACATATTTATATATATATATATATTAAAAAAAGAGAAGTCTTAGTTTCTATGAAATTTCTGGTAAAAGTAGTAGTCTTTGCTGTCTCTCTTGCTGAAATGATGACAAAATGGTAAGATGTTATGCTAGTATTAGCTTGAGAAGTTTGAGTTTTGAGTTCTGGACTCATCAATGGCATTTCACATTACATTATAACATCAACAGGTAGAACATCACACCCTGAGACAGGGGCTGGCAAACTATGGCCCACGGGCCAAATCTGGCCCATAACCTGTTTTGGTATGGCCATGGCTGGTGAGCCAAGATTGGTTTTTATATTTTAAAATGGTTGGAAAAAACAAAAAAATAAGATTTCATAATGAGAAAATTGTATAAAATTCAAATTCCAAAAAAATTTTATTGCAACGCAGCCCATCTCATTCATTTAGTATTGCCTGTGGCTGCTTTTACATTACAACGGCAGAGCTGATTAGCTGTGACAGAGACCGTATGGCCAGGAAGACCTAAATTATTTATCATATGATCTTTTGCTGACCCCTGTCCACTGCTGCCTTGTGGTTTCCAGGGAGTGCCTGGAGTGGCCCACCTGTGTAAGTCATCAGACTATGACTTTAGTCATCAGATTATTCTCAAATAGCAATTAAAAGGATCTAGAGATAGATCAGCAAGAGCAATAAGCCCATGTCTTCTCCCAACCCTAGGTTTGATCTACAAAGGAGACAAATGAATGAATAAAATCAACGCAGTGAGAGGAGGACCCCAGCTTCCCACACAAATGGTTAGCCACTGCCACCATTCTGCTCAGTGTGATAGCGAAGAGAGTAACATAGGAGGCTTTCTCTGCCTCTCCTTCTGGTCCAATACCTCCCATTCTTGCCTTCCTTGCTCCCTGTCCACTCACTGCATGCCTAGATGGCCCCGTGTGACTCACAATGCTTTTGGGGGGGCATATTAATGTCCACAGCACATATCAAACTCTGTTTGATTTAATCCCTAGAATTGACCAGTGTATTGATTGTTTAAATGCCAATATTGCAATTCACGACAATGTCAGGGTTATTACAGTAACCCCCAAGGAGAAGAAGCAGCTAGCTTTCACTCCCTGATCGTTACAATAAAGCAGGGGCTGTCACCATTATTGGTTTCCCTCTGTGATAGTACCGTTATACCTAAGACAGGGGCTGTAAGAAATGTCCTATAAACAGTGACCAAGGAGGACCCACTGGGAAGTCACATTCCACATCACCACTTCATGGACAAGACCTGGAGTTAGTTATCTTGGCTGCTTGGATGTGTGAGTGCTTGGGTACCACCAGCAGAGCATCAATGAGTCTGTAAGATGCTATAATGGGGTTTCTAATTACTTTTAATTGGTCAGGTCATCTGGGAGTCTAGTTCTCTCAGTGAGTCTGAGGAATACAACCTGGATCCAAAGTTGAGGCTGGAAATCTACACTGGGAGGTGGGGAAGGCACCATTTAGCAAAGTGGCTGACCACAGAGCTTAGCTCTGGGGACAGAAACATCAATCTTTAGATCGGCCACAGTAACATGATCCACAGAACCCTTTCAAGACCCCAGTTCCGGGAGAGCCTGATCTTGCCAGATTTAAGACCCAGTACAGCAACTACTCATGTACACATCTCATGCTTCCTACACATTCTTGGAAGTCCTAACTCAGGCTGGGCCTTCATAGCCTTAAACCCTTCAAAGCACAATCTGTTTGCCCTCAAGACTTCTCTGGCCTCTCAGATGCATCCTAGTCCTTCTCCCCTAGATTTGAATAGCATTTTGTGCTTCATAACACTTGGCTTTAAATATATTGTTTCATAGTTACATTTTATGTCTTCTAAATAGATGACCATTTCCTCAAGATCGAGGCCATTTCATATTTTCAAACCGCCAGAGCAGTTAAGTGTCCCACACCCAGTGGGTACATGCAACCCCAAAGCATCTTCACACCGCTGGCTCTTCTGAGAATTCTCATCTCTGCTCCAATGTGACTTTGGAGAGGACTTCTTGGAACATACTGTCTAACTAGCTCCTCCCAGTTCCTTTCTAACCCATGGCTCTGCTTGATTGTCTGTATAGCGCTGTAGCAGTATCTGAAATGCTTTTCTATACTCATCATCTACCTCTTTGCCCCCACTAGAACATCAGTTAGTCAGGGGTTATCCCCCTGGTGACAAGAGCAGTGCCTAGCACGTAAATGGCTTGTTAAAAATGTTTTGGTAAATGATGTTTTTCAGATGACAGAGGTAGTAACTCGCTTCCCTAAACTCTTTCATGCCAGAAGAGACTCAGTTTTGATGTCAACTAGCCATAAGATCTTCAGGAATATAGGCAAGCCATTAAGACCCCGGATTCCCGATATAGCACCCAGCCCTTTTACCTGCCACGGATGGGTAACACCACTCTGAGTTTGGGTCACCAGGGCAAAAGAGCAGTGAATACAATAGGATGTAAATACACAGAGCACCTTTGTGATTAGAACCATTTGCATTCCTGGTAAATTGGACAACTGCTGTTTGTTGAGAATTCCGACTTTCTGTGCTTTTGTCTGCAACTTTCACACCTCCAAGACAGCTTCTAGCACAGCCCTGTATTGGCTCATAATTGCTTGATTATAAATAAACTGAGAAAACACACACATACACACATTCCAAGAAAACACAGGGAAAAGTCTAGTGGATTGGAGTACAAAGCCATTCTAAGGGGCTTCTTTTCTAAGAAGGGAGGCCATGACGTCAGAAATGATAGAATTTTCCTGGCTGACATAAAGTAGGAGGGCACAGTGATCTGCAATGAGAAGGCACAAAGGAGAAAGAACCCTTCCATCTGACCTTCCTATTAATCCATTTTTTCATGATTAACAAGACAATGAACTGTGGGGAAGCTGATGTGGGCATTAAAACCTAAAGCTGTGAACAGAACAAGTCTGGAGAGTAGATGGATTGTTCTCTAGGCTGACGTTCCTAGGGCAGACCAGAAGACGCCCACTGCTGCTACCGAGATGACCCAACCACAAAACAGGGCTCTGAGCTCCCACCTCCCCGAGATAGACCCATGCACGGGTCATCGTTGTCATCATCACCAATGCATTTTGCACCATGTGTTAAGCAGGGTCTCAAATACACAAGGCTATTACCCAGAAGAATGCAAGATATTGTTATAAACAAATAACTGTTTATTATATTGGTAGCATTCACATTTCTTTGTGGGATTTAATAATAATAATAAGTAACTATTGAGTCCCATGTGGGTTTTACTCTTCACTACAACCCTGGGAATTAGGGTTGTAATTCTCATCTCTCATTCTCATCTCACCTTCGTAGATATAAGAGAACTGAGGTGTAAAGAAGTCAGACAGAGCCACATGCATAGGGATTACAGTACCTACTGCCTCCCATGATGCCTTTCACATAGCACATGACCACCCCTTATCGTGATGAGCCAATAAATGTTCAGAGATTTAAAATTCCACCCTTGGTTTATATTCTGATGAGAGCTCTAGTTGCTTCAGTGTGTCCCTAATTTTAATTATCAAAGATAATTAGGACCAGAGATTGTATCTTCCCACCATCCAGTTAGGGAACCCTCATTCCCAGCAAATGTAGTTTGAGACAGAAGTGAACAGCATGGATTCCATGGCCCGCCACTCACCAGGATGACCTTCTCTATCTCCTTGGGTGCACACCAGTGAAACATGCCAGTAGAGTCATACTTCTTCACGTTAGAGTCCATGTTGTCAATCTGATCATTGCCAGGAATTAACAAGGGGTCATGCCTGGGGAGGAAAGGACAAGAAAACATAAGTGGAAAATGTAATAAATTATAAATGGAAAGTGCCCCCTGAGTTAGATCTCAGAGGGGTTGAAAGATGCACAAGAAGTGGCTGTCACTGAAGGCCATTCTTTTGCTTGCAGAACCCATTCTTTGAAAGGCAACTACCCCAACCGCCATCACCACTTGGAAATGCAGGTGACCTTTATCAGCTAATAATTCCACCTTCCCCTCGTGTTCCTATTTCTCTAAAATGGCCTTCATGTCATTTTGTGGATTTAGCTTCCTTTTCATGGATATCCCTCCCTCCTATTCTCATTTTACAAGCTATCCAATCTCCCCAGCCTGCACACGCATGCACACACAGACACACGCACACGCATACACACTCACACCAAAGGGTTGTTATTAGCATTGGCAATGAAGAGGAAGGAATAGGAATAGAGCCTCATGCTGACTGACTGGCATGAGGATGGAAAGCCAATTACTTGCTCTTCCTGACTACAACTTCTGACGTGATGCTCTTCGCAGTAAAAGCTTTAACAGGCTGCACTTTAAATATTTTAGCAATTTGCCCAATCAGATTTTGCTCTCCCCGGCTGAAGCCCTTTAAAGATTCAGCAGCATGTCACTTCAGAGCAGATTGACTACCAAATGCCCACATCTGGAATACATGATTTCAATACTAAACAACACCCTCTCTCCTTGCCGTGACAACTGTATTTGCACTAACGGTCCAATGACAGTCTCCCCCACCCCCACTTCACCTCCCCACTGCAGCATTCCTTGGATGAGCGCTCACACTCAGACGCATCTTAATAAACTTGTCTTGAATTCGCTCTCTTGCCTTGTTTACTGGTGGAAAGGGAAGATGCTGCTATAGAGGCCTCCCCCCCAGTGGGTTGGCAGAGCCTCACCAAAAACCTTAAGAATTATAATAAAATCAGGCAGATCTAACAGGCATACAGCATAAGAAATATACTCCTACATCTTGGGGTATATCCATTGTCAGCTTCCATCTGTGATAGTGATTTCATATCCCCGTTTCGGGGGAGGTCATTTGGGTTTCTACAACATTGACCACATATAATTGGGACAATGTCCCTGGCATACCTAGCTATCATTTTGCAGGGGAACTATCTTCCTTAAATAATACTGCCGATTCAAGGCAGAAAATATAAATAGGCTCAAATTCTTAAAACTTGTTACAAAGTGATTTTACCTTTTAAGTTATCTACGTCAAGCATCAAAGGGGATTCTTTATTGAGTTTTTAGTATTTCTCCCTCTGAAATTTCTCTGATATGTCTCATTTATATATCCACAAAACAAAAAGTGGGACAGGAATGGTCCACAGACCTAGAATTAAGCTTTCAGGATATCTATCGTGATTCCCTTCCCTTCAGAATTCCTTCCACTCCCACTTAAGATGGGAAAATTCTCACTGCATTTACTTATTCCTGAGAATTTGCTTTTAGGCTATACCAAATGACAGATACCCTGTGAGGCAATCCTGCAAAGTTACCTTCAACAAACATGCTAGATTACTATAGGAACTGTCATATCTAATCTTCAAAGGGGAAGAACAATCCACCTTGGAATGGCGTCTCAGTAGCTGAGCTGTTGGGAGGTCTTAAGGTGTTGTAAACCACCAGGCCACCTTTCAAATACTGAACTCGGTCAAAAATGTTAAAGTGAAAAGGCAGTTGTTCTTAAGAACTGGTCACAGATCAGGGCAAGAGCAACTTTTGATTTTTTTTTTAATCCTTGAAGAAACTTTAATAGTTTTTATAGATACCCATCTGGGATAGGTAGCTGGAGAGAAACCACCAAAGAGAAGAGATTTCAGAAAATGAACACAATGAACTCTTCCCAGCCCTTGAAGAACATATTTTGCAAGAGGATATTAATAAATTTACCTTGAAGAAATAGAGCCAGGTTCAAATTCCCTTGCCCAGTTTATTGGTTAGAAAAGGAAGTATTATCTCAAGGTCTGAGAACTTCCCCCTAATGCATTCAACATTTAAAAGATAGGACAATATTTGGAGAAAATCTGCAGGCAAGCAAATGATATAGCAAGCTGGCCAAAATTGCTTCTAGAAAACATGTGCCTTGGGCAAAAGAACATACATTTGGATTCCCTACCTTTTTGGAAAAGAATCATTCCTTGGTCACAAAGGCCTCCAACCCCCATTTTTAGAAAAGTAAATAAATAAGCCTAATGATCAGTCATCTCTCAATAAGAGGAAAAAAGTCAGTTTTTTGTTTTTTGTTTTTTTTAACATTTATTCATTTTTGAGAGTGGGAGTATGAACAAGGAACAGAGCGTGAACTGGGAAGGGGCAGAGAGAGAGGGAGACACAGAATCTGAAGCAGGCTCCAGGCTAAGAGCTGCCAGTACAGAGCCCAATGTGGGGCTCAAACTCATAGACTGCGAGATCATGACCTGAGCTGAAGTTGGATGCTTAACTGACCGAACAACCCAGGTGTCCCCAAAAGACAGTTTTTTAAAGCCAAGCCTCATTAAACTGGGGTGGGGGTTTGCAGAAAGCAGGTGTAATTTTAAAATCTTATTTATTCTTGAAATAGAGTTGATATACAATGTTATATTAGTTTCAGGTATAATTTGACACTAGGTTTGCGAGCCATGATTGGCACTGGGATATCTAGAAGCATTAGAGAAGTCTCAGTGGTATGCCTTATTGCACTCTGTACTTCCTACACACCTCTCACCCTGGCTTGGATAATTTAAATGTATTACCCAAGACATTCCTCAAAAAGTTTTATCTGAGGAACTTAAAAAATCCCCTCAAACAAATATGTTTTCTTTTCTGACCAGCAGGGTACCTGGAAATCTTTGATTTCTTAAATCATCAAAGCAACCAATAAACATACGTTTTCTATTCTGATTCAGAAATAGAAGATACCCTACTAATTAAGACATAATCCCTAGTCAAAAAGAGGGTCATAATACAGCAAGAAAGAGAAACTGTCAATTAATAGTTGTGATACACTGTGATGAGTGTCATAGCATGCAAGGTGGTATGACAATACCAAGAAACTGTTAATTGCCTGGTATTTGAGAACATTAAGGAAGGCTTCCCAGAGAAGATAACATGTGATCTGAGCCCTGAAAGGTGAGGAGGAATCTCAGCATATTTCGGTGTTGATCCACTAGCCATCATTAGGACCCACTCAGAGAACTGAGGCCCGAATAAGCCCAAACATGGCACCCCCAACCATGGCTGGAGATGTTGGCTGTGGTATTGGCCCAACCTGAGATATAAAAGACTTGGGCCAGTCACACTAGCTGTCTTCTTCTTCTTCTTCTTCTTTTTTTTTTTTAAATTTTTTAATGTTTTATTTATTCTTGAGAGAGAGAGAGAGAGAGAGAGACAGAGCATGAGTGAGGGTAGGGCAGAGAGAGAGAGAGGGACACAGAATCTGAAGCAGGCTCCAGGCCCTGAGCTGTCTGCACAGAGCCTGACATTGGGCTCGAACTCACAAGCCATGAGATCATGACCTGAGCTGAAGTCGGATGGCCAATCAACTGAGCCACCCAGGTGCCCCATACACTAGCTGTCTTCTGATGTGCAATGGTGGTAACTGAATGGAAGATAAAATCCACTGATTGCGTACAATTGGTTAAGAGCAGATGAGGAACCATGTGTGGAATTTAAATAGAACAAAAATCAAGTTTCCAAACATAAAAAAAAGTTATAAAAATGGGAGGCTTTTTTTTTTTTTATGACATGAGTTATGCCCCAAGGCTGTGGATTTCTCAACATTCGGACATTCCAGAAAAGCTGGGATATAGAAATGTCATTATAAATGTTGGGTGAACCTAGAAGACTCTTGAGGTTTGAAGCACTTCCTTTCTCACTGAGGAAGACAAGGTTAGGATTCTGGAAATACTTGGCCATTGCTGGACATCAAAAGGCAGAGGGCACTAAGTAACTGAAGAAAGATTGTTGTTGGAGCAAAGATGGGAGATAGGGAGAATTCAAAAGACTGATCACTTTAGAGTTCCAAGATGGACCCATAACTGTTTCTTCATCTAGGAGGCACATGATTCATTCCAGCACAAGCGTCCATAACCACTTTGAACCAGACAGGATACATTTCTTTATCATGTCTGTTCTTGCAGTCATTTCAAGTGGCTTAGGTTGGCTTGAACTCCTGAGAGGTCTCTGACATAGGTGAGCAGTGAAGAGCCAGTTGGTTACAGGAACTTCTGCTGCTAAACTGAGATTGATGGAGCTTACATCAATAAAAGAAACTTCAAGCAATAGCCACTGAGTAGAGCAACCAGCATTGCCCTGACCAGGGGAGGCCCAGGAGAAGACCCTGGCAGTTTGTTGTACATAGAAAGGAAGACCACCAGAAACCACTCTGAACAAAGCATCCCAGCATCACTGATTCACAAAATGATTAACAGAACCCACTGAAATGTCCTGAGACAATTCCTCAAAGACCACCTAGTTGGAATCAAGGACAATACTAGATACTGTCTTTCCTATCTTAATTATTTTATACATTGTCCCAGCCCACAGAGTAATCTAGACTCCCCTAAAATGCACCATAATTGATTCAAGGCTTATTTGTCATTTACCACTGAGCCAATGTATATGCATTATTTTAAGATAACAGGAACCTTACGAGGTGAGGTCTATCTACTGCATAGTTGTTAAATGGGCATAATTTTGTCCCCCACAATGTCTGTACACTGAAGTCCTAAGTCTCAGTACCTCAGAATGTGACTGTATTGTATGATATGGCCTTTAAATAAGTAATTAAATTAAAGTGAGGTCATTAGGATGAGCCCTAATTGAATATGGCTGCTTACCTTATAAGAAGACAAAATTTAGACATGGACATGTGCAGAAGGAAGACATGTGACACGTGAAGATAGGGGTATAAGGGAGCCATCTAGAAACCAAGGAGAAAGACATAGAACAGAGCCTTCCTTCACCTACTCAGAAGGAACCAACCTTACCAGCACCTTGATCTTGGACTTTCAACAACCAGAACTGTGAGAAAATCAATTTCTATTACTTAAGACAATAATAGTAAATATCTTACTTAAGACAATAGTAGTAAATGGAAGAGCCCTAGGAAAACTCATACAAGAGTCCACCTTGAAAAAGGAGCACAAAGTATCAGATATCAGTCCCTAAAAGGATCCCCCACTGCCCTTCTTGTGCTTCTGTCTCACCTTTTCACTTCAGGGGGAAAAGCATCCTGACACCAGTTTAGGAATACATGGAATTACACCAGAAATACACACTATCTTATTCAGAGAGTTTGTGCCATGTCCCTCCCCCCCTCAGCACCATCTCATCCCAACATACATATATGATTATATCTGTCTGCCTAAGAGGGAACTTCCCTCTAGTCTTTAACGTGTATCCACACTTTTGGATCAATACCTATGGCAACTCAACTTAAAGGAAAAAGGAAGCCTGTGAACCAGCTAGTTAATGTATTCATCTGAACCAAGAGTCTTTCTCCAAAGGGGATGTTTTGGGGGTAGATAGTGAAGGTAGGAAACCACCTATTTCCTTAGTGATGATATAGCATAGTGGCTCCACATCTTGGCTTATCTACTAGTTGCTACACTGTGCCTGGCCTCAATGTCTTCATCTGTAAAATAAGAGTGTTAATCACCATCATGACTTCATGGATGTCATTTGAGGACTCCGTGAGTAAAGTCCTGTCATGCACTTAACATAGAACCTGACACAGAGCTTGCCCTCAGGAAGTGTTAACTACCTTTATTCTTATCATTCTTTATACTCTGCTAACAACCCACTCATTTATTTGTAGCTCTTCTGAAAGGAGACAGTAAAGGTAGAGCAGTTCAATAATACAAATCTAGGGTTACTACAATTATTTCTACTACTGTTGCTACTATGAATGGATAGTCACCGTGAGTTGAATTGTTACAAATGCTGCAGGGCTGAACCTGCATAAAAGGTCTACCTACCTTTTATGATTTACTTATCAAGGTAACGCTTGCATGTAATTTCTACTGTGACTACACATTTGTGTGGATGGGAAAGAGAATGGACAAGTAACATAGTTAACATGGCTCAGCCAAAGAGAGGAGAGGTGAGGTTTGAACAGACAGGTCTTGATGGGAAGCCAATACCACTTGGCCCCATCCCACCCCCTCCCGCTTACAGGAGGCAGCTGGGTCTTGTACATTCTCCACTGCAGAGCCCTGAAGCACAGTGCCCAAGCCGCAAAGGCAGGCAGACCAGCATGGCGGACGTTCATGAAATGCACAGCTTGTGTGAATAATCAGTAGGAAATTGCCCCATGAGCCTTTGTCAGGACAATGTGCTAAGGAGAGCCCCAATACTCAATTAAGCCTGGGAGAGCTTTGGCCTTGTCCTGGTATCTGAAGGCTCTGTGCAGGAATACCCTCATTTTTTACAGCAACCAAGGAGATCCAGTGAGTTAAATTTTTCATATCTATGCTTCTTGAATCTTAGCTCACACCTCCAAAGTCCACAGCTAGAAATTAAGTATGCCTGACTTCAAATAAAGAATAGAAGATCATTGTTTTGAGGGTTTGCAGAGCAAGGAATGCCACTTGCCATCAATTAATCTGAGGAAGTGAACTAAATGCCCTGCTACAGCAGAAACACAAAAAGCTTGCCTGGAAGACAAGTGCCTAAAGCAAAACCACAAATCCCTTTTCTAGCAAACCTACTGCAAGGAAGCCAGTATTATAATTTAAAGAGCACAGTTCCCCTTCCAGGCAAATACAGCAAATCCCACTTTTTCTGTGGCAGTGGGTTCAACACTGGCCTTCAGAAATGTACATTATAGTACAAGTAAANTTTTTTTAAGTAGGTTCAAGCTGGAGCCCAGCTCGGAGCTTGAACTCAGGACCCTGAGATCAAGAGTCAGATGCTTAACCCACTGAGCCAACCAGGTCCCCCACAAGATGGTGCCTGAAGTGCATCCTTTACTTGCTCGAGCTTTGGGGCCTCATTTCTCTCTCATCTCTCCTATCATTCCAAGCATCCCAAGTAGGTTGAGGCCACACCCTGCAGTGGTCTCCCAGAGAGACTGGAGGCCAGATAAAATGTGGGAGAATTTCTCATCCCTCTGCAGGTTCCTTGTCCCAGTGGCAAATACTAATTCTGTTGAGTGGATCTATCATGTCAAGCACCCTTGTGGGGCTGTTTGGACATTTTTGAGGCCTCACGGTTTGTTTCACACGTTTCTCCTGAAGCTGCCCTCCTCCATAATCAGAGACAGGAGTTGTTTTCCTTTCCTATAGGAGCTCCTATAGAAGTGAGAGATGCTCCTTCAGAGAAAATAATTTGTATTTTTGTCTCATCCATTACATGTAGAGCTTCTTGAGGGCAAGGGGAACTCCTATTTTACTCTTTGGTCAATTTCCAGAACCCTGCAGAGGACACAGTAGATGCTTCATAAACAACCAACTAACAAAAGAAGCTGATGAATGATCTCTAGTCTCAGACTCTAATCTCTTGACTCTTAAGCCAGTCAATGGAAACTCACTAGACCTTTTAGGGAGAATAGAAAATGTGCCCAGTGACAGTTTATTCACCTTTGATATCTTGTGGTAATTTGCCGTGGGAACAGCCAAGGCTCTTGCACTCTGCTTTTCAGGGACTCTATTTGAAATAGGGCATCTTGATCTAAAGGGGGACTCTGAAACTAGGACTTTAATTGGCCTAGCTGTCCGAGTGTGCTTGGAGCCAGATGCTGTAGCTGATCAGCAGGGAGGACTCAGGTTTGATCGCCAATGGTGGTCAAGACAGGTGTTCTGAATGAAGCCCCTATTTAGTGCTCCACTGTCAAGTCTGAACATGTCTGCAAGGAAAGCCCCTATTACATCAAGCTTCTTTCATTGTTCTGACTTATGGAAGAAGTGGTTTTCCAAGTGTGGCCCCATACCAGCTGCATCAGTGTCACGTGGGAGCTGGAGAGAAATGCAAATTCTCAAGGCCAGCCAGACCCACCGAATCAAGCTGTTTTACCAACATGCTGTAGGTAATTCTGATGCATGCTGAAGCTTGGGAAGCATTGCTATAAAGTGTTTCCCAGATGGAGAAACTCTCTGGTTTGAGTCAGTCGTACCAAAGCTCGCAACTGTTTACAGCAAACCAACTAAAATGCTGTGGTTTGATCCAGCAAGTCCAGGGCCAGAGCAATGCAAGCAAAGGGTCTACATACAGAATTTAAGGAGGCACCTCATCTGGCTCACCCTAGTCCTGGACCTCTAATCCTAATGGATAATTACAGGGCTGATGACAAAAACACACCCAAGTTGCCCACCCTGATGCTCTGTGACTCTGTGGAACCTGAAGTGTTGTGTCACTTGATGGGGTTCCCAGTGTGGATTCCAGTCTCACATTCTCTCTCTTGCTGACCTCAACTCCCATGTACTGATCAGCAAATAAGCAGGCATAAAAAGGCAAATGAAATAGAAGTTCTTGTGAAGTATGCTTCTAATTCAGTTTTCTAGTCTCCTTTCTATTCATTTCTTCTTCCACCCCATGAAAGACAAGGCAGTTAGTAACTAAGTCCTTGAATGCCATGTTCAAGAATGACAGGCCATGCGAGTGAGTGTGTGACTGTGCAGAAGAGGGTTTCAGGTGCACCTCCTCAAAAGGGCTCATATTTGGGTGTTCAGCACCATAAATAACCTGCCTCATTCTGGGGTGCGTTTCATTTCTGGGCAGATACTATTTCCTGTTATGTTGCAAGGATACTGACTTTTGGTTCATGTTCCTACCTTGGCTCATTCTGCAACACTGCCTCCACCCTCCTGTGTAATGAGCATCTCTCCTGAGACATAGCTGCCCCTATACCCCCCAACCAACCCCCATCTCTCACCAGATGGCCATCCCTGGAGCCACCTTGATAAAATGTTTGAGCCTAACCACTCTGCCCAAACCAAAGTCCCTTTCACCTTCTCTGCCTCTATCTACATAAATTTTTTCCCCGCCTAACAAGTAAACAGTCAAGAGCTACTGCCACCTAATACATCATCTCTTGTTAGGCAGCCACCACTCTAAAAGCAAGAAGGAAATTACTGCCTTTATGTCTGGGAGACAACCTGGGAGGAGTGACAGATTCTTCAGTCCTAGAGGAGAGCGTGCAAGATGCTCTCGAAATGAGAGGATGGGATAATGACCCTCTGCTGAGCGTGCAACTTGTCCAGAGACCTGTGTCAAATTCACCCAAGCCCTGGTATGATGAGCCCCACTATTTCTTTCTTCTCCAGTCCCATGGGGGCCTGTCACTTGCTATTTGTGCATTCAGAGGCGAATTTTCTTGGCTAAGCTGTCCCTGCCTTCCTTCTTTATTCTGCCCAGTTGAAGGAACAGCAAGAGTGGCATTCTGTCCCCACCTTGGACCAGGCTCAGGACAGTTTGCCATTTGCTATTACTAAACCCTCTCAAGTTGCCAGTCGTCACCAAATACCCTATGAAAGGTATGAGTTGAAAGAGAGAAATGGGCCTTAACAAGCAGATGAGTTTATTTCACTTGATGATCAGTAAATGCCTAAGAGGATACTCTGTTTTCCTCAAATCATATTTCCCCTCCTATTCAGCAAAGTGATCTCTAATATTTTCTGGGTCTTGGAACATGAACTCCCCTCACCTGTTCAATCCCACTGTTTTCAGCACAGCCAATTATCCTTGATAGCCTGGCTGCAGGCCATCTTTTTGGTAAATTGTCTACCCAACACATCCTGCATGAATCGTCATGCCTCATGGCCCCTCTATCTTACTCCTCCAAGTTTTCTAGATCCTGGTGAAGCAGGTGTAACATGAACTGATATCAGGAATGCCCTGTGTCCTTCTTGGGAAGAGTGTGGCCCACTTCTGGTCCACTCTTCTACAGGAGACCCTGAGTGGCTTGGCATCCAAAGGACCTTGGCAGAGAGCTGGGGCTGGCTGGGCCTTCTCTTCACACTTTTCTATTTATGTAACATATGTCTCCAGAAGCCTGTTCTGATGGAGAGTCCTAAACTTCTCCTTGTACTGCCACCAGTGATCCTCCCAAAACACTGCCTCCTCAAGAACTTGCAAGGGTTTCCCAATGCCTATGACAGGCAAAGGCCTTCATAAGTGGGTGCAAGAATACTCTCATACTTCCAACTCCAGTTATGCCACCCCAGGGACCCCTTGCTCCAACCACACCAAGCCTTTTACAATGGCCTGAGCGTTCTCCTTATTTCCTTTATTGGACAGAACAGTGAAAGAGTTCATAATATGGGCTTAGAAACTAAACTACGTGGGTTCAGTCTTCCTAATTAAGGAAGATGCACAAGATTCACTAGACTTTATGTCTCTGTTCCTCAGCTTCTGTATCGGTAAAATGGGGGAAACTGTAATTCCTCTTCACGGACTTATAGTTAGGACTCAGTGTGTTCACAGGCATAAAGCTCTGGGAATGATGCCTGGCATCCAGTAAACAATGAACAAGGGTATGTATTGGTATTACTAGAGAATTCTCCTCATCACCCAAGGTTAGGTTTAAAGAAACCCTCCTTCACAAACCAGCCTCAGCCTCCCAAACCAGAGGTAGTGGCAGCTCTCTCTGTTCTCACGGCCTATGCTAGTACATCTCCAAGCTCTGTCTATTCTAATTTGCCATATACACTTATCTGTCTCCTACATTAAACTGTGACTGCTTTGAAGACAGAGACCTACTCTGACCCATCTTACTTTACACTCTTCAAAGACTTACTCCAGCCTTGAATACAGTAGGGTTTTGTAAACATTTGCTGGATGAGAATTAGTCTGAGAAAAGGACAGCTGAAATGCACAGCGTTTTGGGGTCCCATTTGAGAATACAGTACAAGAGCCTAGGCGTTTACTCTGTACTGTCTACCCAATGGAGCAATATTCCTAGGATCTAACAGCATTGGTGAATACGACTCTGTGAAGGTGGCTGTGGAAAGAACTGATTATGATTATAAGCTGGGCAGGGATTGAGGGAATCCACAAATCTGCTTCAACTATAGTCAAAATGGTGCCCAGTGTGCTTTTTTCCCCCTAGAGAATCTTTCTAGAGAGCTTTCATTTGATATTCAGTGGGGTCTGTGAGACCCCCAAATTACAAACACTTGACTTAGTTATCTAGAGACAATGTTCTTGTCCTCTCCAGCTTTGCAATGGAAGGAGAACATAGCCTTCCTCCCAAGGACGGACTCACTAGCAGGGACAAGTGGGCACTGAGTGCTTGCTGATTTTAAAGGGAAACTAGGAGAGGCTCCTTAAATCATTCCATGTTAAGAGACCAACAAGGAAGGCAAATAACAAGAATCTGGGAAACTCCATGGCCTGTTCCTCCTTCAGGGGATGTGAAGCCCAAAGTTATCTGTCATGACACAGGAATCCCTGGTTTGGAGCACAGACAGTTGCCACTTGGCTCAGTCTGGCTGCGAGAGTTGTTGTCTGTCAGGGTGACTAAAAAACATAGTGCATCAGGATCCAGACACACAAAACGAGGCTGTTCACCTAACGAGTGTGATGAGAGTTAAGTGACACTGAAAAACCCGGGTAAGTCTGATACCAGAACAAAGGGGAAACAAAGACCATTAGTGCAGCATCCCGGCAGCATTTCATGCTGGCAGATGGGTTGCAAGAAATCCTTGAGCAGGAGCCTGTTTTATTTGCAGAAGCCACAGTGGTAAATTAAAGCCCATCGTAGCCCATTCTGGGCTCTCCAGTTTCTCTTGGTGCTGTTCCTATCACCGCCCATAGGCCACTAAAACCTTTCCACGTTCAGAATGATTGATTCTGCTCAAACAAGCAAGCCACAAACTCATGTTGAAAAACCCACTTCAAATAAGTCATTAGCTTCCTTTATGGATTTTTCAGGTCATAAGGAATAGCACCTAGGAGTCCTATCTTCTGTAGAGAGAAAGGGAGTATTTGAAGAGGTGGGGTGACCTGGTGGGCGACCACCAGACGCCACATGAGCCCCTCTCTTGCTTTTCAGTCAACAAGAGACGTATAACAGAAACAGGTGCTGGCCACCTCACTGCTGGTCCCAGGTATTCAACAAACGAAACTGCCCATGGGTTCTCCATTCACATGCCGGAAGTGGAAAGGAGGGCTTGGCATCCTGTCTTTACTTCCAGAGCACTTGGGATACAGAAAGTCATGGTAAGGACGGAGTGCCTAAGACTCTCTGACTCCTCGTGGGACAGGCCATTCGAGCTGAGCTGTAATTGAGACCACTGTGGGCAGGTGGGGTAAAGCAGTAGCTGTGGCCATAGCAGTAGCCCAAAGGCGCCAATACCAGAAACCCAAGTTCCATAGCTTGGCAAGCTTCGGCTCACCGCCTGACCCACGTTTAGCAATTCTGATGTACCATGGAGCAGACAGCTCCAGCCCGGGATGACTGCTCCCTCAGCCCCTCTCCAACAGGCAATGAAAGCAAGACCCACTTTGAAAATTCTCCCCCATCATGCAAACTGACATAGGCATGCTTTTCAAAAACCCACAGCCAATCTGTTGATCATTACTTATTTACAAAGGCCTTCGGGCAGAAAGTCCTGTAAAAACCATGCTTGATACGGTATACACTAGCTTTTTCTGCTTGTGGAAAAAAAGTCCCCCCAAGGCTACCTCAAACCATCACTTTCTATTGCACATAAAATGTAGCGTGTAACACTAAAGTATTTAATATATATGGTATAATATATCTACAGGAAAGGCATTTGTGTAGAAGTATGTTACCCTGGATTTGGTAATTTGATGTTTTGCTGAAGGCTACGACTTAAAAAAGCTTCCACCTCATACAGAAGACCTGTCATCTTGGTACCCAAGAGCCAACAGAATAAAGAAGTACCCTTAAGCAGCAAAACTTTGACACAGCTTTGAAGCATATGAAAACAGTATAACGCCTCAGAATTATTATTACTCAAGATCAAAGAAATGAGCCATACTTTACATAGCAAACAGGGACAGGGAATTTGGCTCCAAAGGTTTCAGATTTTTCAGACTTCTCTTTATTTATTTATTTGCTTCTCTAAATTTAGGCAAAAGAAAGCGCCTGGGCTTTTCTCTACTTTAAAGGGATAAAACTATTAGCATTAGATAAGGCGATTACCTAAAGGTGAGTAAATAGGAAATGAATGGTAGCATGACAACTGGCATCATAAAAATGAGAAGCTTGGCAGTTGGTGCATTTCATTGCTCCTCATAAACTGTAAACAAGCATGTAAATCAGCAACACCCCAGCAAGACTGAGCGAACGGGCAGGCAGAAGACTGGTAAGGAAACATTTAATAGGAAGAGATGATCATAATGGAAAAGGACATGGGGCATCTTCCATGGGAACCTGTGTCCTCGACCACATGGAGGACTGCCACGTCTATGTCCTAGAAGGGTGGCCGTGGAGGGCCAGGAAGATGGGAGTGAAGGGAGGGAGGGAAAAGCAGGGGGGAGTGGCCATAATTTTATTTCAGTAATCAAAGGGAGGAGAGTAGCCAATGGCAATGAAAAGAAGAAAGAAACATCAAGATGGCAGGTATTTCCACGACTGTAATCATTCAGGGGTCACTCCTGCTTTGTCACTAGGGTGTTGGAGAGTTAGGATGTTGGAGGAAATAAGCACAGGATTGGCAGATGAATCGAAGACAACCTGGGGAAATGAAAGATCAAGAGGCCCAGAAGAGAAACCTGCAGAAGTCTGTTGAAATCTGGTTTCATTTGCCATTTCCGAGAGGAAGCCATGGCCAAGATAAAAAGAATGACAGGAAGGAAGGAAGGAAGGCGGAAAAGGAGGAAAGAAGGGAGAGAGGAAGAGAGGAAGTGAGGAGCAAAGGAAGGAAGAAAGAAGAAAGGAAAGAAAGAAGGAAGGAAGGAAGAGGGGAAGGAAGGAAGAAGACAGAGAAAGAGTACACACATGCTGTATTTCATAATTAATACTGCTTTTAGCCTGAGCAGAACTGGATTACTTTTGAACTTTGCTTTGGCAAGTCCACAGATTATTAGACTTTTTTATCAGTCAAAATCAATTAACAGAAATTTGATTTCAATCGACAGGATAAAAGGAAGGTAATCTTCAGGTTCATTTTTGATTGTGATGATACATCTCACATATGGCCTTAAGTACAGAAAACAGTCCTCGGAGGGACTCCAGCAGAAAGAGACTTGCCGGAGGCAAACTAACCACACGAGTTCCTCTGATTGGTTGCCGCCGTCATTAGTGCCACTGCTGTTTAGGAACTACACATAGACAGGACATGGTGACAGCTAAGACTTTAAAGCCTATGTATTTTTCAAACAGCTTTTCAAACTGTTTTTCATGACAGAATTTTTTCAGCTCTATCATTAACTGCTGACAAGCTGACAGAATAAATACTCCAGCCTTTAAGAAGCCACCTAACGATCGGTCCCCTCCCCCGCCGCCTCATGCTTGCTGGGGAGGGGAGGCTCTGGGCCTGGGCAGGGTGGGGAGGGGGCCGGGAGAGAAGGCGAAGGAGCTTAACGGGGCCCGCGTGGCCGTGGCCCCTCTTCTTACCTCATCAGCTTGGGTGAGGAGCTTGGTGAGTTCCGCATGCCTCCGTTCCGCTGCTTTTTTTTGGGGGACAGTGTTGATGGTGGCTCATCTTCAACTGGAAATATAGGCAACTCATAAGATTATGAACAGTTTGAGGGCAGACTGTGAAATACAGGCAAGCTATCAAAGGACACACACTCACGGCTCAGTCACTCACTAGGAATTCATGGCTGTCTTTTAGGACCCAGTGACAAAGACCAAATGTGTTAGTCAAAGAGGCCGGCTTAAGAAAGGTGAAATCATCACCCCTTAACACTGCAGCCTTTGAACATGCACTTGATACAGACTAACCCAGTTTGTAAAAGCCCTACCATAAGAAAGGAAAGAAATCAGGATTTATCTGTATATAAAATACATTACATATATGGGAACACTCAATCATTTTTCTTAGAGTTAATTTTTAGTTACTTTGCTGAGTAATTGAATGGGTTTTCTCATAACCAAAATCAGAAACAAAGTTGTATGGGAAAGAGCTGCATAGTAGCTGCCAGCCAGCTGATTCTAAAAATGAACCAATGTAGCTGGTGCCTAATCCCCGCACACCAGAGGAACAGCCTTGGAGAAGGGCAAGGATTTGAGGCCTTGACAGCCAATGTTTCAATCAGTCAGGGCTGGGAACATTGATGCAAGCTGGCTCAAGGATCCATAGCCCATCTCGGCTCTTGTCCCCGTACCTCCCTTGAGGGAGAGCATGTGGGGCCGTGCACACAGGATCCTTTCTTAACTCATTAAGACTGTGCTGCGAGGTGGAAGAACCGAGCCGGAGAAGAGCACCTGCATGAAGGAGGAGGTTGCCACTGAATGGGATCTCGGATGATGTGGTGGGGGGCAGGGAGGGAGGGCAGCGTAGGGGGTCAGAAACCAAAGGCTGTTTTCTAAATGTCTAAACCACACAGATCGCTAAGCAATATGAAGCCTCGCTCACAAACAACACAGCGCACTCTACTGCTTTTGCCCAAAGACACCCGCTAATAAGCTTTATAGATGTATTAGCCTGCATCATGCTTCTTTTTAAGAGAGCTGCTTGATAATTAGCAGATGCGCACCCAGCCTGTCATCCAAGGGCATCAGCGGCAAAAGTCTAGCCCTCCTCTCCCCACCCCCACAATTCAGGCTAAAGCTGTAATGTCAAGAAGGAAAAATAGGATCCTTGGATTCTTAGAGTTGACTGCAACACAGATTGGGAGGAAGCACCCTTGAAACTCGGAATGCACGGCAGTTACCTTAAAGCTAAGAAGAGAAATATTAGCAGTGATGACATCAAAAGAAGCTTGACATATGTTAATGGGGTACAAGTCTTAGGTGAGGTGGGGAATGCCATCTCAGCTATTTGAGAATGCCCAGGAAGACACACATCAGGGCATGCATTATATGGTACTTCCCTGAAAACCCTAAATAAATTTAGTGTGTTACCATACATGGTTCCAAGGGACCATAATAATCCAACTATCTTCCAAACCTGCTTCAGAGTATCCCACTTGATAGGTACCCCTAATCCACTGTTAGTCTAGGGTCATCTATATTCTGGCTGACATATGGAAAGGGAGCAAGAATGCAGTCTGAGGTGAGAGTGAGTCCAGAAGGCAAGGAAGCACCTACAAATGCCCACAGCCTGCTCATCCCAGCAGCTGCTCCCCACCCCCGCCCTGTTCCCCTGAGGCCCAGGCTCAGGCAGCGACCCTATCAGTCACTTAGGGCTCTAGGCAGGAACTATGTGGTTGGGAAGGATATCGCATCTTATCAGAAATGAGTATCCACAGCAAATCACACAGAGACTAAACAGCACTTAAAAGATTAAAGGAAATAAATACAAGCCACATAAATGGTATTGAAAAAAATCACTTAGAGTTGATATGCATCTCTCGGCAAGCAAACAGGCACTCTGAGCTTGACCTGAATTCATCTTCCTTTCACAGGATAGGAGGCCAGGCATCCCAGGTTAATAATGGGGTAGAAAGGCAGTGAGAGAGAGAGAGAGAGAGAGAGAGAGAGAGAGAGGTGTGTGTCTAAGTATACTTCGGCACTTTCCCCATCTAAGGATGGGGTAGAAAGTCTTGCATTGACTCCACCCATAATGCAAGGTCACCTTTTAATATGGACTGCTTGCAATTGCTGTACTATGTTCAGGGTGACCTAGATTAGTTGAGTCACAGGACAGACTAAAATAACATGTGTGCATGTGAGTGGCTCTAGTGGGGGTGAAAGTCCTTTCCTTCTTTATCACACAGGCCTCCTTAGGCTTAGAGTGACATATCCAGAAAGGTTCTTTACCTAACCTAGGCTACTATAACATAGCTTCATTCAAGGCCACCAGATGTTGTCACGGTTTTATCCAATTTATACACTGAGTCTATTTCAGTTAAGACCTGAACAGAAGGCACACTCATTGGCATTTCTGGTGGATTGCTTTGCTTAACTATTGTTTCTCCATTTGCCCTGGACCGATAATAAATAACCTGCTTTGGTTAAGTGCGGGCTACCCTTGCACCTTGTCACTGTTTGTTTACCTGCAGTGATCTTCAGATGGAAGACGTGTAAGTTAATACCTGTTACCCAGCTCCAGGGAGACACTTGGTTCTAGCGCTAAAATTATACCTCCTTCTATGCAAGGAAACTATTTATTTTCATTGCACCTCAGAAAGATCATCCATCATAATCATGCTGCATTTAAACTGGGATTTGTTCTCTTAAATGAAACTCATGTTCAAAGGTTTCCTCCTGCACTCACAGGCGTAGAAATGCAGATCTGTTCCCTGAAGAAACAGGGGGAAATGTCTTCAGCTTAAATATATGAACGCTGGGTAATGGAGACCATTACATATGGCGTAGGTCCCACGAGAGAAGCAGTGATAAGTTCTTTCTCATAAGTAGGTTATAAACCATATTTAATTATTAGCCTTTATATGGATTCTATCAATTTCTGCATATTTAAAGAAAGCAGACCTAGAAAAACTTTTAGTTAAGCTATAAAATATAATTTTCATTTCATGGCTTCTGTGACTCTATGAAAGGAATAAAAATTGAATTAAAAAGGAGACTTAAATTTACTTACTTTCACGAGAGACAAATGTATTGAAGTAATTGGCCACTACCTTATGCCAATGCACATTTTTGGGCTCCTACTTAGCCTGCTTTTTGACTAATTACAATAGACCTCTGTCTCCAGCATTTTCACCTGCATCACGCTGTGGAAGTGCATGAAGATATGATCTCTGAAAGGAATCTGACTTACCAGCTTCTTTAAAACACAAACAAGTTCAGGAATCTGATGTGGAATTTTTATAGGAGCTGAACTCCATCCAGTCTCCCAAGTCCTCATAAAATTCAAGGGCTTGTTTTTGCACATCCCTAAGTATAACACTTAATGTGCTGTTGTAACTTCCCAGCGCTCACTTGTCTAATAGGCACTGAATCTAACAGTTTTACAGTTTGGGAAGACTCAGTGCTAGAAAAATGTCAGGCAAGTCTAATGAGGCTTCAGATCCCTTGGTTTGCGCTAGAGTTTAATTTAAAGTTACAATGATGTTTTAACATGTTTGCTTATACTTGACTAAAGAGGATTCATTATTTCAATGACATAACCTCCAGACAATGTTCTGGGAATTGATTTAAGATGTGGTGGTAATTCCAACAGCCTTAATGCAGAGTCGAACATCTGTAACAACATTTTACTTGACTCTTCATCGGCATTCTGTTTTCAAGCAAAAACAAGGCAACATCTTCCAGACACACTGGCCAGAACTCTGGGCTTATTTCAAGATGATCCTATATTTTACTGGATTTTATTTTAAAAAGAAATCTCTTTTTTTTTATTGGCCTAGCCAGCTTGCAAACACTGTGTCAGGGTTACCAACACCTCTTTGCGGGCCTTTTGAAGGAAATGGAGCCAGGATTCCACCTTTCGGCTTTCCTAAATAACCCAGTGCTGACATGATGGATCCTATGCTCAGCGCCAGCCTGGGGCACATTCCTTCTTCCCTGTTTCCTCAACAGGGTGTAGGGGGCTGAAGCCCTTTGACACTTAAAGGTAAATTTGTTGGCTGGAGTTAAAAAACAGTTCAAAGCAAATAAATTCGGAACTGCAATAAAAGGCAAACAACCCGTAAACATGAGTCGACTGGCTATCTCCATTACGTTATGAATCACCACATCTGGAGAAACCCACATCTGCACACACTTAGCAGGTCATTAGTAATGTCATATTCACACTGGAATCACTCAGAGTGAGCGGCATGCAAAGTGGTTTGAACGCAAAGGCATCTAGCTAACAGGGCTTCTGACTAAAGTCTTGAGCAAGCTGCTAGTTTGGGGGCAGGGTCGCTTTAATTGTTATTTATTGTATTCTACGGCTTTTCTCTTCCATACTTTGCTGCCCAACAAGCTGAAGGCATGCTGAAATCGACAATAGTACATCTTTCTTCTTCAACTGAGCTCAGCATGTTAAGATAGAACACTGAGGGGTGCAGTTATTAAAAGGACGGGCTCCAGAACTCCTTCACCTGGCTCGGTCACAAGCCGAGAATTGTGAGCTGTATCCTTGAACTCAAATAGGTCTTTGGGATAGCGCGATCTAGCTGCAACCTTGACTGCCAAACAATAACGAGAAAAGAAAACGGAAATGAATCCTTTGCAAAATTTTTCATTAGGAAAGTTCCAAATGAGTTTTAACCTTAAATAGAATGATAGCTTTACATGAAAAGGGAAATTTCTTCCTCACAGCTGAACTGCAGTTTTTCTTTTACCCCAATGGCTTCTTGAAATTCTTCTTGCTGTGTTTTTGTCATCAGTGTCAGAAGGCATAATATGTCAGAAAACAATCTCGTTTGTGAAATAATTTCCAAAAACTTACAGAGTACCTTTCTCCCCATGACAGACACAGACACTGAAAACTCAGTTTAGCAGCAAGACCAGACCCATTATTTTCTGAAGTCCGCTAGAATGCATCCTACTAAATAATCATTATGCTGCAAGTCATCAATCCTCGCTGTTTTTTAAGTAGCATTTTCATCCCACACTGCAGGCTTGGTCACTTGGTTGTGATTGCTGCCTAACTTATATTAAATGCCATGGGTTTACTACTCCTAAGAAAGAAGGATGTGTAGCATCTCCTGTGTCATGAGTGACAAAAACAAAACAACAAAACAAAACAAAACAAACCCAAAAGTGGGTGCGTGTTTTCCATCTTCCAGGATACAAATCTTGTCTTACTAAAACTGAAATTTGATCAAAAAGAATGAGATCTTGCCATTTGCAACAATGTGGATGGAACTAGAGTGTATTATGCTCAGTGAAATAAGTCAGAGAAGGATTAATATCATATGATTTTACTCATATGTGGAATTTAAGAAACAAAGCAGATGAACATAGGGGAAGGGATAGAAAAATAAGATAAAAACAGAGAGGGAGGCAAACCATAAGAGATTCTTAAACAGAGAACAAACTGAGGGTTGCCAGAGGGAAGTGGGTGGGGGATGGGCTAGATAGGTGATAGGCATTGAGGAGGACACGTGTTGGGATGAGTACTGGGTGTTATATGTAAGTGATGAATTGCTAGGTTCTACTCCTGAAACCAATACTACAATATATGTTAGCTGACTTGAATTTAAAGAAAGTTTTTTAAGAAGGAAAGTAGGAAATTTTGCTTCTGGTGTGTGTCTAATTTTGAGGATGGGGTAAAGATGGGAAAGAGAAGAATAGAGGCTGGCAAAAAAGTGTTTAGCAGACTTAAAGTGTATACTTTCTTTTACTTTTTTTTAATGTTGATTTACTTTTGAGAGAGAGAGAGAGACAGAGACAGACTGTGAACAGGGGAGTGTCAGAGAGAGAGACAGAGACACAGAATCTGAAGCAGGCTCCAGGCTATGAGCGGTCAGCACAGAGCCCAACGAGGGGCTCAAACACCTGAGCTGGGAGATCATGACCTGAGCCAAAGTCAGATGCTTAACTGACCGAGCTACCCAGGCACCCCTTAAAGTGTGTGTTTTAAATTTAAGACTGTTTACAGTAAAAATAAACATTCGGCATAGGTAAAAAAAAAAAATGAAATAAAAAAAAGAGGGTAAGGAGAGAGGGTGAAATTGCCAGACGAGGGATGTTAACAGTGTGCTTCCCACTTTCTGTGTGTTTACCAAACTTTCTTCCCAAGAAAAAATCATGTTAAGTTACAGTAATACAGTCATTTCCCAACAGGTCATCCACAATGGATAAAACTTCTAAGCTGACCCAACCTCTCTCTAATATGATGGAAAGCCTAAGACTTTCACCTGAAAATCTGGGCTAGTTAACTCTCAAGGTCTTATAATGTAGCCATGAAAGAGCAATCCCTGAGCAGGAGCACAGAATGGCCCCTGCTTTCTGGAAGGATATCTCCTGTCTTGTAATCATAGACTACCAGAACCCTGTCTGACTGTCACACAAGCCAGACAGGTGAGAAGGTGCAGATATTTACAGAAGCAATGAAGGAAAACAACAAGAACAACACCTGCCAGATAAATAATCCACATTGTCAGTTTGGTTTTATAATTGGTGTAAAGGATTGCTTGACTGTTGGTTCAGAATGAATCCCATAAGTGGGAAATGTCATGTGCCCATCAACGAGGTTGATCCACTAAGGAAGCTAGGACACAGTGAGGTAGGCATTGGAGCCAAGTTCTATGCCTAGAGGGTCATGAGCAGGTCAATATGAGATCATCAGGGAGTTAAAGTGGATGATATCCTTGAAATGAGAGTTTCTGGTCTGAAAGCCTTGGGATAACACACATCCCCCAGGAAATTGGTAAACACTTTGCAGTATTATTGATAAGACCAATCCATAAGCCTATTTTTTGAAAGATCATGGAGAATATTAATACACAGATCCTGAAAAGATGAAGGACACTCCCTCTCAAAGTCAACAGTAATAATATCTCCAACATAAGACATATGTAATTCTCTCTAATCGAACAGTCACTTTATCATTTACATTATCAGGCAGGATAATTTCACAACTTCTAGTTGAGAAATAGGGAATACATGTACTTGGAAAATCTAAAGGATGTGGGTTGAAAATAACACTAACCTGTCATTATGTAAATTGAGGATGGAAAGTATCTCCAAGTGGCCCTGCAGCCCCAGCACAGGAGTACCTGACCCCAGGTAGGTTGAGGGGGCAGGGAGGGGAGGTTTGTTGGAGCTCTTTCATTTCTGGCTTTTGTAGAGCTAATAGGAGGATGGGGAGGGAGATTTTAAGGAACAATAGGTTATGTAGAAGTTAATCACAGGGTGTATTTCTGGCTCTATTCACTGCCTGGGAAACCTGAATTGTGTAAGTTTGAGTCCATCAACACAGAGTAATGAAAGAATTCAGCTCCTACATGGGAGAGAGGAAAAATACTATATAAATACACTAACAGAACCCACATGACCTGGATTGCAATGTTCTCTACAGAAACACTGCAGGCCTAATGGATCCTCGAAAATCAAGCAGAGTGGATTAGATGTTACCTCCTGAACCCACGTGGCCCCTCCCGCCTCAAACTATAAGCCTCATGTTCTGTATGCATCCTGGTAGGAGTCCAACATTCACCAAAATGCCTTGTATCTAGAATCTCAGCTCATATATCTTCGCTAAAAACTTGACCTGCTGTAATAACTTGCCCAATGCTCTGTTTGGTATTTGGTAGAGAATTCCTTTTGGAGATCTGGTTGTCTTTGGCTTTTTCTTTTTTTCTTGGAAAAGATTGTTTCTATCATCTCAAGGGCAAAGAAAAGTCTCAAACAAA
Source organism: Crocuta crocuta (assembly GCF_008692635.1). Taxonomy (NCBI): domain Eukaryota; kingdom Metazoa; phylum Chordata; class Mammalia; order Carnivora; family Hyaenidae; genus Crocuta; species Crocuta crocuta. The sequence continues at coordinate 153,021 of NW_027533256.1, forward strand.
GAAGAGATATTAGCTTCTAAGAGATAAAACACAAAGATAAACAATGGAATTCTAAGAGCAAATACACGACTAAAAAGGGAAATGCAAGAATTTCCTTGAATTAATGCAATGGAGTTTGAAGATTGGGAAAGCAGTAGAAGATGGAAGATAACTTTTACTTTGAATCAAACTGCAAAAAATATATATACAGAAGTCCAACAAAACAGCCCTTCTCAACTTTCCTTTCCTTCTCTCCCTATTCTTTACTCTGACACCAGAGTGAAGATGCTCATGGCTTTGAAGCCAAAAAGTGTATTTGACTCTTTTGTAGTCTTGGCGTGTGCCGTACCTGTTTGTGAAGGACAAGTTTCAGAGTAGGGATAAGACTTGCTAAATTCCCGGCACCAACAGCTGCTTTCTTTCTTCTTATATTTCTCAAGTTCCAGGTCAGGAAATTATAGTCTGGAACATGTTTTTGTATAGTCCATAAGCTAAAAATGTTTTTACATTTTTAAATGGTTGGGTGAAAATCTATGAAGAATGACATTTAATAACACATTAAAATGATGGGAAACTTGGGGGCACCTGGATGGCTCAGTTGGTTAAGCATCTGACTTCGTGAATTTAAGCCCCACATTGGGTGGGCTCTGTGCTGACAGCTTGGAGCCTGGGGCCTGCTTTGGATTCTGTGTCTCCCTCTTTCTCTGCCCTTCTCCCACCCATGCTCTGACTCTTTCACTTAAAAATAAATAAACATTAAAAAAAATAATAAAATAAAATAAAATGATAAGAAACTCAAATTTCCATGGCCATAAATAAGGCTTTATTGGAGCATGGCCACAGTCATTCGTTTACCTATTATCTATGGCTGTTTTCACTGTACAACAGAGTTGAATACTTGCAATAGAGATCTGGTGGCCCGCAAAGCCTGAGTTGTTTACTAGCCAGCCCTTGATAGAAAACGTTTGCTGATCTCTGCTCTCATTTATCTTCTCACATTTTCCTAGCCATCCAGTTTTCAAAAATGATAATGTGTTTCCCCATAGGCCAAGATGGCCAGACAACAAAAGAACACACATAGAGCCCACTTCAGGTGCAGATTTGAGGAAGTCAGGAGGGATAGAGGTATTTTAGCAGTTTGAATGTCCCTGCTATCCAACCTGTTAGGGGTCTGGCCAGTCTCCCCGCATTTGGGGAAACCAGTCAGGTGAGTTTCCCAGTTTCCAACTCAAGTGAAGTCAGATTCATCTACGCTGCACTTTGAGAATCAAGGCAAACCACATCGACCATGAGCAATTCCTTGAAGCTGTCAGTATGTGCTGCAAGTCCACCCTGAGAGCGCCGGCACAAGACAACAGATTAACCATTAGACTAGATATGTTGAAAATATACAGCTTCAACCTTTCCCCAGCTAGCTCAGAGCGATATATAGATGATTATTTCAACCGTCAGCTGCCGCATAGATTTAAACCCCTGCACAATAACTCCTGGATTCATCTGCCCCTTGTCAAACTTGCACGGCTTTAGTTGGAGGATACATGGTGTGGCAGTTTCACTGTGAATCCAGAATGATCCAGACGGCTGCTGTCTCTTTGTTAACAGGAAGCCAAACTGATGAGTTTGTAATGCATTTCTTATCAAAGGTAGTTTCAGAAAAGAAAATGTGCCCCATCAGTTTGGTTGGAATTTCACATGCAGTAGATTATGGGCTTAATCAGAACATCTCTGTTATTTTCGTGGGGAAATAGAGAATTCTGTATCCATCCCATTAAAATCACTTAATACTGATGAATTATGTATTTATAAATTTATAATTATCTTTGATTTTTTCCCCTCCTTTCAGGATACTTAAAAAAATCATCAGCTAGAGCCCAGAAAACAATGGTGCTTCATAGACACAAGCATGCTAATATATTTTTTTAAGTTAACGCCGATCTTTTTGAGCTGCGTGTCTAAAATGATCATAGTGAATAAAGGGATTGTAATTTTCGACTCATATGTTTAACAAAGACAAAATGGACTGTAATGGAATTTATGGAGCCTGTAAAGGAACTCTTTCTCTAATACGGTTTATTATCAAATAGATTTGGATTTACTGTAGGATAAATCAGGCCCCACTGAAATGTACCGAGAGAAAATGACTATAAGGTACTGAACACTGCTCCTGGCACATGGAAACTGCTGCCAATTTTTTTTGTTGTGCTTATTCCGTATGAAAATGCCAGCATTAAAACTGTTATTTATCCCACCTTTATTTAAAATTCTGACATTTTATTCATCATGGATTTTTTTGTACTTTGACTTAAAATAATATATTGCATGAAACCATCACTTATCTTGATTACTGAGATTCTTGGCGCCATCTTAAATTTGGTGCCCAGGGCAAGTACCTCACTGTCTTTACTCAAACCCTGGCCCTGCCCTGCCCATTTCTCGAGAGTGTTCTCAAGACCCTGCTGGGTCTGCCACTCTGTCTGTCATTACTAAGACGTTATCTTAGTTAGTATCTGCATGTGTGTCTATTCACTCCCTTGTTCAGAACTGGGCAAAGCAAATATAAAACAAGAGTTATTCTTTTGATCACTTCATGCTGTTTGCATGAGATTGTTAAGGAAGACCCTTACAAGAAAGGTTTCCTTGTGGATTTACAAATTGTCAGACATCCAAAGGAGTGGAGAAAAGATCATGCTGCCTCAGGAATCTGAGATTTGCCACCTGCCTGGGGTGAGAAACAGAACAGAGAGAAAGGGTCAGGTCTCTCATGGACTTAATTTCACACTTCACATCAAATTCTCCTGGTTAACACAATGTTGATTTACATTTCCACTTTGGGGTAAAAGTTTTTATTTGTTTATATGTTTTGACTCAGATATTACCTTCCTTCTCGTTTTGTGTTTCTTTCCCCTAAATGGCTTCAAGCAAATATGACAGGCAGAAAATGTCCATCATATTTTCATTTTACTATTTATGTTTTAAGGATTAATGTTTGTTCCAATAATTCTATTTGAAGACCAGCCTAGCGTCTAATTGTGGGCATGGGAAACTGTTTTCTAAATCATAAGATGTTATGCAGATTAGGATCATCATTATTATTAATATCACTATTATTACTGGTTCACCCATAAACACCGTATCTTCCATTGAGGTGGTTGTGACAAGAGCCACCTAGAATTCTAATATGTATTCCAGATGGTTGCACTGATACTTTCTCCGAAACTCTGATAAAGGTAAAATGCATGGGTTTTTAGTGCAAGCTAGGTACCCTCCATGGCCCGATGAAGAATGTTCTGCCAGAACACTTTAGAAATACTGTATGTTTTTAACCTTGGGAGGTAAGGACCAGTCTGGATTGTGATTTTACACTAAAGACAGCATTTAGTATATTTCTTAAGGGCATAGTCATCTTCTAAAGATGCTCTTGAACTATAAAATCATTATCTGTATTCTACTGTAATTTATCCTCAGACATATTCTGTGCAACATTTTAAAATGCTAGTGCATGGTGGGCCCCTTTCTGGTCAACACAGAAAACAAGGTGTAGAATGCAGGAGTGGGGTTTGAAGGGGTTTAGAGATATTTGGACTCACTCTCTTTGGGCTCAAGACTACAGTAATATGCAGACTCAGAACCAGAGCCCAGGTCTGCTGACTTCTAACCCAGATCAATTGCTCTCAGAATTCTGCTCACAAAAGCAGCATGAGGTTACAAGTTTCTAGAGTCCAGCCACCTGCCTAAGTCCCACCTGTGACCTTCATTACAGCTCTGATCTCAGACAAGTTACTCAACACCATAATGTCACAAGATCAGCTATTATCTCTGCTGGACAGAGGTGGACACCAGGATTTGGAGATACTATAGAGTTAATCAGGGCCACATACTAACAGCCTGAGGACCAAATACTGTCCTGATGTGCTCTGCCCGGCACCACCTTGCTGCTCCACAAGACTTTATGTGTAGGGCAGTCATTTATCTGAAGTTTGTCCATAAAAATATGCACTTCTAATGTCTGTTTGAAAATCTTGCAGAAGACTGAGCTCCCACTCCAGAAGGGTGAGCGTGTCATGGGGCATGAGCTCACCAGTTGGTCATACACCCCAGTGGTGCCTATTGTACCCAAGCCACATGGCAGGCACCCCTCTCTAACATCTCTGGCCCTGGTTCCAATGACTCTCAAGTGCACCATCCCTGCGAGAAGGACTGCAAGGTATGGGAGATCCCTCTACATATGTCAACTCATATCAGGCTTCAAGGAGAGAAAGAGCTAACACAGAGGTCTTGCAGCCACCCTGCTGGGGCTGAAACCAGGTATTGGCAGATTACCTAACTTCAGTTTTCTCCTCTGTAAAATGGGGATCCTCAGAGTACCATCCTCACAGGGTTGTTGTGAGAATGTACTGAAAATATAAGAAGTGCTTAGAAGAACTCCTGGCAAGCTCTGGTTAAATGTTACCCATCATTATTACCGCAGCTTTGAGTAATCAAAGTAATTAGAGCTCTCTTGACCATTGGGTCCTTCTCTGCAATACCAATCTGCTCTCTTTTGACTTTGTTCCATCCAGATGGGTTCACGCTCTCTCCTCTGCCCCAAGTAACTGATCAGGTATCCGAGCACTACAACAAGATGAGATTCAACACCCCCTCCCCATCCTCTGCTTTTGTTTGACTACCACCTTTGTCCTATATTTCGTATAGGAACGGCTCAGGTCAGAATAATTAGGCTATGCCAAGGGTCATAAAAACAAAAAGAAAGCCAAAAACTGTTTAAGTGGGCCACTATTGGAGAAGGCTGGGACCATTCAGAGCAAAAACAAATGAAAATCATATGGAAATGTGGAGAAACCCCACTGTTTCCATTACATTACAGGAAATTCTTGCTGATTGTGAAGGACTCTATCCCTTGAATTTCAGGTGGGAGGTCATGGATGGAGGCAGGCATGTGGGCAATGCGGCAGGTCAGGAGAATGACAGGGCAGAGGGGCAGTGACTCTTCCACTATCCCTTCCCACAGGTCTTCTTTCCACCTACCTACTCTGTCCACCCAACAGGAAACTGGTTAGCCTGCCTCCTCCAGGAATCCTTCCTAGGCAAGTGTAACAAGATCGAATCCCTCCTTTCTTTACAAATCCCTTGGCATTTCTTATCTCACACCCTCTGACATCTCCTTTTTTTTTTTTTTTTTGCATTATAATTTGTTTTCCATTTCGAATATCTTATTACTCAATTAGACGTATAAGCTCCTTTACTGTAGAGTTTAGAAATCTCTGAATGTCTCATAGTGGTGGGCCCCTGGTAAGGTTCCTAATAAATGGCTCCTGGTTGCCAGAGTGGTGGTGTGGCAGAGGAAAGAAGCACAAAGAGGAAACCAAGTTCATCTGGGCTTAGATCAAAGGTGTGGCCTTGGAAAGGCACTTCTCCCCCTGGAGGACCGGCATTTACTAAGCACAAGGGCCTCTTCAGCTTGAATCTGCAATAGTTCTGGGCTTCATGCTTTCTTCTGTCACCTGACAGATACCACAGGAGCCAGCCATGCACAGAAAGCCACAGAACTCTCCAGCCCCAAATAATTATCCAGCACTTCCTCCCAGACTGAACCCTAAAGCATTGCCGAATAGGAACACAGAATTCCTGGTCTAAGAAAACTGTGGCCTGGGTGGCTTAGTCGGTTAAGCGTCTGACTTTCGCTTAGGTCATGATCTCGCGGTTCGTGGGTTCGAGCCNGCCTAGCTCAGTGGCTCTCAATCCTGCCTTTCAAAAACATGAACTGAGAAACTTTAGGGACTTTACGGAGCACCAATGTTTGAGTCCCACCTTGGACCCTATTCAACAAAACTTATAAGAGTTGGGGCTGGGGCTGGGCATTCCTTTTTTTTTTTTTTTTTCTTGTTTTCTTGTTTTGAAGATGCATAGTAGGAGAGAACCACAAGTCTAGCTAAAGAGATGACACAGCTGCAATATATATATATGACATGAAATGTACATGAAATAATTTGCAAGTATTACACAAAACAACACTAGGAACGTGCTGCATGATAAGGTCAGATGAGCGCTAAAAGAAATGCCTCATTCGGGAAATGTTAGAAGGTGTAGGGTGGTCAGGAAAAAAAAAACGTCAGACTCGAAACAAGGGTCGGATGGACAGAGACGTTAGCCTCACTGAGCTGCGTATCCTCAGAACCAATCATGATGCTGGAACACTGAGGCCACGATGCTGAAGAAAGTAGGTGGCAGCAAGCCCAGGGTAGGAAGGGCTTGCTACGTGGAGGGGACAGCTTGCACAAAGGCAAGGAGATGGGAAGGTACTAAGCTAGGGAACTAGAAGAAAATCTGGTTGGCTAAAGCAGGCAGGTCTATTCGAGAGCCGAGTGGGGGGTGTAAGGTACAAGAAGCATATGGCTTTAAATTCCAAATGACTGAATTGTGAATCTTAGATACTAATCTGAATCCTCTGAAAGTTACTTTTCCTTCAGTTTATGTACTCAAACTGAAAGAGGGCAGCGGGTGGCTTACATCTAGGCAGAGTCTATCAAAAACCCCTCACTCAGCCTACTTTCTTTATGCCCACTTCAAAATTGTAAGGGTCCAAAGATAAGATACACACGCGTGTGCATAAAACTAAACAGGAGAGGGAGGCCCCTGGCAGTGGTCCAGTCCCCTTGGAGGTCTCGTTTTTTATTCTGGAGAAAGTATCTGACAGGAAAATAAAGTTACTTATGGCCTTGGAAAGGGGGTCCTGTGAAACTCACACGGTTGCTCCCTCAGAGCCTGGCCAGGTAAATCCAACCTTGACTCTGGGACAATACTTCCTGCCTTCAAGTATTTGAGATGATTTTGTCCCATCTAAAAAGATGGGAAGGAAAATCATCAGGGTTTGACTTCAACAAGAAAACTGATTGCAGTCAACAGTTTGAAAAACATTTTCAACAAAACTAGTGATTTCAAGTGGATTCATTGAGAAAGAAAGGTTTCCCCCACCTCTACTCCTTGGTTTCATTTAATCAATAACACTTCAGCATTTTCTCCATCAAAAGCATAGAAGTGAATAAAAGAAGAATGTACATTATGTTATCTGGATCCTTGACCTGCACCCCTCAGGCCAGTGTGCCAAAAGAAATTTACAAACTCAAAAGAGAACATTCTTGCGGTGCCTGACTGGCTCAGTCAGTAGACTCTTGATCTTGAAGTCATGAGATCAGTCCCACATTGGGGGCAGAAATTATTTAACTAAAAAAGGAGATGGAGAAATTCTTATTGGCTTTTCAAGATAAACGGTTTTGAAATCTTAAATTACAAAACAAGTCAATTACTTGCATTCAAAGTTCTTTATAGTCTGATAGGTGGCACTTAATAATGAATAAGATGAACAAATAAATGAGTTGCCCTGAGATGTATTTTAAGTCTCCCCTTCCATGATCCCAATAAATCCATTGTCCCCTCTGTAGGTCCATGTTTACTCCCAAACACCCCATATATAAAAGAAATAGTGTAGTTTTAAAAAAGCAAAAAGGGGAAAAACATAGTTTTGTGTTTAAAAAAATGAAAATAGGCTACGTGTGGACAAAAGAACACTCAAAAAATAGCTTTGCTTATATGTTTGTTTTGCTTCATTGATGCCCAAATTAATGAGCTGATCAGTCTTTGTGTGGATAACATTGTTCTAAAAAGCCCGAAAACCTCTGATGCTATTTGTCAGAAATTTAGTTTTGGCCCAGTGAGAAAGCAACATTCTTTGGTTAACTTGGATTCTAATTAATCCTTGATGAAAGGGTATCATGATAAAATTATTTTTATATAGCACATTAATCCAATACCTAAGCCACTTTTGTAAAAATGACCCACCTTATTCTGGTGTGGAATGAGCCTAGGGAATTAATTTGTATAAATAAGTATTAAATAAAATGGGGACTTGCCACATAACAATAATCAGATGGTTGGTGCAGGTAATCCAGTCTTAGGGGTAAGAATCTGGCATTGAGTAGTTACCTTTTAAAAATATAATAACATTTATTTAACTAGGGTTTGTTCCAAAAGAGCATTAAATCAAGCAAGGTGGATTTAAAGAATCTTAGCAATTGAGAGGTGATGTCTTAGGTATATCTCCTCAATAAACAAACACGCAAACTCAGTTTTAGAAGTTCATTTTGGAGAAATAAAGGAGTATCTGGAAAAGAAAAGGCAGAAAGTGTGTGAATGGGGGGGGTACCTAGAATACATCCAGGTAAAGGGTTTCATTTCTAGAAAAGCAGTGCCACCTGCTGGTCAATCTGCATTTCAAGCCCCTCTGTGGTTTGCCGGCCATCATCTATCTTGCAATCTATGCATAAATATACAGCAGTATTTCTCAGCTGCTGTTATACATAAGAATTTTATTACCAGTCGGCAGATTTCTAACACACTGGTTGCAGTTTAATAATCCTCTATTACCTGAAGTATGGGTTATATAAAAACCTAGAATGTTAATTGTTGACAAACCAATTCTAATATGTAAAGCACTGTAAGTCACCCAGTAAATATCCAAATAAATTGAAAGGGATAGCTCTTTTTCCTCTAACAACGTGTTATTAAACAACACAACTTGATCACTTACATAAAAATAATGTTCATGCATTTCGACGTGCTAAGAAATCAGGAAAAATGCATTATAATCTTACTAACTGAGAGCTTTTCCTTCATTTACAATTTAGAGGAAACTCTTTTTGCTGTGAATATTTTTCCCTTTCTTTAAAAAAGTGTACCTAAAGCAAGATGTCATTTAGGAAATTTTCTCATATAACAAAACCTGAGTTATAAATAACTAAGATTACATCTATAAAATGTTATATTTTTAAAATGGCAATAGAGAAGTCGTGGAGAATATAAGTCACCGATACAGTGAGCAGAGAAACGCTACCTGTCATTTTTCAGAATAAGATCACACAACTGTGATAGCAAAGGAACACAATAAAAGGAAGAAACAGGGATGTGATAGGTGACTCTGATTATATCTGCAAAGGAAACTGTGAAATAAATTAACACCCAAGCACCCACGAAAGGCATATTGTGTATAGCTTCCCCGCGAGTGATCGTTACACAGCAGAGAAGGCTGGTGATTTTGTAAGAACAGAAATAAGGTGTAGGCTGTGAAATCTGGTGGTGATAACTAATGACCACACAACATACAACTTTGATTTGATCTCTAACAGAAAAAAAAAATTTTTAAGTACTCTATGGGATAGATGTATGCAAGAGTGATTGTATTTTTCACTTGAAACAAACCCCAAATGGGATCAAAGGGCTCCAACAAATGAAAAATGACAATTCCTGTGTCGTCCTGATTTGATCTCAAGCAAAACTACCATGCTGATACCATTCTGGAGCTTGGGAGGAAGGCAGGGCTTGGGCAAAGGATTTGGATCCCATTTGGCCCAGACCCTCACACTAATATCACTAATGAGAAAATCAACAATAAGCAGAACTTGACTATTACAAAGCAATTTAGAAAAGGTGATGAGGGGAAGTATCAACACGACCAGACATCAAAGATGGGTTGAGATCAAGACCATCATCAAGAAAAGAAATTCTGATAGAATTTTAAAGGAAAGAAGTGTCATCTCTCCCCACCCTCTGTTCCCTTCTTGTTTGCTTTCCAACATCCCTTCCATCTTCCAGTAACACACTGTCCATGTCCATGGTAGAAATGGAAAAGTCATAAGACAAGGGATGATGAGGCCACAGTCACGGGTGCTCTATCAGACAGGTTCTATTATTATCTCCATTTTACAGATGGGGAAACAAAGGGATAGAGAAAATACTTGCCCAAAGTCCCACAGTTGTAAAGGAGGATGTCTATTCTGGGTTCACTTAGATGAAGTGAGAAGAATAAATATTCATACATGTGTAAGCCATTACTCTTATTTTAGAAATTGGCATGCACTGAGCATCCATTTGGTGAACATATCAAAACATGACTGCTCCAGAACTGATTTCCAAAGTTTGCGGAAAACACACAAACTTTTTTTGTGTGTGTGTTTCCCTCCCTCTCCCTGCTCTGAGGTTCCCCAGAATTTCAGGCTTTAATTGCCAAGGAGAATCACTTAGCTCACTGCACAGTGAGATGAATGGCTTGGGAATCTCCAACTAGATAGCTGAGAAAATAAAAGAGATGTCTCCCTACCAGATATCCATCTTCATCTTCATTGAGAATATCTGTGAAGGAATGGCCCTTCCAGCAACTAGCCACTTGCACATTTCATAGCCATGTCCCAAGACTTCCCAGGCCACATGACCTTAGCCCCTTCCTCTACCCTCTGCATTCTTAGCAAGTTTCATTCTGTCATTTTCACAGGGTCTCTCTACTCTGCAGGTCATCACACCTTCCTTTTCAGTAACACCTGTTTAGGGCTTTGGCTTTGAAGCATCACTGCTGGATGTGTTCTCTCAGTTGGATATGTTACATATGTGGAAATTTACTCATCTGCACTGAAGAAACGGCCAGATTGACCTTGACAAAATGCAGAGAGCAATTCAAAGCCACTCAAAGGTAAGAGAGTGCTTGGGCCAGGCTGAGAGTTCTGCAAACATCTGGAAAGCTCTCTGCCCCCTCCTTGTCTCAAGCAGAAGAAACAGAATAATGGCACTTAATAGGAAATTGCCATGAGACATATTCAGGCTTTGGATACCTTGACGTGGGAAGAATTGCCACTTAGGTGCTGTTGGATTCAATCTGCCTACCTTAAGTCAGAGTCAATGATTCTAAAAGTCATGAGTGGACTTAAATGTTTCTCCACATTGGGGCAGGCTGATACAGCCATGTGCAAATGGTCACAGCTCTCTAGAAATGGGTCCCTCTCCTCATGTCGGCCCTACCCAATGCATCAGTATTTTTGTGCCACCCTGACTCACAGGAATATATATATATATATATATATATGCTTGTTCTCCAACATCCCTTCCACCTTCCAATAACACACTGTCCATGTCCATGGTAGAAATGGAAAAGTCATAAGGCCATTTCAATAAGACAAGAGATGATCTATATCTATCTATCTATATCTATCTATCATCTATCTATCTATCTATCTATCTATCTATCTATCTATCTAACTATCGCTATAAGTTGTTTAGAAATGTTTAGGAAACTTCACGGATCTATGCAATCCTGTTTCTGGCATACCATCTATTCCTTTGACTGGTGGTTGAGAATTCTTTCATTTATTCATTCTTTTACTCATCAAATATTTACTGAACTGGAATCCTTCAGACCATTTCCTACTCAGGTATTCTTGTCTACATCTGAAGCCCAACCAAGGGTGCCAGCATGCTGCATTTCTGACCTTGGAGAGAAGGGAGGCAGCCCCTATGTCCTTTCTTGACTGAGTGCAATCCAACAGGCCCCAGTCCAGAAAAATGCCATTGGCCAAAGTGGAGATCACTTTAATCAAGCAGTCAGCTCCACTCCCAGAAGATGGCCCATATCCTGTGGTCTACAGACACCCTTTACACACTGTTGGTGCATCTTGAGTGACTCCAGCTCCAGGAAGCAGTCTTTCTCACTTCACTTAGTCTCTCAGTGCAACTGACCATCCCAAATGTAGATTTGCCTCAGAAGCTTCCACTTTGAGTTTATATAGTTTTCTCTAGGAACATTTGGAATATTCTCTGGGAGTATTTGCTAGTATTCACCCTGCTATATTGAAGGGGATAGAATGGGAAGTCTTCAGGTTTAGCAGAAGAGGTCAGAGGAGCTTCTTGATTGCTATATCCATCCCAGAAGGAGGATAGCTCCTTCTGTAGATGACCAAGTGAGATGGTCAGAGACGAAAGGTCTCCGAGTCTCCAGACCCTTCACCCAGTTTGTCTGAGCTGGACTCCAGAAGAATGTCTCCTCAGAACAAGAATCTATGGGCATGTCTAGAACCTCCCTCCAAACCAGGCACCATCTAGACATTTACCAAAAACAAGCAAACAAACAAACAAAAAAACACACAAAAAAAAGTCTCTTTAATGCTCTCTGAGATTTTAAATGTGAGGTTCTGACAATGCTGGCCTTGTTTCCACACATTTAGATTCCTCTTGGGAAAATGGTTGGCTGGGGAAACAGCACCCTTGTAAGTAAATGTGGAGGTGAAGGATTCCCTGATTATCTAGGTAATTCAACACATTGGTTTGGAAGAAAGCCCCTGAGAGAGGAAAAACAACACACGGCCAAGTGAGTGGGTACATTCTGCCTCATTCCACCTCCAAAGTTGCATTCTCAGCACATATGCCCCACACTGTCATGGAACCCAGGACTCTAGTGCTTTTCTGAATTGTCTTAATGACCCTCTGGGGTCAATGGCATGTACAAATTCTACAGCCAAGGATGGCGGATCTACAGCCATGATGAACAAATAGGTCTTGTGAACAGAGAAGAAAATTGTGCCACGGTACTTAGAAATACCACATGACTTCCTCAGATTTTGTGTGGTAGTACTTCACAGGAAATGTGTTTCATATTTCCACTGGAGTAGGCTAAGTGGTTGAAAACTACAGTGAATTTTCAGTGAATGGGATGTGAAGTACTTTATTATTCTTTTCCCTCCATAGATGTAAGGAGACATGCTGTCTCAGAAAGGTGCGGAGAGAAAAGTCTCATTGCCATACAAGGGATTTGAAAAATAATTTTCGTGAGCTCTAGCCATAGCTACCACTTGGAGCTTGAGCCAAGACCCTCCGGGCCGGTCACATGCCCCTGCTGATGGCACTCACTTGCTTTGTTCCCGCTGCCCAGGCTGGGCCAATACCATTCACGGCAGCAGTTGGGAGCTGCTTGCCTCTGTCCCCCATCAACACACTCAAAAGATGGGAGTCTTATTGGAAATGCAGAGGCGATGTGGGAGGAAGAAGAAATAGGGGTTGGAAAAGGAAAAGAGATGGAGCCCCCCCAGGATGGGGGATAGTGTATGCAGCCTGGTAGGTCTCCAGTTCCGGCCAAGGCTTTAGTAAATTCCCCTGCAAACAGGAGTCCAAATAGGAATCATGACTGCTGGGTAAGCTGGGGAGAATTAAGCTCAAGAAACTTAACTAATGCAACTCAACAGCTTCAGAGCCATTAATTAAACTTTCTTTAAAAAGATTTTTAACGTCTCGGATCTGCATTTGGATAATGTGCTTCAGCTGCAGAGTCCTGGAGGCTGTAACTCCAGCCTTCCTTCCCAGAGCTTCCATAAGCAGCTCTCTAGGTCTTCTCCTACCACAGCCTCCCCTCTGGGGGTCTTCTCCACCCTCAGGGGGAGTCTCCCAACTGTGTCATCAGGCCAGCCCCTCCTTGCACATCAGCCCCAACACTACACTTCCTAAAACAAAGTCTCTGTGGTCCTTTTCTGGATCAAACACTCTGAATGCTTTCTATTGTATTGCAGATTAAGAACAAAACCCCTTCATGGCTCTTCTCCCAGGGAACAGTCTTAGGCTTCCCCTAAACAGGGTGACCTCCAACTGTGTATGTATCTGACTAACTCAACTTGCCCCACAGCCTGGATGGAAACATACATCTTGTTTTAGAATCCCAGCTCCACCTACTGATTCAGGCAGGACCTGAGGCAAGTTATTAAACCTCTCTGTGCCTTAGTTGCCTCGTCTCTAAATGGCACAGTTTACAGCCACCTCAGTTTACAGCAGCCTCAACCACAAATAACAGTTACTACCTTGTGGAAAGGATTAAATTAATATATATACAAGACATAGTGTCTACAATGCAGAAAATGCTATGTGTTAGATTTAATAACATATACACATATATATATGTACACACACACACACACACACACACACACCCTGGCTGTCCTGGCAGAGCACCTTGCACACACTAAGAGCTGACGTTACACAAAGCCTCGTCTTAATCTTAGTCTAAGTGAAGCTCTAGCCATTTCCTTACACTGCCACCTTAAGAAGCCTCGGGCTCCGCGCAAGGGACGACAAATATAACAGTAGATCTGCCTGGAGAGTGGACCTTTACTCAGATAAGACAAAAGCATCAACCTCTTCTCAATAAGAGAAAGGAATTTTTCAGCAAACCTTAGCAAGCCTCACCCTCCTCTCCTCACGGATGAGTCTGATCTGTATATCTCCACATCCACTCCCCTCTGAAAATGGTTCCCACTATGCTCATTGCTTCTCGGCTTAAACCCGAGTCAACGTTCCCAAACGCTAAGATCTTTCCTATGAGTATGTTGGCAAATGCCTTGAATCTGTTGGGCCAGATGACAAATGCCCAGCTCAGATGAAGGAAGCATCTGAGTGAAGCAATGGGCACCATCCGAGGAGGGGGAATCCCAGGCATGACTGAGACCAGAGGAGCTGTGCATCTAGGGCTTGTTTCCACCCGGATGGGACTTGAAGGCAGGGTGTGGTGGAGTCCCGTGCTGCCACCCCACGAGACTCTCTTCAGTGACTTAACACGATTGTTGGTCTGATACTAATTTGAGACGATGCCCAATCGCATCACAACAAAGTAACCGCAGGCATGCGACGGCGATCAACTCGGGGCTATCCTGAACGCCGGCTGGGGGATTCCCTGTCTCCACGAGCTGCACGCTCCCACAGATGTTTCTAAAAGCCTCTTCCCAGAGGCCCATTTAGAGAGAAATTAAATGCAACTTTGACTTAATTAACGTTTTAAATGATAATGAATACAATGTAGATTCATAGGAGGCATTTACATTGTGTTGTAAAATTGATAAAAATTTAATAACTCTTTGTTAATAAGTTATGTCTCCCCAGACCCATAAAGCCTAAGGCACTGCAAACTCCAGACTGGGTCTAATCTGGGCTCCTGGTGCAGGTGGAGGAAGGAGGCAGAGATGGACCTGACATTTGCTCCAAGCCTGCTCTAATTCAAACCTCTGCTTGTTCATCAGTACTTTATTTCATACAGTAAAGGTCAGGATTTGGGCTCAAGGCAGAGCCTTGACAAGAAAGCTCAAGTGAAAGGCAGACTGGCCCTGGCATCTGTCACCCAAGATAGTGGAGGAGGGAGGGAGATGGAGAGCTAACTGGCCACATCTGTCCTCCACCACGGAGGTAAGATGGAGAATCCACTGCCCGGTGGTAGGGGCTGTCAGGCCGAGTAGCGTGACAAGCGGCCACTGTCCTGAGTAAAAATGCAAACATAATTTCCATGTCACCTTGCAGAAGGACCTCTGCTCAGCCTCCTTGTGGCATGCCAATGCCATTTCTAGTTTGTCCTCGAAAAGCCGAGTCACTTATTAAAGTGTCGTACTCCTGGGAAGGGAGGTGTCCAAGTGACAGAGGGACACACAAGGGACCCTTCCATCTTTCCTCATTCTGACCTTTCTACTTCTTGTCTCCTAACTCTGTTTCAAGGGATTTCTTTTGAAAAACTGGCTGCCTTTTGCCTGAATATTCCGTCTCTCATTTATCTATATGAGGTAGTTCTTCATAGAATATTTAGCGTAAAGAATTCAACAACACCTTTGTGGGAGAAGCACGAGGTCCCCAAGTACAAGTCAAGTACATCACCTGACATCGAACTAAAGAAAGCATCTATTTATTATGAATGAAAACTTTAGAGATAGGCATTTGAAGAGGATTCTTTTCAAAGGAAAGAAATCCTTTGCCCATGTATGATTTTGTGCCTTACAATGCTGATTTAATTAGCTGACCACTGTGGAAACACTCGGAAGGCCTATTTCCAATCCACCCATTGCTAAATGTGGCTACCACAAAATCGAGTGAGAGGCAGTGGCTTCTATATCCTTGCCTGCTACCAACAAAAGTGCCCAAAGATGCCCTCCCAGGTACATCGTTCGTCTCTTGTAATGATTATGTGGCTGTCTGGCCCCATTTGCCTTCCTGTTTTCACGTCCTGCAATGATGTGCAAATGGCCAAATCAGGGAGTGTGGACTGGGGCTAGAGCTGGAGTGGAACCCAAAGGTTGCTTCAGTATTTACTGTCGCAGATATAGAGAAGGAGAGGGGGTGAGGGAGGAAGAGACAGAGACAGATCATACTAGCGTGAACAAGGAAAATAGAAGAAATTACAGACCCAGAATGAATGGGCTTAAGGAATGCATGGAAAACTATGATTAGCTGAGTTTCCTTCAGCTCTTCTGTTTCTATCTTTCTATCACTGATGGTCATGGTGGGAAGAGTCTTTGGTTTCAGGGCCCAGAAGTAAAATAAACAGATACAATTTGGGGGGAGCTTGAGGAAGTCACCCAAAACTACACACAAAAAGGAATCAGATAATGATAGGCTGTTGATTTTTAAATACAGCTTATTAACTCAAATCCCTCCTTAACAGGCATTGGAGACGGCCCATGCAGGGTGTGTCCTGTTATAGACATTTTCCTAGAGCTATTTCCACCCCTTGCCCTCATATCTGATTTTATGTACTTCAAAATGCCATTAGTTCACTCGAGTGACTTTAGTTCTATTGACAATGTTAATTCTCTGCCTGTACAAACCAAAGGCTACTCGGGATAAGCTGATTTTTGTTTATTATCTGACAAGACTCAAGATTACACTAAACTGATTTTGGTATGTGTCTCTTCAACCTAATGGTATTGGACTTGTCCTCTCAGCTTAACCATCGGAGTCGAATGCCTCCTTGTATTATATTTATACCCGAAATAAAAGTCATGAGCCATTTAAAATTAGCTACAGTAGTTTGCAAAAGGGTGTACATAATTGCACAGGTTTAAACTATTAGTAAATTGAAAGGTGGGTGTGAGTGATCGCATGTGTACTTTAGCTAAAACTATTTCCAAGTGCAAGTCTAAAGATCTGTTTCTCTTCCAGCACATGATGAATTTGTTCATGCCAGGGCTGCTGATGGTTTGTGGCCGGCACTGTGTCACACAGATCTCAGGAGGTTTGAGTCAATAGGGTCCTATGTTGACACTGCATCATAATTTTCATTGTCCCTTTCTATTAGACTTAGCAATCACATATGAGGCAAGACTGAAATAAAAGAATAAATTCTGAACAGAGAAAAGGCACTATTTTATGAACTTATAAAATATGGAGGGAAAATGGCCCTGATTAGAACTTACATCTGTATTTATGTGTGTGTGTTGCTAGACATAATTATACATATATATATATATATACACACACACACTATAGTACTAGTACTGATAGTACTAGAACATAGCCACTTATAAAAACTCTGGGCCCATGTCATCCTGGTGTCCTTTTTTTTCTTCGGTCCAGGATCGAAACCAGGATGATCAGAAAATGAAGCTACGTGCATCGATTCCACTCTACCAAATAGAACAATTCAGTCTTGCCGAAAACATAGTCTTGGATGAATCCTTACTGGTCACTGTTTGCTTTACTTTCCTGACATTTTTTATGTCTTTTGTAAAGGAGTCCTTCTTCTCTGAAGATCTTTCTGTCTGCACAGTCTGACCTTACATCTCTTGAATTCAAAAGAAGACAACTGTTGGAACAGAATGTGACTTTGCAACAACCAATCCTCCATGATGGGCCACACCTCCAAGGAGAGGTGCCCCGAGCAAGCGGGCCCTGCTGTTAGAAGGCAGATTTTTAAAACTGTGTGAACACTTTTAATATATTACTACTCCTGTGGGAACTGGCTACTTTTCTTCCCACTTCAGAAAACACATAATGGGACTTTGTGTTTCAATTTAACGTCCCTTGAAAACGGAAATCTTTCCCCTTATGAGGAAAAAAAAAAAAAAGCCAGCAAGGAGGGAGACTAAAGGCAAGAGAGAAATGAATTAGGCAGTCTCCAAAGAGCACTGGCTCAACTGGGAAACTGCGACCAAAGCAAAGCTCCATAATAATATAATGACCTTTAATGAGTGTCTTGGGAAACAATACAGCCCTAGCATAAAAGACAAAGGGCAAAACCCATCAGGGCTCTGCTGACACTAATTCAAAATGATTTTCAGAACAACTAAAGAATGTAAGAGAAGTAATCTGATCCGCCCATCTGACCTCACTTTGATTCAAGGGCCCTTCTCCTGCCATTTCTAATTGCCAAACCCTCTACATTTCACATCTGCTCATATTTAATGAAAAGCCCACTCTCGCCACTGCTCTTTGAGTCCACCAGCTCTGTCAAACGGGCACCACCCAACCCCACCACCAGCAAGGCAAGCTCAGGGATTGCTGTTGGAGCTCTGCCAGTAGAGTTCTGCATAGAGATAGACATTTTTTAATTGGAGAAGAAGGGTTTATGTGGACGCATGAAGGGGCTCAAGTTGGAATGGATTTTTCTAACTTATTGTTAATGGTCAAAGGTGAGAGGACTCACACAGGGATGGATGAAATCTGCTTTTGTTTGATGGTGTGAGGACGGCGGGAAGACTGATGAAACAGAGGAGGCAACCCCTCCCATCCCTGAGCTGTCAGTACCAGTTACGGCTCCAACACACAGCCCACAGCTCCATGTTTTCCATGGTGGGGTTGATTTGGGAGGGTGGGAGGGACAGCAATCTCACACGCAGGATGTTTCTGAAAGGATGGGACAAGTTTTTCTTCTCCTGGCCTCCATCAATGCTTGGATTAAATTGCAGAACTGAGAAATCCCTCCAATTATGGTTTCTCCTGGATGAAATGAAATTACACACACTAGGTCTCATATGCCCCACACAGGGGAAACACATTTTTCCGGGATTGGTATGGGTGGCCAGTGCCAAGACACAACCACATACAGCCCGAATGGCTCCTTCCTTTTCTCCACTGACTCTCTAGCCAAGGTTTTAGAGCCTCGTGGTTATCTGAACACAGAAAAAGTTGTGCCTTAGGCAGACGCGTAACCCCGGTGGCTTGTGGTTACTTTCGCTGCCATCAGTCAAAGATGCGGCCAAACTGTGCCACCATAGCTCTCCCCTTTGCTCTTTGCTCCCCCCCCCCCCAGCTCCTGTCTTTGAACCCAGTGTCTTGCCACACATAGTAGACAAATTCCTTGTGTGGTTGTGACCAAGTTCACCTTGCAGTGTCATGGGAACTAACAAGAACTCTCACAAGAATAAAGGGGTAAAGGTTTACACTGTGGCATTTGTACAAAAGGAAACCTCCTTCCTAGGATTTTAGGCTAATATGGTTGGGACAGTCCAGAATCCCTTTTGATACAACTTCCATTAGGTATCACTTTTTAAAATGAATCCTGTTTCTTGGCACTGTTCTGGAAAAAACAGTGAATCATGAATGAGAAAGGATGATTCTCTGGTTCTAAATACAACCGTTCCAAATGCCTTCTAAAACAGTTCAATGCACAGATTGTGCCCCAGACCTGAACACCAGGTTCAAACACCAGCACCTGACATGGCATGCCCCTCCAGGGCATACAGTGAAGTCAGGGCTCCTTCAGCCCTGGGAGTCTCTATGGATCACTGTCCCACAAGCACACCATGCTGGGATCACCTTCGACAACCACACAGGTGAATCAGCAAGTTCTTCAGGGGAATAAATGCTCAAGAGGGAAGCACCCTTCCCTTTCCTTCACCCCCTCATTGCCAACATGAATTTATTCCTGCTGGTGAAAGTTTATTTCAACCAGTTCTGGGCACTGAGAAGGGGAGAGAACAGGTGGCAATATATGGTTACCAATAAATGTGTCGGGTGCTTTCAAGAGGAAGGGATGAGGCACAGAACAGAGAATTATCTTCTACGTCTCATGCTACCAAAAATGTGAAAATAAAGTGAGAGCCACACTTGAAGACATCCAAGTCCTCATGTGGAAATACAACATCTTCTGCCCTTAGGTGAGGATCCGTATCCCAGCATCTCAGTGTATAAGCTGGAGCTTCCAGTAACATCACTGTGAACCATGTCAGTGAAATACCTGCAAAGACCACGCTGAAGAGCAAGAAAGAGGGAGGCCTCAGAAACCTTGTGCATCTCAGCTCTGCCGGCTGCAAGACCTTGACTGGTTCTCTAACATCTCTGAACGTGTGAGTGACAAAGCCTGACCTCAAAGCCTGGTGCAAAGGACTCTGGGAAATCCTGGCGGTTCTTTGCTTACAGTTTGTGTTATTTGGAATCACAATAGCTACAGAAGACCTTATTTCAACAGAGGGTTCTACTTGGGGAAAAATAATGATCCTTTGAACTAGTCACCTTTATGAGAAGAGCCCTAGACTTCACCAGTCAATATATGTTTACAGATTTAGAATACTCTTTCCTAGAACATAGGATACAATCTGGCACTGGAGGAATGAGATACAGGTTAAAAAGACAAGGAGAGAGAGAGAGAGAGAGGAGGAAAGAAAGAGAGAGAGAGAAGGAGGGAGGGAGGAAGAGCAGAGGAGAGGAGAGGAGAGGAGAGGAGAGGAGAAGAGAAGAGAAGAGAAGAGAAGAGAAGAGAAGAGAAGAGAAAGGAAAAGAAAAGAAAAGAAAAGAAAAGAAAAGAAAAGAAAAGAAAAGAAAAGAAAAAAGAAAAGAAAGGAAAAGAAAAGAAAAAAGAAAGGAAAGGAAAAGAAAAGAAAAGAAAAGAAATCCACATTCAGCCTAGCCCTGTTGTATTTTGGAACTGATCTAAGCTCACTAAAAGCAACTGAATGATAAAGTTGGCTTCTTCTCTCTACTTATTTCCTCCCCTTCCTCCCTGCAAACCAATCCAGTGTAAAGCCTTTACCCAAATATGAAGCTATGCATTTCCACACATCTTTGTATTAATATGGTATTTGATTTGCTATCACATTAATTTCCATTTATATTTATTTAAAGGAGAGAGGGGAAGAATATCACTAGACTAGAATATCACAGTTCCGCACACCAGTACGGGAAGCACAATGAGTTAAAAGAACGGGAAGGGGGCCTTCCCCAGCACGTACACAGGGACACAGGCAGCGAGGACAACATACCAGTCACCACACACAAGGTCACACTGGGAAGAAAACATCAGCCCGACGGACTCACAGAACCACAGGGCACGACACAAGACGGGGATGATACCACAGATGGCACAGACACGGAACTCCGTGTGTCGGGGTTAAACTTACAGGCACGGAAACTGGTGGAGCAATCATTAACAGAGACAGAAGAAAGTGGGAAGGTTCTCTCAAGGGTGTCCATGTTACCACGCACACGGCCTGACATGCACGAGCAGTCACGCTCAGAACGTCCGCAATCAAAACAACATGCCCGTCTCATTCTCTTGTAGATGGACATCTTGGCTATAACCATGTGGTTGGATGGGAGGAGAGGAAAAGCGGTAGTTAATGGCAAGGTCACACACAGCAAGACAGCTAGACGGGAGCTAAAGGGATTTAACACAGGTCTTAGTTCACATTAACAGTCTTGACCCAGAAAAAAATGCAGAGTGACTGCTGGTAACAGTTTGGTTGTACATCAAAAAAAGCAGCGAAAATATAAATTGCCTTTATAGTTCCCCAAGGCTGTTGTGTATTATTTTTCTCCCCTAGGTAAAGCGGGTGACTACAGGAAAAGGGCATGGCTGATTACAATCGGGTTCTTGGATGAGCAGAAGAGCACGTTAGAGACAGCAAAAATGTAACAGACATTTCTCCCCTGGCGCAATTAATACAGGAGGTCAAAATATACACACAGCCAATCAATTAAGTGCTTATTTGGTACAATAAATGATTTTTGCGAGTTGCAAAATATCTAATATGTAGGCTTTCTAATTTCCATCCATTTCTGGGCATTAGGCAGAGCCTAGGACAAGCTTTCATCAAATTAGATGTGAAACGATTACATGTTAATATAGAATCTGAGGATGCCTCTGCTGAACTTCCCCAGAGTGAGTTTACATGATGCCTACAGGAATTTAAATTTACTCTTGACAGAACAAATATCCAAATCTGTCCATATAAGAAATGCAGCTACTCAAGGCTAACGCTGCATATTTGACATTAAAGGCAGTTCACAAATAAGAAATCACCAAAAGCATATGAGATGTTCATCTATTGGAATGCATTTAGCTACTCATGGGTGTATTTTCTGCTTAAAGCTGGGAGAATCTGAAAATCGCATCTGCTTTTCTCTCCCTACCCACCAAAAATTCAGAAGGCCATCGGGCTATTGGTTAATCATAATTTTTTTTCTTATACAAGTAATGTCGCCCAAATAGATTAGAGATTATGAAACATAAAGTAAGAGATGAGGTCCCATGTAAATTACCTTATTTAAATTTGCATGTAACATTGATACCTCTTCTAAACTAATATTGTAGGAGCTGAACTGCCTGGGGATCCAACTTGTGTGTTGACCTACAAAACTTGCTTGACATCACTGTAGTGGTTCTTAAAAACACTTCATCCCTATCCCTCAAGCCAATTTATATTTCAGAACAAGAAGCTTTTTTGTGCCTCATTTTGATGCTACAACAGGCAAACGTGTTTGCTTATCACTTAGCATGACCCAGCCTGCTTCTCTCACAGGATTGGGGAAGAACTTGTATTTATTCCACGCATCACAGCAAAATAGCAAGGCTGAACTCGAGAGGTGTTATTCCCCGTGCCCACAACTTCCATTTTAAAAGTCATTCTGTACCCCCCCTTTCTTTTTCTTTGTGGAGAATGGTTGCACTCTTACTTTAAAATATGGCTTGTGGTTTTGCCCTCTTTGAATGTTACAGTCACCAGGAAGAGGGGTTTAAATCTCTCAAATGGGTCAAGTCCTGTTCTAAGACCTTTATGACTTGCCATACAGTATATTTGTCAAGCAGGGGTAACGTTATGATTGTGAAGAACAGGCACTGGGGGAGATGAATGAGAGATTCATTCCTGTAAACTTGGCTCCCATTTTTAGTGACATGTTCTTTTAGCATCCTCTCTAGCCGGTCCTTCAGATCATCACCATGCAGCCCCAGCCCTCTTCAGTGCATGGCACATTATTCCTGAGCTGAGCTTTTACCAAAAAAAAAAAAAAAAAGTCCACTATAGCATTTGAATTGGAAGACTTTGGAAGACTTTAGAAGGCATGGCGTGAATGCCCAGACACCCCAGACAGTAGTAGCTGAAGTCAAGAAAGAGGAAGAAGTCTTCAGCGGAAGCCATAAAAATAGAGTTATTTTACATGCATCCAGATCTGTCGTACAACTTGTAGACTGCTCGCTTGTTTTTTGCTTAGTTCTTTCACTGGAAATATTGATTTGTGATTTACACAGAGGAGGGAAACAAAGATGATTTTTTTGTTTCACTGTAAATAAATTGTTTTGAAAAAAATTTAATCAAATGCTGTAGCAGAAGAGAAGCCCATCAAACTCTGAAACGCTATGCTTCTCATTAGCAACAGTCCCTGGTTTTCATTTCCATACTGCCATTTTGGGTCATACACAATAATAGAATCTGACACATTTGTAGGGAAAGAGAGTTCCTCTATATATACCCGTCTTTAAGGACAAGGGGAGGGAGAATGAGGCGAGATAACTTTTGAAATGATTCTGTCAGAGGTAAGCTCATCCTAATGGGTGATTTTTAGCCTTGTACTTGGTAAGGGCTTCAGGAGGAAACAGAACTTCAACCCAGTGCCTCTCAGGAACTGTTTGCAACTGTTATTGCTGGCTGTTCTGGAGACCATGCATTGTTCTAAAATTTCATATTGTTAGCATGCAGGAACAGGCTGAAACTGGTAATTGAAGCAGCAAAAAACCATTTGCTATAAGAAGATTAAATGTTAATTATAAGCAGTCACATTCCAAAGCAGCATATGCATAAAAAAGCAAACATGCTATTACTCATCATTCCTTCCCAGTCATCATTTTTACACTCATACCAAATACAAAATAGAAATCTCAAAAGACACACAAACACCACCACACAAAAAAAAGAAAAAAACCCCCAGCAAGAATGACCAATGAGAGGCTCAAAGACAAGACAGAAACAGTTAAAAACGATTGAGCCCCACATGTTGACAGACCTTTGTGAATTACAATGTCTCTCACTCTACTTCTGGAATAGTCCATTTTCATGGACGCCACCGTCCCTGAGATGTCTTCACCTATATACACTTCTGGGTCCACCTTCTTAAAAGGAAAGGCCCATCTGACCTCCCTTCCGGTGGAGTCATTCATCAGGCTTGAAGGGTGTGCATCCCAGCCAGGAAGAGCCTTCCGCTGTGCCATTAACCGAGTCATGAACCCGAACAAATGTTTAACTAAAAATGTTTGAGGATTTCTCTGCTTGGTGGTAGCTGTTTCAGAAGATGTGGACATTCTGTGTGTAAAATTATACTCTCAGGTTGTAAAACAAAATTATATCCAAATTAAGTCTTGGACCTCCTGATTTGGAAAACACTACCCCTGTCTCCTTCAACTTTCTCTGGCTTCCTAATCCCCCAGGTTTGTTTTAGTGAATCACAGATACTCAGAACCGCTGGTGTTTCATTTCCATTTCTCTATGATCATTTCCTTTTTCTAGAGCTGATGTAGGTTAGAAGGTTAATTTCAGATATCAGAATGTCACTTAAAACTCCCATGGTTAGGTTTCAAAGAGCAACTTTAAAAGTTTCGGTATTTATTTAAAACAGAAGTAAGTTTCTTAATCTACTCCCTGGACACATAAAGTGCCCTCTCACCTTTGGTGTTTGCTGGTTTTCTTTTTTACATAGTCACCCAAAGCTCTCTTCACAAATCCCAATCCTCAGAAAAGGGACTTTCCCCCAGGATTTCAATAATGCAAAGTAGATCTACGAGGACATCTAGTGGACCTTTGTGGAAGAGCAGCTACTCGACAGATCACCTAAACTAGCTGCCTTTCTCTGAAAGGGAGCAGAAAGGGGACCCTGAGTGCTTTCAAGAATTGAAATCTGTGCAGTGTTCTTCCAATTCGACGGTTCTTACAATTCACAGTGGATGTTTAGGGGGCAGCGGGGATGAGAGAATTCTAGGAGATGGTTCCAGAGCGGTTTAGAGTAGCAACTTGCAAACACACTGGCTTTGCAGCCATGGCTACCAGAGTGGGACCGCACCAGCACCAGTTGGCTGGGTCTCCTCAAAGCCCTGCCATAGCTTCCTGAGACGGGAAACAGACAAGAGTGTGTCTCTGGTAGGTGTGAATACTGTAGCTACTTGTCGTTCCGTCTTAGGGCTTTTGGAAGTTTATGCTCAATTAATCGGCCCCATAGGCCAACTTAACTCGGGGAAAGCAGAAATATAAGCCTCTGGGGACTCAGTTTTCTCTTTGGCCCACATCACAAGGTTCTTGTTCTTGGGCCAGTGCCACAGATTCAAAAAGGTTATGTGGTTGCCAAGAATTAGACCCTGGGTCTCACCTTCCTCCAAAGAACCCTGTCTTAGCAGTTTTACAATTTGAGGAAAACCTTTTATATGCTTTCCTTCACCACAATGAAGTGGATATTCATCCAATATTTCCATTATGACTTCCTACTGCTATTTGTAGAGATAAAATACAAGTATTTCCCTAATAGACATCATCAAAGCTATCTGTTTACGCTTAAGTGTTTAAAAATGGGAGATGGCTCAGAAATACACTTAGAGCACTTTTTCTATATTTTCAAAGGTCGTGATCATGAGAAAGGAAAACCTGTAGAGAAGTGGCTGCTGTAGACATGGCTCGGTTACTGCTCTGTCCTTGTGTCAAACTGACAATCAGCTGTTAAACTCAGGTTCTCTGCTGGCTAGCCCTTCTGAGCCAAAGCCTGGAATGAAGAGGGAGTTGGACTCCATCCTGTTCTCAGCACCATCTGCCTCCCGCATCAGCAACCAAATTGTCAGCCAGTTTCCAATTGCAGAATCTTAATTTCCAGGGTGGGTTGGAAGGGGCAGGAAAAGCAGCGCTGGACTGAGAGACTCAGGTGGAGTTTTCCAACTGCTGGAGGAAAAGTATTTTAGGTTCAAATGGAGCAAATTCAAGGGAAGACTAATGTCGAAGGAAAAAAATATCTGCCTTTCGCTTCACTGATACTTTTTAGATCGCAATCACAGGGCTACAATCAATCCAATGAAGGAAGGATTCATTCGAAGCCTGAACCCCAAAGCTGCCTCTTCATATGCTCAGCAGCAGTAAAGTGATAAGTAAAAGTATCCATGGAACAAAAAGTCCACCGAGGCATAGGGTTGAGACATTCATTTGGTGTGATACTGGGAATCAGAGAGTGCTCTTTCCAGTCCTGTAAATGAGGAATGATGTCTTCACTATGCAAAATTCCTCCTATTAGCTTCTGCAGGGAGAAGAAGGATCTTCCAGGTGGTTTTCCAAGGTCAGAAAGAGGGGAAAGAAAAAGCTAGTTAATGTCAGTAGCACTGAGTATATGGAATTAGTAGATCCTGCCCTCAACACCACACTGTTGTTGTGGAAGGCAGAGGAATTTGGCACTAGGGTCGTTGGTTGATTGACATCGTGTTGTCTGTCTGGTTCTGAAGGATTGCTAGGTACAGGAGGTGCCTCTGCAGGTATGCAAGTGCCACATGCCCTCAAGCCACCCTTCCAGGTGCTCTGCAGATGAAAGGGGCCACAGAGTCAATTTGGGAAGTGTTGTGTGATGAACTGAGGACGTCATTGATTTGTTTTGCTTGTACATTGAGCATTCTGGGCCCTCAAACTCTGAAGACTAGCCAGAACCAGATGACCCGCTTGCTTGGTGCAAAGGCAATGAGTGTTCTGAGTGCAGAGACATCTCCAAATTCCAAGACCATTGGATTCAATTGGTCTGCAGGCTGGGTCCTGTTTTCAGTAGAGTCTCATGAAGACGTGTAAAGACCCAGCGATGCTCACGGCTGGTGCCGCTGAATGCAGCATTGCTCTGAGTCACACACAGAAACACTGGCCCTAAAATTGCCACCTCTTGTGGGTGAGAGGGGTCCTATTCTGTGAGTAAGTTTAGAGGCTCAGAGACTTAACATTTACTTGTTCAGACTTCTACCTAGCTCCTTAATGAAATGGAACATTCTCCTTGAGCCATCTTCTCCATCTTAAATAAGTCAATGGATCTTCCAAGATGCCTGACTAACACCCACAGAAGAACCGTGTGTGTCCTGGTGGGTACTGATTTAAAGAGAAACTTTAAAGCAAGGGAACTTCATAGACTGTAGGAAATAATTACCACTAGGGAAATACTTGTCTCCAGTAAGGCGGTTTAAGATACTTAATCCCAAAGTTTGATGTCCAATGAAGTCCTGAGCAAGCACTTTCTCATATAGAGAGGTACATATATTATAATAAATACATCACTCTCTCTGTAAAATATCTCTGTGCTTATATATAAAAATGTTCATTTTTACATATAAAGTACTGGTACATTATCATATATATATCACAACACAGGAATATATATGTAGCATGTGTGTTTCCTTCAGGATAGGAATTCAAGCTCAATAGCAGAGACCAGGTGAAATTTATCAAAGGCAAGCATGACAATGACCCCCAATTGACGAGGCATCTACAGCTCTAGTGGTAGTTACCTCAGCCTACTCAGCGTCCCCTAAAGGTCCCGAGACAAGGCCTTCAAGAGAAACACTGTTGTCGAGGTCTTATTTTCAAATGGAAAAATAAGACAGCGCCAGAAGCTGGCAAGAGGCTGGGGGATGGGAAGATGAACAGAGGGTGGCTCCCTGCTCTCAGGGGTCTCCAGCTCCAGGCTACTCTGCAGACCGTGTTGGATGAGGGAGTTGGGGCATGATGTCACTGCTACATGCAACATAAATATCAAAAGAAAAAAAGAAACTGAAACTGTACAGAAAATAAAAGAAGTATCTCTTCTAGAGAAAGACAGGGGGAACTGGACTCCGGGCTACTGGGAACCCGTTTTACTCACAATATATCACTACCAGTGTGCAGTTAAAATAGAGTAGGGGCCGTATTCCAAGGCAGCAAAGAGGAAAAAAAATAAATCAAAAATACGTCAATGATTAGAAGTTCAAGAAAATTCCTTCAAACACATCAATTCAGACATGACTTGTCCCCTAGGAGTCCACCCTTTGGCAAACTTTTACAGGCTGGGGGAAAAAATGTAAATCATTAGACCAAGTTTGTTATACAGAAGAAGAAAATGGGTAAATAGTAGTTTCTGGGAGCTCGCTCCTTGGCCAGACAGCTGAATTTGACTCTCTTCCTTGATGGAATGCTATGAAGAAATGGAAAGAAATGCAAAAGTTAAACTATACTACCACAGGATTTCCAGATGGAATGCCCACACTCCAGATTGCTCCAGACAGTATGGCATGAAATGTTTAAGGTGAATGGGAAGGGTAGGGGTGGGGATGGGAGGGGAAGAGCCAGGTTGGGAGGGGAGGGTTCGGAAGCTGTGGATAAAGACCACTGATTGTCATCAGCTCTGCCCTCATGGAGATGTATCCTTCCAGGATGAATTATGAACACCTGGCCTGACAGGTTTGGACAAATGACTGGGCAGGTGATCTGCCCTCTCTGACTTGGGGTACCAGGCAATGTGCATTCAAAGGCACAGGAACCAACCCCACCCCACCCCCACCCCCGATGCATTATTCACAATCCTAGCTTCTTCTCTTGAAAAAGTTTATTTGCAACCAAAACATATTTTCCCCAATTTCCTGACTTGCCTGGTATGCATGGGGAGGTCCACGTTCAGTAAGTCACTTTACTCTGACCACTCCTTACACATACACATCTGCATCCTGCCCTCTGTAACACAGGCTGCTGTGGCCTTTTAATTAGGAAGAACAATATTTGGACAATTTTGACTGTTATCAAACATTAACCTCACAGCCAGGGACCTCTATGAGATGAGCCCAAGAGGGAAGGGGGTACGGAGCGACAGGGGCAAGACCCCTGTCACGATGGCTCAGCTCTGAGAGGCGGTACTTCTGCAGCAATCCATGCCATGCATGGTGAGAGATCAGACCCTTCACTAGCTGAGCCAGCTTTAAGGGGAATGAAGAGAATAAAATTATTTCAAACAGTTTGTGGCTCTCTCTGCAGGATGAAGTTTAAAGTCAGCTGCTGTGTCCTTGCCTGGAGCCAGGGTGGAAAAATAGCCTAGAGGCCAAATCCTCATTTCTAGGAACTTAAAGAAATTTTGCGGAGTTTTACTACAATGCCTACAAGGAACATTCCAGCATCAGAGCAGGGATCAGAGACACTTTCTCTCCATCAGTCTGCCTTCTACCCTTGCCTTCTTAGAGTCTATTCTCTATCCAGTCAGCATGGAAGTCATCTCATAGAAATTGATGATGTGTTCTTGCTCAAAATCTCCCAACGGCTGTATCTGTTATAGGACTAAAACCCAGGTTTCTTGTCATGGCCTCTGTCTTCCTCTCTGAACTCATCTCATTCGGCTCTCTCCCCAGCCCCACCAGCCCCACTGGCTTGCCTTCTTTCCTCCCTCCCTCCTTCCTTCCTTCCTTCCTTCCTTCCTGCCTGCCTGCCTGCCTGCCTGCCTGCCTGCCTTCCAACACTTTAAACTTATTCTTTGCCTCTTGACCTTTGCCCTTGCTCTTCTACCAACCTGGACAGGGTCTCAGCTTCAATGTTACCTCCCAAGGAAGGCTTTCAGGCTAAAGCAGCAGCCCTACAAGATTCCCCATATCCTCAAGCAGTCTCCTCTCTCTTCAAGCATTTGGCTCTACCTGAACTTATTTAATGGTTTCTATGATCCATTTACTAGTGTGAAGGGTTCAGAAGAACAGTGATGTTATCTTGTTCATCCCTACATCCCTGGCACCAAGCATGCACCTGGCGCAAAGAAAGTACTCAAAAGTACGTGGATGTCTAATCAATAAGTAACTTTCAGTGACACCCCATGGGACCAGGTTCTTTGGCAGATTATCTGGTCGTGGAGTATTGGCCTTGACACTCTCCTACATTCCCAACCCCCTCTACTACAAAAGTTTCCTTACAACGGAGTTAACCATTTTGTGTTTGTAGCTCCTGTTTACTTCCACCTTGGGATACTGTCTTCCTCTGATGGAAAAAAACCTGAAGGATGCCTGGTCAGCTGAGCTGTGTTTCTGTGTTCACAGCCAACCACGCCAACCATGCTGGGGTGCATGGCCTGGTAAGGAGGGGGCCTTTGGTGTCATGGAATCCAGGGGATTGGAAGTCAGGTGGGTTTGTTCTGGACCTTACACATCATTAGATGCTCTTCCTGTTAAATTGTCAGAATCAGAGAATTCTTAGACCTCTAGACCTTTGTCTGGGTCTCTTCTCTGAGACGTTAATAAATACTCATCTTAGTAAGGTGTCAGAGCTAAGGGGTACAAAGCCATGTGTGTTGGTAGAATCAGTGGAGAAAGCAAAACAGTGGGCCTCAGCTGCCCTCAAATTAGGAACCAGCCGCAGAGGATTTCTACAGAATCTGCTCTCGACCAAGAGTGTTCCCATGGGCATTTGCCTAAGAGCTCGGGTGTCTCTGTGCTCCAGCAGAATGATATTTATATCTTACTGGTTTACATTACTGTGTCCCCGTGAGGAGTGCAGTGAAAAAAGCCCTTGCTTTGGTTGGCGTATCCCAGGAATAGTGCTCTTCTATCTGGTTTCTGCTTGTGACAAAGTATTTTATGGGGCGATCTTTCATAACTATGCTTCTACTCAGCCAAGGTCATTGCCTTGCCCTTCTCTCTCGCAAATGTGATTAGGGCACTGAGTGCACAGCATAGACAGGCCTTTGTGTGATCCTGAGCCCTGGTCTATGGGTCAGTGTGACTCTTAGCAATCTCATCTTCCCACTAAACTTGGAGCCTTAGTTTCCTCTTTTTGTAAAATGGAATTAATAACAGCCCCTGCCAATTACCCAGGGTTATGGTGAGGATCAAAGGAAATAATTATCATAAATAAGGAGCTCTGAAAACATTAACTCACCATAGGAAGGAAGGCATCATTATTATTGTTTTCTTTATGGCCATGAACAATTTCTACTAGGCAATGCAACATGATTACTGCAAAAGGCATGGCCTTCTCGAGGCAAGTCTCCTTTAGGTACTGGTTTCTGGGGAGTTCATGACCCCAGTGTTCCTGATGTACCATATCTTTCTCAAGAAGTCACACTGACAAGCTGCTTTGGAAGATATTTGAGACAGGATATGCCAGAAGCTACTAAGACCAATCTAGTCTACCCCAAGGAGCAATGGTGTTTGAGGTTGGTTATTGGAGAAATGGCAAACAAAGCTGATTGGTCATGGTCAAATTCTCTTCCTGGGCTAGTTTGAGGGTACCACAAATGAAAACTTTGGACTTTGGTGTCGAACCTTGCAGCAGCTCCCATTTGGGAGACAGAGTCCTCAAACTCAGTTTCCCTTTAGTACCCACCTTTACACTTGGTGGTCCCCAAGTGTAAATCACTGGAAATCACTATGCAAAAAATACTCCCTCTTCCATGGTCTTAGCAGTCCTCATTCTCATATACCATACTGACTATGTTCAAGTGGACACAAGCACCTCAGCAACCCTTTAAGGTCCCGAGGTGGGGATTAGGTACTAGGTTCACTCAAAGGTGTTGATGGTGGTGATTTTTCATCCTTGCTCTAACAAAGCGAGGACAGGCATTTATTCCATGTCTCTTTAAGCTGATGGGCGAAACATAAACATGTCCAAGAAACCTCTTGATGTTTAGTGTTTCTTTAATAGGGAAAGGAGAAGGGAAACAAATTTGGGGAAAAGGAAAGAGGGAGGGAAGGGGGAAAGAAACACTACTTACGCCGTTTGCAGCCACATTTTTTTATTCTTTTGGGATCTGTGATGTCATCATGACAGGCCTTGCAGTAAAAAAATGCCCTGGAGAAAGAGAATGGAAAAACTGACACGTTTCATAATCCACCCGAATGAAATGAATACCACATTTCCTCCACTGTGGTGCCAAATTAATGAAACACGCCAGCACTAATTTCCTTTAATCTTTTGAAAGGTTTAGACATTTACAGACGGAAATGTTTGTTGCAAGACCTCTTATTTCAAACACAGGGCTCTGCAATTGGAGTTCGTGCTTCTTTTAATAAACTTTCCTTTGAAAAGGAATGGGGTGAATGGCTGCTGAGGTGATCCCCTGCATCTGCTTGCTCGTCCTTCAGTTTTGAGCACAGCCTTCAGGGCTGCTCATCAAAGCACATAGGCAATCAGCCCCAGGCACTTGGTGGGGAAGTGGCATCCATCTCCAAAACCCTCGCTGTCTGGTCAGATATTTATTGAAAGGGGTGCCAAGATAAAGTTCCACAGTCCAATAAA
This sequence comes from Crocuta crocuta, assembly GCF_008692635.1. NCBI lineage: Eukaryota > Metazoa > Chordata > Mammalia > Carnivora > Hyaenidae > Crocuta > Crocuta crocuta. Next base: position 185,066 of record NW_027533256.1, read on the forward strand.
ATCATTAGCCATGCCTCCCTGAAAGGACATTTCCTTTCAAAATGAGAGAGGTTAAGGAGGAAGGTGGAGGGGGAAATATAAAAGTGATGGGTCAAGGGGGTCCTCTGTCAAATTTCTTCTGGTATTTCATAGTCCATATTTGCTCCCAAGCTGAAAGGACCAACTCATACTCTCCAGCCCCAAGAACACATTAATAAATGGAGGTTTGCTTCTCACGGTGAAGCATAGCTCAGCTGAGCACTGGAATGGGGTGGGCAGAAGGCACTATAGGGTTGGGTACCCTGAGGAAGCAATCAACAAGAAAACCCCCTCATCTCACTTACGTGTCAACTTGTGATAACAAAGCACATTGGTTGTGTCAAAACAAGAGACAAACCAAGATCATTCAAGTATAGAATGCATAGGACCTAGAAGAACAGCACTGGAGGCCTGCATCTTTTCAGGATGGGAGGGATTACTGGGATAAAATTCACTGGAACAGCCTAACAAGCTTCCAGATATGGGAGCTAACAAAGTCCCTGGCTTCACCACTCCCAACATGAAATTGAACGGCAGGGATAAACATGGTCTTCCCTTGGCCAAGACTATAAAGGAAGAAACACAATTCTTGGCCATTCAATTCCCAGGTTCCTTTTGATGTTTTTCACAGGACTTGCACGTGTGATTGACACTGTTTGGAAACCAATGTAAGACTTTGGGATCTGGAAGAGATCTCGGAGGTCCCCAAGACTCAATGTCCTCATCTGTAAATTGAGGAGGTTGTCACAACCTGTCCAAAGGCATTCTGTGTTGGGCTTGGCAAACTTCTAAATCCAAGCCCAATGCTCTTTCCACCCCAGCAGCTCATTCACTACTTCTTTAAATGCCAATTTTCATCCATATTGCAAAAAAAGGAAGAAAGAAAAAGGCAGCTGATTGTTTGGCCTGCAAGTGGCAATGCAGCTAAGAAGCCAATCAATGGTGACCTGCCTTGAAAGGGGAAAGACAGGAAAGGAAGAAGCCATTTTGTTTCCACTTCCTTTGGCCATTTTATTCTCCCATCTGATGCTCCTACTCATAATAATAATAACAATAATAACAGACATTTGTAGGGAGAGACTATAGGCCAAGCACTATTCTAAGCATAAGTATCAATGAAATGGATCCTTAAACAATCCTTTGAAGGAGTCTTGATTATTATCCGTTTTACAGATAAGGAAACTGAAGCACAGGGAGGTTATGTGACCTCCCCAAGGACACACAGAGCCAGGATTCAAGTCCACACAGTCTAGTCCCAATGTCCACAGTCTTAAACACATCTCTACTGCTGAGGTGATGAAACCATGCTGAGTCTGAGTGGACTGTTGAGAAGATAAAGTAGATTACTTCATGAATTAAAGCTGGATTTGGGAAGTGGCCCAACAGGGGCCATACAGGTAAAGCTAATGACTGAGATGGGGCCAGGGTGGGGGGGAGGGTTGGTCTCTGGTCTGTGACCTGGAGACACATCCCCCAACCAGATGGAGCACCATATCTAAGCTCCAGCTGAGTTTTGCCAAGTGGCACTTCTTTGAGAGCACCATTGTCTTCTCTACCCACATCTGCCTCTCTCACACTCACTTGGCAAAGCACCCACCCTACTGCACATCTGCACCTGAGCAGCTGAACCGAGAAAAGGAAACACAACTGTACTATCACTTCAAACCCATGGCCACAGATGCCAGGGGCTCTTCACACCCCTCAGGACCTACTGCATATCCCCTCCTTCCACCTCAATCCTCTCTGCTCTCCTCCCCACTTCCTCTCCTGCTCACTCCACCCCTTCCCCAAGCAGCCCCCCGCTGGTGACCTTGACACACACATCATCAAGAAGACCGGATCCACACCCTGCAAGGCTGGTCTTTAGGGTCTCCTTGTCCTCTGATTTCCTGTTGTGTTCAGCCAATGGGAGGAGCCAGCTGGAGACTGGAGGGTGGGAAGAAAGAAATTCCTCCCTGGAGGGTCATGAAGTGGTGGTAGCCACATCTCTGTATTACAGAGGACTCAGCCCCTGCCAAGTGGCCTTTCCTATAGCCTCTCTCTCCAGGTTCTGATAACTCTCCTTCCCCTTGATTCTGCAGATCTAGGGCTGAGAGTGGCTCCTTTCTGTTGCTAGCTCTGGGGTGTTTTTCCATCCCTTATTGGTTCTCCTTAACTTTCTGCCCACAACTTTATATTGTCCCTTCATAAAATTCTTCTCCCTTTCTCCATTTAGGTGTGGCCAGGACCCTCCCTGATATAGCACCCAAAATGACATCTCCAGCCCTCATCTTTCCCCCAAACTCCAGAATCAAGATTCCAATTGCTTTTATGATATCTCCTACTAACATAGCTAAATAGAATTCTTAATTTCCTACATCTCAAACTTGCTTCTCTTCCAGCTAAATCCAGTCTCAGTAAGGTGGGAAGCCAGCACCCACCCAATTGCATAGGCTCCAAATCCAGGGTCCATTCTTGATTCCTCGTTTTTTCCCCCTCACTTCTTATATGCAGTTGACCAGTGGGTCCTATAGACTCTCTAAAGTATATTCTGAATTGGTCTCCCTTTTCTGCACCTCTGCTCACCAGCTTTACCCAAGCTTATCTTCACCTACACTATGCAATATGCCTGTCTGTGGGCCCCCCTCTACTGTTGTCCTACATCCCATTCTCTATAATGGAGAGGAAAGACCTTTCAATAATGTAAATCAGACTACTTCACCCCCAGCCTAAAGCCATCAATGACTCCATTTTATAACAACCTGACCCCTACATATCAAGGAGCCAGCTGCCTTTTTCTCTTACCTCATCTCCCCATACTACTCCTTCAGCATCCTACACACAACAAAACTGTCCCTACCTTGTCTCCTCTCCTCTCCTAATCTTTGTTATGATGCACTCTTTCCCATCACCTCCATCTCTGCTCAAATGTCACTCCTTCTGAGCAGCCTTCACTTGCACACAATCTAAATCAGTGACCTGGTTGCATTAATTCTTTGATTAATGTATCATGAATAAACAAAACTATATATATATCTCCTCCCTAGAATATAAGCCCACTAGAGCAAGGACTTCATTGTTCGCCACTGCTTCTCTGCTACCTGGTACAGACTGTTCTAGAAAGTGAGTAACCTATAGACCTTTGATGCATGAATGAGGATGAGAGTGCTGCCTAGTAATGCCAGATCTGCAAGTTTTTCAGAGGAAACCAGGAATAAGGATTTTTAAATAAACGATGATGGTGTTTTCCTCTTGGCAAGTAATTCATTTGTTAAAACTGTGAATCAGTTAAAACTGTGAATCAGCCTGTCGGCAAGCCAAACCAAGTCAACGAGGCACCATTTTCTGACATCAAAGACTGTGTGCCAACGTCATTTAAAAAGGAAACTACTTAGTGGCAAGGAGTAGTGGAGAAGGGACAAAATGCCCATCCCAAAGTGGCCTAAGGCTGGAATGGATGGTTTCACTGCTCTGTTCCTAAAACATTGCATCTGAAAGTTTCTGTGAGCTAAAAATCCATTAACTTCTTTTGTGTTTTTTTTTTTTTTTGTAGGAGAGGGTGCACACTCAATACTGGATCATCATAATCAACCTTTCCATTTTTACAAAACTTGTTTAGTTTCATTCAAATCTCCAAGGCCCTTTCTGTGGTTTTCTGCCGTCTTCATCTGTTTGAAATCCCCTAACTGACAGCATTTGCTCCGACACATCACACACCACGGAAAATTACAGGCTGCTGTTGTTGCTGATTGTGTCAGCATGTATTTGTGAATACCATAAAACACTGAAATGAGACATATTGCACTCCCTAATACAGGAGGTAATTTGTTTTTTGGACTGCCTGGTATTTGTGACATTCATTAGCGAGAGATGCAATAGGAAATAGAATTACACAAATGGGAGCTTCATGTTATATTTGCTATCTAGGAGGTACACGTGATCTATGGTGCCACTGTGCTCCCCAGCACCCCCACCCCATACATGGTGTTGCTTGTGTGTCTCACCATCTGAATGTGAGCAGAGCCTTCTCTTCCAGGGGCATCTGGGTGGGGGCACCTCAGTCTTGTTCACCACCTCCCTCTCCTCTCTCAGGTGAACCCAGTTCTCAAGATACTCCCAAAGAGCAGTCAGGATCCATGAACTGGATGAGAAGGTTTTCCTGTCCCCATCTATATAATGGCAATTCATTCCCAATTTGTAGAAGTAAATTTAAGCCATTAGATAGCTCAGTTTAAAGAATTTTTGTCTTTGGGGTTTTTTTTTGTTTTTTTTTTGTTTTGTTTTGCTTATCCATCCCTTTTCCCCCCTAAAATCTTTCATAAATAGTATGGCTAGTTTGTAGGAGTGGGTGAAGAGGCAGAAAGTAATCAACACCAGTTATCAAGTATAGTTCTGTGCTCGGCATGCCAGGCTCACATCATGGCAAATAAGAATGTAAGCTCTGGCACTGAACTTCCTGGTTTTAAATCCTGGCTTTGCTGCCTACTAGCAGTAGCGGTTTGGGTACTAGTTAACCAGTCTGCACCCCAGTTTCCTCATGTGTAAAATGGAAATAGTAATGCTACCTATCTCATAAGGTTGTTGAAAGGATGAAATGAGTTCATCAATACTTGGGGTACCTGGTCCTTGGAACAGTGCTGGCACATATTAAACTCTACACAAGAATTTGCTAGTTTTATTAAATTTGGTAGAAAGTGTGGGTTTTGGAAAAGGAAAGAGCAGTTCCAATCTGGGCACTGCCACTTGCTTATGTGTTTTATAACCTTGGATAAATCATTTGTCTCAACTTGACTGAAGAGGAGACCAAAGCCCTGAGGGTTTTATAAGACTTACTTTACGAAGTTATTTTGAGGACTAGCAATTAAGAATGGAGAATACCCTAACACAGGCTTGGCTTTGAGTGGGAGCTCATTAAATGAAAACAATAAGCTTACATAAGTAATTATTGAATTTTACAATTAATAATCTTTTTAAGATATTTTATGTAACATTACTGTTAGAGTGAGTGATCTGTCTGGCCATTCGAGTCACATTTTCTGCTCATAAATTTTTCATAGTTCAAGGATAGAATCAAATATAATGATATTCCATGCTGTTGTCCAAAGAACCCTCTGATTCCTAGCTGCTTAAACAGGTTTAAGGATATGAATAAAAGTGTCCTAAAACATCCAGGTCGATGAAACAGTGGGTTGTAACTACAGAGGCTTAAGAACTGAAACTGACAACCTCAGCTACTTACCTAGTACCCCACAAACAGAAATATAGCCAGCTTAGTATTTCATCTGAAATTAATCCAAACCTTTTAAGATTCCATTTGGCACTTAAAGTGGAAAGCTGATAATTCTCGAGTAAATTTGCCTGGATGATATTAGGTAAAGAGGACTAGACAAGGAACCAGTTGTCCTGTGTTATGTTGTTCTGGGTCATCAAGAATCTGGATGGTCTTAAACAATCACTTCAGCACTCTGGGACTCACTTTCCTTCCTTGGAAAATGAAGCAACAGTTAACGAGGCCCTCTTCGTTCTAAAATGTTATTATTCCCGCTGAAAGATGCGGAATCAATTATGTGAAGAGGAGTTCATGGAAGCATTTGAAAGGACAGTCTCCTTTTCCTAAGATGCAGTACCACTGATACCCACAGACATGTTAAGAAGTTTTGAGGTTAGGGACCTATATGTTTTGAAGGCATGCCCATCGTGGTGGATCAAGATGGCTGTGGCTGGGCCAGAAAGGAAGGCAGATGAATACAAACTCTTACCTTTTAACTTCTTTGGCATCACTTGCGATGAAAAATCCTAAAGTACCTTCTTGGATCTTAAGATGATTTCCAGGGTTAATTAATATACTGCTCAGTGAACAAAAACAAACAAAGAGACACATTTGTGAGTTCATGTTCTGAATAAAACCTTGAAGGCTACACTGTAGGGTTAATTTTATAGGGGGCCCACTAGTCTAATGATTTTCCCAAAGATGTTATCTAGAGCCTGATGTCCACAACCCCAGACGTTTAATGGGATAATGCCATCATAAAGCTCTGCTGGCATACTCCCAGTGGAAGAAGTCAAAGCACATCTAGGTTTTAGGGCTGGGCGCATATAATAGGGTTGCCATCATGGGCTTCTCATCTGAAGCAAAGTTCCTAATAATGTAGCCCTTTGGAAACTTCTGTTGATGGTCAACATTGAATGTGATTGGTCTAATAAAGCTATTGCTATACCAATTTTCCATTGCATGACAGAGCATTAATGGGACCCCTATATGCATCTGGAAACATACACAGATACATGTATTAGTGCAGGGAATGGTACACGGCACCTGTAACCAATGCAGAAGCAAACATAACATCTGCACAGCATCAGTAAAGACATGGAAGTGGGTTCCACGTGCAGTCTATGCAGAAAGAATTGGATCTACCTGGACACAGAAAAAGAAAAATGCCAGCAGTTGGAACTGATTCCAGTCTGCTTTACCAGAATGCATGAGAGTGTTTGAATTAAGTGTGTGTCTAGTACATCCTGATCGGGGCAAACTGTAATTAGAAAACAACATGCAAATTATCTCTTAAAAATACTTCCTCTTGCAGGGAAGTACACACCTAAATATACACTGTCCCATTTCAAAGTGTTATAAATAGATTAGCTAACCAAGTTGTGCTTGAAAGACAAGAGAGATACATGTATCCTAATCTAATAAATGGGTGAAACAAACAAGTTCAATTTTCTCCAGATCAAGAACATAAATACAAGAATGTATTACAAAGATGAGGTTTGGGGCTTAATGGACACAGAATTTAGACATTATGGATGTAGCAACAGATACAAGAGAGGTATTCTCTGATCTGAAAAGCTGGCTTTAAGGTAAAAGATGTTTGGAATCAGGCTAAAGGAAGTCCTTAACTGTCTAAAATAATCAAAATGGAGGATGGCAATTAACATGGAATTTTTTACTGCTGGCAAAACAATTCCAGAAAAGCGCTGTGGCCAAAATAGTGATGTGTCTGTAGCAATACAGGAAAGACCCAGGTGAACTTTTGTTCTGTTGGGAGGACCCAGAGTGGATCATTATTGCAAAATAATTGTTTGTGGTTGCAAGAACATCCACTATTACCCATAACGAGACCTGACATAAGGAAACCAATCCTGTGTCATCACTGTTGTTAACACTAAATAATAGCAAGAGACCATGATGATTGGACTGTTCTGCCCTAGAACTGTGGGCAACAACAACATTCTTCACAAATCAGGGAGCAGCAGGCCACACGAACAGCAACAGTTTGCAATGGGCCGAGACACTGTACGGGAACCTCCTAATTACCCCTCTGCCAATTCTTTACATTGGTTCAACAGCCCTCTGACTTCTCACGATCACGAGGGGGAGAAGGGTCAGAGCTTCTACAGTTTAGATGGATTCCTTTTTCAAAGCCAATTAAATGTGATGTCTTAGAAGGGCAGAATTCTGGACTTTGCACACTCTCTGACCCCTTTGCTACAAGGCAGTTCTTGTATGTCCTGGCCCTGCAGTCAGAAATTGGGTCCAAATTCCAGCATTAACCATTTAGTAGCTGTCTGACCTTGAGCAAGTTACTAAATCTCCCTCAGACTCAATATCCTCACCTAGAAGATGGGCATGATGATAAGCATAGTCTTTCTTGAGAGGATTAAGCAAGATGATGCACAGAAGGCTCAATGTATATTGGTTATTGTTACTCTTATTATTTACTATTGCAAAAAAGACAAAAGTATATTTCATCTTTAATGGGATTATTAGATTTTCTTTAGTTGGTCTTATGGAATGGAACATGGGGCTCCTTATCAAAATATCCTGTTCATAAAGAGATAAAGTTACAGGGTGAAGAACTGTACATTCCAGAATAATGTATAAAGACATACATGAAAAATTCTAGGTACTTCTAGTGACTAAAGAAGCCAATTCTGGGGTGCCTGGGTGGCTGAGTCAGTTAAGCAGCTGACTCTTGATTTTGGCTCAGGTCATGATCTCACAGTTTGTGAGTTCAAGCCCCACATCAGGCTCTGGGCTGACAGTGCAGAGCCTGTTTGAGATTTCTCTCTCCCTCTCTCTCTGCCCCTCTCCACCCCTTCTCTCTCTAAATAGATAAATAAATAAACTTAAAAAAGAAGCTAATTCCTGGGGTGACTGGGTGGCTTAGTCAGTTAAGTGTCCGACTTCAGCTCAGGTCATGATCTCACGATTCGTGAGTTTGAGCCCTGCGTCGGGCTCTGTGCTGACAGCCAGCGCAGAGCCTGGAGCCTGTCTCAGATTCTGTATCTCCTTCTCTCTCTGACCCTCCCCTGCTCATGCTCGCTCTCTCTCTCTCTCTCTCTCAGAAATAAATAAAACATTTTTTAAAAAGAAGCTAATTCCTTAAAGTTAGAAAAACCTACATTTTGATATGTATTTATATAAGAGTGTAAAAAAAGCTTCTGAGGAAAAAAAGCCCATCATGATTTCAACGATGCAATTCAAAAAGGGAAATTTGACACTCATCAATGTCTTGGTGACATCTACGTGCACAACAAGTCTTGCACAGAACTTTCTTTTGCATTATGTGCTTCATTAATTGCACTCCAGTGATCAAGCCCACTGTGTCATGGTGGGACAACAGTCAGAGCAAGGTTCCTATCAGTGAAAACTTCCTTTTCATTTTCTCTGTTCTTTATCAACAGTGAACAAGAATTGGCTTACAGTGAGACTTTGGGATTGTCATCCCAGAGACTTCAGGCTGAGATCATTCATTACAGCTTTCAAGGCTGCTTTAAGTCAAGTTAGAACGGTGGAGAGGAAAGATCTGGGGCACTGATGTAAAGCAGATTTGTGTTCAAATCTGTTTCACCGCCAGTGCTGGTTAAGCAAGCAGCTGCATGTGGCAGGCCTATGAGTTCAGACCCTGGCCTTGGGCATGTGGGTGCCACTAAGCCTCCCTGTCCACATCTATGAAATGGAATGAATTATCTCTGGCTTACAGTGTCGCTAAGAGAATTAAAGTACATACTATGTGCTGAGTGACTGCCACATGGTGGCAGGTCACTATTAATAGTAAGCAAGGTTATTAAAATTAAAGGAGAAGCAAATAATCTCTCGCACTGTCTCAGCTCTCCATTTTGTCCTTGGTGCTAATAAGCCACCAGGAGGCACCCTAATGGCATTTGAAAGACCTTTTTTACTGACTGCAGGATCCAAATCATTATATCCCCATACAACATCTGGCGACAGACTAATTTGGACTGACTTTTGGTTGCAGAGTGGAGTATCTCTCTGTTCCTCAAACCTTGTATACTTCCAAGGACATCACTGATTATGTGATCTCTTTTAGACAAGGGTAAGAGGCTTTCGATCATCTCTTTAAAACATGTGTGAGGTTTTATGCTCACTTTTGCACCTATCCAGATCAGCCTAAGGCAGCCTTCTGGGTGGGAATTGAAAGAACGAGCTCAGATCTTAAGAATAATTAAGGAAAGAAATCTAGATACATACGAATGTTCACTATACTGGATTCCAGTTATACAGTTAAGGGTTTGGTAGAGAGGCATGTGTCCCTCATTCCAGGGGCCTGTTGCAGGTAATACTCCCTATGTAAGGGTCCAACATTTCAAAGACTCTTTGAGGAAATACATTACTCTTTTTAACATAGTAGACATTAAGTCTTCTATCCACATTCCATATCTAGAAAATTTAAATAAAATGTTAATCCTCCTCTTTTTGAAAATATAAAAAGATAACGATCCGAGACAGAAGTAGCTTTTTTCTTTTGTTCCCCAGCAAAGTGCCTACTACCCTCAAAATATGTTATTGACCTTCTACTGGGAATATTTAAATCTTTCCAAAGGCCTTTGATCTCTTAAAAGAATAGCCAACATTAAGTTTATTTTGTTCTTATGACCTGCCAGAGTCTCCCTCCCTGTGCATCACGTTAAATCAGTCTCTGGTTCCAATTCTGTCTAATTCACTAGCTTATCAGAGATAAACTTCAAAATGTGTCATGTGAAGAATCAACAAAATCTCTAAGAAAAAGTCCATATATATCAATTAGCAGAATTCCAGTAGGGATATCTTCTTGGCAAGGGTGGACTTTCCCTCATTTCAAGGAACCCATAAATTATCCTCTTTTTTCTATGACCTTGCAAATTTGAACAGAAAATATTCAGTGGCAGCTGGAGGCAAAGGGCTTATGTAGCTCTTCCCCCAAGAATTCTTGCGTGCTCTCTCTCTCTCTCTTTCTTTTGCCCTCAGACTAGTTTTGTATCTAGGCCGATTCCTTGGCTCCTTGACCACTATGTGAAACAAATTTATATTTTCTGTGGGAACCCATAGTTGAATAAAAGAGTGAAAAGCACAATAGTGTTTTATTTGCTTTTGTAAATAAGTTTCTCATAGTAGCCACCTTAAAGCCCTGTATGCAATAGATACTTTTCAACTATTGGTAGAATGAATGAAAAATATGAATCACTGGTCTCGGTTCAAAAAGCATTCCTTTCCCTCTCCTGGAAGGAGAAAGGTAGCCATAGCTGTTCTTTCAAAAACCAAGATGTGATTCTTATTAGTCAGCCCTAACAAGGAATGACTACACCTTTTCTAGGGGGTTGGCAAATGAGTAACAATCTCCCAGACACACTAAGTATAAAAATGTAAATATACAAATGTATAAACAGCTAGCCACTTGAGGCATAGGAGCAATTAATGTCAATATTGAAAACACCACTCACTTAGAACCGAAATATGTGTTTCTCAACTAAAACGCAAGAATGTGGAACTCGCTAGCAGAGCTTGGGTCAACAGAGAAATGTTCCTTCCAGATTCCTCTGGAAGGGAAACTCCAGGGCTCAAGCTCCAATGCATTTATTTCATTGTGTAGGTGTTGCTGAACTTTGGTAAGGTTGGAGACTTGAGACTTGATGGGGCAAATGATTTATTCCTTTTCTCACCACTTATGCATAACAACTAGGAAACATCTATTTATTCCTTCCTCAATCATAAACTTTACTTATTTGCTGTTTTTGGAGACAACCAATGATGAATAGTTCAACTGAACCATATTTTTTAAAGGTATCTTTTACCCATTGTGGATAAATGTGACAGGTCTGTATTTCTCTCTCCCCACCCCCCAGTTTTTGGTAGGTGTAATGTACCATTCCCCGAACATTACAAAATTATCACTCACATGAGAATATAGTTTGTACTTGATAACATGATAATTATATCTGTGTCTAGCAAGCTGATGGGACTTCATTAACTACAGCAAGGGAATAAGAACCATCGAAGACATCAGTTCATGCCGTGCCCAGATGAATCAGGCCACTGGGACGTGGCCCCTTTGACCATCCATGGTCATATATGGATTGCTACTGGATGTGACTTTGTTTGAACTAATTGTTTTTTCTCTCAGAAGTAAATTGCCCTGCAGTTTACAGGCTGTGTTAGGGCACAGCCTACAGAAACCCCAAATCTCAAATCTTCTTGCTTTTCTGGAATTTTTTCATTTCTTCTGGGCTTTCAAATAGATGCTGCTGGAGTCCCACACAACTAGACACACACACTTCTACTTATAGAATATACAGAAGAGACACAGTGTGTATTCCATGCTTCCAAATACTTGAGCCCAGTTCACCCACACAGAGACAGCATAATAAAGATTGCTCCCAGTTGGTCAGACTCAAATGGCTGCCATTGCGGTCTGCCAGTGATGTGGGCAAGGGATCAATTAGCCCGAACCCATCACACTGATTTTAGAAATGGCACTTAAAGATATATTTTGTACATAAGGAAAACAGTAGCCATATGGGACGGGGAAGAGATCATTCATTTGGGAAGGACAATGGTGGCTATTTGGTTCTGGGAGCAAGCCGTGTCACTTTCCGGTACACTTTACGACAAGTCATGCTATGTCACAACATGCCTCCACCACAAGATAAAAGGACTCAAAGGCCAAAAGCCAACAGCAGAGGTGCAGCCACTGTGGACCTTTGAAGATGCAAAGTGCTGCAGTAACTTCTCGCAGTTGGATCATAACAATAATACCAAACTGACAGGAAGCCACCTCTATCATCACACATCGACGTCAAAAATCACAGAAGAATCTGACTTTGGAAAGAGTTCCAGACAAATACCCTCCCCACACATACACACACATCACACACACACGTACATACACGCACACAATTACAAACACGAACATGTGACAGTGATTCCAACCACGGAGAAAAACAACTCTTGAGAAAATGAACACATGGGCATCTCAATAGTATGTTTTCAACAACACTGTTTTAGAGAACACATTATTGAAAAACTACACTGGAAATCGTAACGGGAAAGGTTTAAGAAGAATGCTATCGATGAGGATTTGTCATGCTTCATGCAACCAGAAAACAGCAGCAAAACGGGGTGATGTCACGTGGTGAAAACTGAGATGCTTCACATTAAGAAATATGCCCAAACATGCTAGCGGAAAAAATAAAGCCATGAGTTCATCTCCGTAAACAGTACTCATTCACTAAGTCGAATGTGATAATCTGGCAATTCAGTAGCAGTGTTCTATGTATTGAGTACTGCCCAAGAAATAAAATATGCAACATGCTGTCATCAAAACACGTGTAAGGGGGAAAAAAAGTTGAGTGTAAGAGCTTGGTCTCTGTTTTGTGGATAAAAGGACACATATCCTGCTCTACACACTGGAAACCGGACATGGGGAGGAGGAAGGCACTGGGAATGTGGATATGGGATGCAGACAAATGGCACCACAGTCTGGTGGACACCAAGACACATCAGAACAGGACAGAAACAGACACCAGGGGCTGGAAAGAAGCGTCCTCCTTCTCAAACACTGGTAACACTTGTTCCCATCACTGGTGCCATGACTGAAAACAGGAATTGTACCTGTTGGTTTTTTAGGTTTCCTGCAAAGAAGTTAGTGCGTCATCCAAAAGAATCAACAAACTGAATAAGAAAAGCAATATGCTACTTCCAATTTTTATGTGCTCTAGTTGGAGAGGGTTTAAATATAAATATACATACATGTATATGTATATTTATATATATATATATACTAGACAAGGGAATGAGATTATATGTATGTGTATACATATATATAATCTCTATCTTCCTGAATTCTTGGCAAATGGTTAGTCCTGTGGTTAGCAGTGAAGACAGAGGGTGGGGGTTGGGAGGAAGGTTAACGAAGAGCGCATACCGCTTTCGGCTTCTGCAAAACGACAAGAAAAAGAATTTAAAATCAAACAATTTGATAATAAGTTGACTGACACCAGAAGGAGAGAAGGAAAAAAACCTTTGTTTCAAATTATTTGAAGGATGCGTGTGAAAACAAGGTTTTTCAGCAAAGCATGGAAACAGCATCAGGGGGTAAAACAACAGAGGACGTAGTTCAACACAGGCTGGAGGCAAAGGGGTGAAGAGAAGAAGTTGGGTTCTCTGAATTTTCACACCCAGCCACCAGGAGAATGGGAGAAGGAAGGAAATGGGAAATTCTCAAATGAAAAAGAAAATTCTTATCTCAGAAAGGGTTAGAAACTCGATTCTTTTTAACATGGATGTTGCGTTCTATACGTTCTGTGTTTTCTCAGAGGCGTGATCCACATTCCCTCAAACACACCTTTTTCCACAAGAACCAATGTGCTTCCACACTGAGACCAAGCCACAGGTGAGGATTAAAATTGAGAACTGCACACAGAAAGCCAAAACAAAGCCAAACAAGTTCTTTCTGCTCTTTTCTGAAAGAAAAAAACAACTAAAAATCTGTATCTATAAATATGGCTTTGTTGAAAACATCTCAGATTGGTGAGTTAATTGGAGGGTGCATCAAGAAGAAAAGATTTTGTCTTCAGGGAAAGCCGTTCGTTATTTTGCTTAGTGACAGCAGATTCACACTGAACCATTAACAGGCTTTTCCTCTCCCTCCTTGTGACCAAAATGTGGCAGATGGGAGATGACAGGTCAAGGTTCAAGGTGCGGACTCCTGCCTCAAAAGTATACCAGAGTGGTTAAGAAACACTATGCGACATTAGTGCCACCCACACCATGACACTTTCGTGAGAGATGCACAAAAGTGATAAAGAGAGAAGACTGAATTACACAGATTTACTGACGTGGCAACATGAAGAATATCATTTGCAAAAACCCGTGAGACATGTATCCCCTACACGGGCACTGGTAACTATTGACCTCCACGTGGGAGGCCATCCACTTTACCTGTTGAACAGAAAATAGCCAGGACTCTGCTTTTTTTTTTTGGGCGAGGGGGGGTTTGCACATCATATTCTTCACTTTGCCAACACAAAAAAGAAAAATGTATATATACATACTTGTTAACTGCTATGGCCGTGTTCTACATGTGGCCACCAAATCCATCATTTTTTTCTGCCTCTTGGATGATTTGGATTTTCAAAATAGCTTAGCCTTTGATCAGATTGATTTTGCGAGCAATCTTATCTGGTGGTTAAAGTAATAGCGAACACTGGATTGACTTGCTTACAATCCAGCGTTTCTTTGTTTTGTTTTCTTTGTTCTTTGTCAGAGACAGACCGTACATTTGGAAGTCTGGCTTTATTGAGTTACTCATCCAGATAATGAAAACTCCTTAGATGGTGATCCAGGCACCTTCTAGGGTTACCCTGCACTCAACGTATTAAGGCGTATGTCGGAGGGTATCTGTACTCTACACTTGGCCATCCACAGGAGGACTGGCTTACTATAGCTAGGAAGAAACCTGGATATCATTTCAGAGAACAAAAGCCCATGCATTTCTCAATGAGCCCTTTCTTCCAAACCCATTGATAGAAATTGGGGAGCAAAACCCATTCAACTCTATTTTACCTGTAAAACATATAGTACTTCAGCAACAAAATCCCCTGTTAATGGGATGCTTCCTTTTTCCAGTGTGAACTCATATATTGACTGGAGTGTTATCTGTTTCAACCAGACCCAGTCCCTCATCAGTGTGATCTGCACATAATTAAGTGCAAAATAAATAAATAAAGAGGGCTCCTGCCTCTGAGCCTGCTCTCCTGGCTAATTTGCATGAAGCTGATACTCTGCCACCTGGATTTCGGATGCACCAGGAAAAGCACATATGGTACACAATAGGCTGCTTGTAATTTGGCTATCAGGAGAGCTGGCGTGTCCCATCACAGCCCTGCCCCTTCCCTACTGTGAAGGAGGCCAGAATCCACCTGCTTCATGCTCACAGCAGTAAAAAGGAGTTTGAGGACAGGGGCTGTCCCTGGTTTTGTGCACAGAGGGTAAAGTGCAAGTTGGGACCATCAAGTGGAGACCTGGATGCCTTGCCACTCCCCTCTGGAGAAACACGTTCTGAATGCCCACTGGGGCACCGGATGGAAGTGGCAGTACCTGGTTGGGTACTTCATGAATGCACCCGAGGGACAGAGATGTGTTGCATCAGGGTTCCAAGCACATCAACAACATGTAAGAAAGAAGTGGGGAGATCCAGACTCTGAGTGCACTCTCACGTCTCATAAATGTCAGCCAGCCGCTGGGCTGTGGCAAACTTACCGGCTCTCGCGGTTGGCGGACTTGTACTCAATGGCTATCATTAGGAGCTTGAGCTTCACAAAACACAGCCTGCAACGAGATAGAGAAACCTCCCAGTCAGTGCTTCTGAACGACCAGAGCCACATAACCAACACTGTTATGATCTCCCCATCGCCTGATGCACTCATTTTCCCAGGGACCCTCATTCCATAGTCACTGTGCCAAAGGATGGGGGTGGGAGCGACACCTCCCCATCCTCCCCATTAGACCTGATTTCTCACAAGTGATAAGGCGCTGAATGTTCAAAGTGCAAATTGCACTCAGGTCTGGATGTCTAGACACAGACCCCAAGCAGGGATTTGTGCCTGGGGATTTACGCAGGGCCAGATTCATTAGTTACTCGGTCGGGTAGTAAAATGTTACTGCAGGAGGAGGGAGGTATTTGGAGCAGCTGGACCTGTTATTTGGATTCCATTTCGGTCTTTTGTACAAATGGCTCATATTGTTGTTCCGAGCAGACCCCCGTGTGCTCGGAATGATGGTAATAATCCTTAGCCTCCGTGTAACCGCCCAGCACATGCCTGTGGCAGCATCCCTCTTGGCCTCATCCAAGCTGTCTCACCTCATCTGCCTGGTGCTCTCGGCCGCAGCCCAGCCTGCTTTGAAGTTGCCTCGTTCCTGCCTCAGTGCGATTCCTACCCCAGATGCCTTCTCTTCTCCCAAGCCTTCCTCCCAGGCTCCCGTCAAATCCAACCTTCTGTGCAGCTCCTCTGTAGCCACGGCCACCCTCTGCCTCTCTGTTTCCAGAACTCCTCCAGCGCCTTGTCTGCAACGACCGCCTTCAGCCCTAAGTCAGCTGCACACCCGCTGTGGTTGCTCTCCATGGCATTCTGTGTCTGGACTTTATCTCCTCAACCAGTGTGACTTCTTTAAGAGTTTAGGACCTATTTGGGGGCTCCTAGATGGTTCAGTGGGTTAAGCTTCCGACTCTAGACTCCAGCTCAGGTCATGATCTCAGGGTTCGTGAGATCAAGCCCTGCATTGGCTCAACAGCACAGAGCCTGCTTGGGATTCTGTCTCCCGCTCTCGTTCTCTCTGCCCCTCCCCCACTTGCTCTCTATCCTTCTCAAAATAAATAAAAACAAATTTAAAAAAATAGTTTGGGACTTATTTGGAATTCCCCATAGTACTGTCCATGGAACCACTGACACAAAGGAGCCCGATAAATGAATGGTTTCTGCTTACTGGGGTTCTAAGAAAATAATAAAAGATCCAGTAAAGCATTCACGCATGAAGATGTTCAAGCTGGTAATATTTATACGGAGTAAAAACAAAAAGTCACCTAAATGTCCAATAATAAAGCAATGGATAAGTAAAGTATGGTACAATATAGTTTTAGCATTCAAGACGACTTTTTGAAGAATATTTCAAGGTATAAGATTAACAAATTACATCCTACAGATATAAACTTATAAGTAATGTAATACAATTAGGTGAAAATATATGTTTATATACTCATAGAAATAAAAGCACACACAAAAGAATTACATACATTATATGTGACAAGCATCAACAATGAGCATACGTTTTAAGGACTTCCTGGATAATAAAACATTGGCTGATGGATAGATTGAGAAGTGAGTCGATGGTTACTGAGCTGAAGCCCTGTAAGGGGCTGGGGGTGTGCTGGGTCACAAGTCAGGGCCATTCTTGGTGCTCTCTCATCCCTACAATATCCCTGAGAGAGAAGGCCTCAGTTATTCCTATGTCTACTGAAATCTCTAGATCACAGGTGATGAAACTCAGGTTCAGAATCCCCACGTTAACTTACCCAAGGTCCCTACCTCATACCTGGCAGGATATATGCCTTTGGCCCCAGGGAAGCCTATTTCATACTGGGAGAAATAGATAATAAGCAAATATACAAGTGATAATACTTTCCAGGTGAGGAAAAGCACTGTGTAGAAAGCAAACAACCTAAGAGGACAAGGAGTAAGTGGGAAGACCAGAAAATACAGAGAACCAACTGGTGTTGCCAGAGGGGAGGGGGTGGGGGGCTGGGCAAAATGGGTGAAGGGGAGTGGGAGGTGCAGGCTTTCTGTTATGGACTGAATGAGTCAGGGGGTGAAAGGCACAGCATAGGGATTATCGTCATAGCGTTGTGTGGTGACAGGTGGTAGTTCCACCTGTGGTGAACATAGCACAACACACAGAATTGTCGAACCACAATGTTGTACACCTGAAACTAACGTAACACTGTGTGTCAACTACCCTCCAACAAAAATTAAAAAAAAAAAAAAACAAGAACAACCAACCACACAAAGAGCAACTAGGAAGATGTGTTATCTGCAGTGGTCCAGGAGGACCATTCTGAGAAAATGAAGCTAGAACACTGAGCCCTGGAGGTGATGAGAAGAGGCAGGCAATGAGAGGATCTGGAGAAAAATCTTTCCAGGGGATGGAAGCAGTAAGTGCAAGGGTCCAGAGGCAGGAAGGAACTTACGGTGTCTGAAGTTCAGCAACGAAGGCAACTAGACTGCAGCAGGGTGAGCAATGTCCTAAGTGACAGTGATTAGGTCAGGGAGCTAGGCAGGGGCTAGTCTGTGAAGACTGCTGGCTACAGTAATGAGTCTGCTGGTCTGTCACTTATTCTAAGTGAAATGGGAGGTTTTGGGCTGGTTTCAAATAGAGAAGCGACAGAATCACATGTGTGAGACTTTGTGGCTGTGTTGCTTGCTGGTAAGGGGTTGATGAAGGCCTCATGCTCTCCAGTGGAAAGAAGACCAATTGCTCATTCCTACATGTGAGGTCATGGTCTTCATATTGCTTTCAACAGACAGATTTCAAAGGACTACTTCATCTAGGCACATTTGGGCTCTTCCGGTGATTTGCAGGTTTGCTGATTCCTGCTAGCAGACTCTAATGACCTGGGGCTTTGTGCTGATTATGCAGTTTGCTGAAACACCAATCCAGGTATCCAACTACAGCTGGAAAAATGCTCTTCTTAATTTATGTCCCATAGAGTACTGCTAACATGCACCCTTGATGGGGCTGTTACTTCTGGAGCTTAAATTGTTTAAAATATCAGATGGCTTGTTGAACCAAATTACCAGATTAGGTAACCACTTTCTAATGTAAATAACAGCTAAATGCCAAAACCTCAAGGAGAAGGCTGCTCTTAGCACAAATCATGAAGAGGCCATTATGCTGATACCCTATAAGCAATTGGCCACTCTATTTTGGGACTCTGAGGTTCATGGGATCATGGATCTTAATTGCTTTAATGACCTGATCCTGTTGGTAGAAGCAAAGAAATAGTCCACAGTAATGGTGAATTATGTCTTCCTAAGTACTACAGTATCATTTACCAACTAGGTATAAAAAGAGAGAAGCTTTCTTATGCAGGAAAGTCAATAAAATCTACACGGCCTTGTGCTTAACCTAGCAGGGCGGACCAGGAGATCGCTGAGTCCTCTTTCATAACTTCCAAATCCATATCTAAGATGATTGATTCTACACTGCTTTATAGAAACCTCGTTTTAAGAAACTCTTTGATCCAAACCCAGCCTTTACTCATTGGTCAAAGAGGGGGAGAGGGGAGGGACAGAGTGATGTCAACAAAGTAATTGTATGCAAATAGTGCCACAACAATGGATTATCATATTCAGGCCTGCCCTTCTCATACAGATGACAAACTGAAGTCCAAAGAGGGGCAACTTGCTCACAGTCAAATGGCCTTTAGGAGGAAGGCCAAAAGTGGAAATTAAATCTCAGGGAAGTGGAGGCCAGAAGCCCAGCAAGGAGCATTAGGCAGTACAGCATGTTTATAAATCCAGAATTAGATACTGGATTTCATATAAAAACTAGCCTTTCAGCTTTCCTTGAGAAAGCAATCATAATGGCCACACGGAAGCCACATTCTGTATGGCTAAAAGGAAGGGAGCTCGATGCCCTTACCCCTGTGGGGGGGACATGTGCTCTCCAATACGCCGCAGTCCCCAGCACTCCGTAATGACCCTGCCTCTCTCTGTTGCTCCCTCCGGCCTCCTACACACACCTAAGTTTTTAATTTCTGCTCTAACCAGTATCTTCTGCATGTCCACAAAAGGCAAATCTTGAGTAATTTGCAATTTGCACCAGAAACAGAACTACGTCCCCCCTATTAAATATCAGGGTTTTTTTTGTTAGATCCTGCCACAGAGAGTTAGCCAATGTCTAGGGTGGTGGGCTAAATGCTGCAGCAAAGGTACAATCTCTACTGGGGGGTCCGGGAGGTAAGAGCAGAGCAAGGCTAGGAACAGGAGTGCTGGGTGTAGTATGGTGTGATAATCACTTGCTTACTCATCTCTCTGTGCTCTAGTTGAGCTTCTGCAGTGCAAGACACATGCTTTGTCCCGCTTGAATTCTGCAAAGTGCAAAGAGTCCAAAGTGCACTCAATAAATGCTAATTAAATGAATGTAGGAATGAGTGGGGAACAGAATCTCATGAGGTGCTGGAAGTATACATAAGAGATAAAGTGGTAAACTAGGAAAGTTGAAGCGGAGAAGGCTTGGGAGTTGAGTACAAAATCATGAAACAAGGTGCCTCTTAACTTGCTCATTAGAAGCAGAGAGACTAGAAAAAAAGGATGTGGAAGAAAAGAATAGCAGCGATGTGCCCTGGGAATCTCACGTTTGTCTGGAATCAATATGCCAAAATGCAAATATAACTCTAAGATACAGACAGCAATTTATCCTTGGGACTCTCTATAGATCCTCTTATAAGGGGTTTGCTCCCCAGAACATGTCTTCAGACCAGCCAGAATTGATGTCCTGAGATTAAATATTTACTTGTATCATTGATACCATTGTTTTTGGTACAGCAAAATGGGCTTTGCTCATCCAATTCTTATAGTGCTTATGGTTTAACTCAGTGTCTCCACATAAATAGGACCGGGGGTAGATGAGAAACGGGCTTAGGATGAGGGAAAATATAGGCAAGAAGCAAGACCACCTTTACAATGTGATAAACAGGATAAAATCAGCCATAAGTTAGCAGGAATTCAATTCTTGGTTTCTAAAATAAAATGCCCCAATATGTCCAATACAGGAAGTTGCTGCTGGTTGTGAAAATAATTACAGGGGAACAGAAATGACTTTCTTCCAGAAAAAAATGCCACTTGTCACAAAAAGGTCTTAAACCAGCAATCTGCAATAAAACTGTTGTAATAACAAGTTAGATTGCTTTCTTGGTAATTATTAAGTAGAGATTTACCAAATTTGACAATGACATTATATAATGCCTTTTTTTTTTTTTTTTTTTTAATGCTAGCATCATCTGTTAAATACAGTAGTTTCAACCCAGATGTTCCTGAACAAAGGCTCTTAAGAATTAGAGTCCAACTGTTTCTACCTACCCAGAGGGACATAAATTGTTCTTGCCATTAAATCAGCCCCTTTGACTAGAAAGATTGCTTGCTGATGTGAATTAAGCCGAGAAACCTATCTTAGAGCCTGTACTTCTGAATGTGCCCAAGAAGAGTGTGTGAAGATGTGGTTTGGGGCTGTTGAAGATGAGTCACCCAGGAGTGAGTGGGTGCGGAGAGAAGAGGCAGCCCTCACTGTGCTCTCCAAACCCAGCTCCCCCCGAAATGCAGGCCCCTCTTCAGTTATCCAGAGGGACCCTGGCAATGTCAGGCTGATGCATGTAATCAGAGTAGATGCGGATATAAATACTGTGCACTGGGAAACCAGATCTTTAGGATCTAGGGGCTAGAATGAAAAAGATTCACATTTAGCAGCTTTGATTTAAAATGATAGGCTCTTGAAATGGAAACATCTAGTTAAAGGAAATTTGAAACAGCAGGATTTACAAGACTCAGGACCAAGAAAAAGGAAGTGATTTAAAATGCTCATGGAGATATTCAGATTTCATTTCCCAATAGCTTTGATAGAGGTGGAGTGGGCTTCAGAACACCCCCACTCTTAAATACACACACACACACACACACACACATACACGCACACACACATTCACAATATCTCCACTATCACACCTAAGACACTTGATTTTATAACTAATTACATTCTTTGATATGGACAATGAGCAGTTGCCTAAAATATGAATAAATGCATTTTAGAAAGCTGTGTTACTATTATTAGTCAGAAACCAAATGTAAACTGTGTGTTTGTTATGTGTACCTAATTTCAAGTCAAGCCCCTAAAATCCCATTTCCAATGGGACTGCCTCCTTGATCCTCCTGAAGAGAATTCTAGATGTGCCCTGCCTCTGTGGGCTTAAATTAAAAGTTTAACAGATTTTAGGGGCACCTGGGTGACTCAGTAGATTAAGTGTCTGACTCTTGATTTCAGCTCAGGTTCATGGATTCAAGTCCCATGTCAGCTCTGCACTGACAGTATGGAGCCTGGTTGGGATTCTCTCTCTCTACCTCTCTCTCTTGCCCTCCCCTGCTCTCTCGCTCTCTCTCTCTCTCTCTCTCTTTCTCCCTCAAAACTTAAAAAAAAAGTTTTAACAGATTTTAGGGTCATTTGTTTATTCACTAACATGTAGAACGATTACTGATCATCTCTGGGTCTCTGTAGTAGAAATAATCATAAATATATTCCTACCTGTGTTCATAAATGTCTTAATTACAATAACTCCTCTCAAATAATTGGATGAATAGGGCCAGTTTGTTTAGGAAAAATATTTTTTAAAGATGAGACTTGAATCCCTCCACAAATTCTCACAAAATGCTCATTTCTGCAGCCCAGCTAAATAAATCCATCAAATGACAATCAGCCTTGCCAGTTTCTCTGCTCCATGTTCACATTCAGAAATCCTTGCCTAAAATCTACTGACTTCCTAGAACTCAAATTAAACCAGATCTCAGTTTCATTTTACAGGAGACCTGACTTTCCCTAGGTAGTCTTAAATTTCTCTGAAATGGCTTCACTGGAAAGATCTGTCCATGCAAAACAACGCAGCATGAGAGCATGATTCTCATCTTGTTTAGGGGCCCTGGATGCAGGTGGATGAGGGGATGGAGAAGCCCCTTCTGACCTCCACACTGTCTTCAGTCAGTGCATAAGCATCCATGCTCACCCCTGGGTGAGGGAAGAACCCCTGCCCTTTAGCACCACGAAGATCCGACCAGAGTTCCCCCAAGTTACCCGGGCATTAAATACTCCACATCAAATCTGAATTTTAACTACTCCATCAGCTGCAGGGGAACAGAGAGAGACACACTGTATTTTAAGTACATCTTTTGTCCTAATCCCCTCTGAGCTGTAAAACCCGATACAATTATGCTTTTATATTTTGTAAGTGATGAATGGCTGACTAATACGCTCACCGAGAGAGTCGGGACCTGGAACATGGTGTTCTTGCCATAACCCAACCCCGGAACCTGTGGTTTCCTCTCACTCCTCCCTCCCCACCTCTCTTGTCTCCCTCTGCCCTCACTTTCTTGTCTGAAGGCAGGGGGTGGGTGCAGCATTTTCTAGTTCTTATGATAAAAACAAAACAAAACACTGTCGCTGTTTCACCCTGAAAACATCACACGTCAAAAGAAATCTGATTTGTCTCTTTCTCCCATCTAAAGGGGAAATGAGTTTGCATTCGTTGGAAAATCTGAGATATGCTGTGCGTTTCCCAGCCTCCTGACTGCCTACCACTCAGAATTCCCTCTTCCCTCTTTATTCCCTCCTTGAATCCAATCTCCTTACAAGACACAACTCAAGTGTCACCTCTTCCAGGAAGCATCTCCTACCTGCCCCACCCCCCACCTACAGGGAGTTCTCGCCCCCTTTCTCAGCCTCTGTCTTCCCGTGTGCACCCATCAAACACTTCCCCATGGGTGCTTAGCTCTCCCTGAGGATGGGTAGTCTCTTTCTTTTTTCCCCCAAATGTTTATTTATTTTGAGAGAGAGAGAGAGAGAGAGAGAGAGTGTGCACATGCACACTTGTGAACAGGAGAGGGGCAGAGAAGGAGGGAGATAGAGAATCCCAAGCAGGCTCCACCCAAGCAGGTGGAGTGGGCTTCAGAACACCCCCACTCTTAAACACACACACACACACACACACACATATAGACACACACACACACACACACACACNCTGCCAGCACAGAGCCAGACTCAGGGCTCAAACTCATGAACAATGAGATCATGACTTGAGCAGAATCAAGAGTCGGATGGTTAACTGACTGAGCCACCCAGGTGCCCTGGATACTATTTATCTTAGCCAGACTCCGAACTCTGAAGAAAGCCACTGTAGGGAAACAGAGTTCTTTACTGTTCATTTATAAGTACTGTCATTAATCCTTTAACGGTGTGCATACTTGACTAAATCTAATTGCAGATTCCTTTAGAGATGGCACCATGCCTGGCACACTGGCACATATATCCTAAGTTTATTAAAAATCTAGTCGATTGACTGGTTGGTGACTGATTGACCACTGACTGACTGTGGAACTTTCCTAAAGGGTAAGAGTAAATATAACCTGGAAATGCCACAATGTAATCCCTTTCTTTCTTGCTGCTGACATTGTATTTGATGGGCCAGGACTGGAAGAGGTAGGAAGAGGAGAGGTGGAAGATGGAAAGGATGTCAGTGGTATTGAGAAATAAGTAATATTCCTATTTCAGAGATGAGGGTACTGGGGTAAACACCAAGTCCAAAGTCAGGCAGCTGGTAACTATCTGAGGAAAGAAGTATGCAGAAATCAAATATCTTGTCCCAAATTACACATCCACCAAGTGGCTGATCTGGGGGTGTGAGCCTGGGCCTTTGCGATTTCAAGGTCACACTCTACAGTGTCAAACGGTATCCTATTATGGGAACCGTACAAATACATGACCCTTTAGTGGCAAACATGGCCTCATAGTGCAGCTCCTTGATCGCTGCAGGCTTGGCATTGGCCCCTTGCACCCTCCATGGTCACTTGCTGGGAAACGTGGGGGGTGGGAAGGAGAGGGACCAGGTGGTTTGGTGGTGTTCAGAGAATAATGGATGGTACCTTCTCTTTCAGATCCCAAAGCTCCTTTGTCTCTATGGTGCTGTCACATAGACCCAGGGGCAAGCCAGCTATGCAAAATGAAGGGGAGTTGCTTAGGAATTGTTGGCTCTTGGGGCGCCTGGGTGGCTTAGTCGGTTAAGCGTCCGACTTTCGCTTAGGTCATGATCTCGCGGTTCGTGGGTTCGAGCCCCGCGTCGGGCTCTGTGCTGACTGCCAGCTCAGAGCCTGGAGCCTGTTTCAGTCTGTGACTCCCTCTCTCTCTGACCCTCCCCTGCTCACGCTGTCTCTCTCTCTCTGTCCTAGAAATAAATAAAAAACATTAAAAAAAAATTTTTTAAAAAGGAATTGTTGGCTCTTAAAAGGAACACTCTAAGGGCATCCTGGGGAAAGGTCTAGGACACCACGATCTTGGCATTGGATCTTGCCAACAATGCCAACAACCCTTTGTGGGTTGCATCCTGAATTGTCCTTGCTTCCTCTCTGCTTCCTAGCATTTAGCACTTCTCGGCTCTCCACAGCCTGAAGTTGCTCTCATAATGCCCAGTGGAAACCTACCTGACCAAGAGCAGTAAAGGGCTCAGTACCCCAATGCCTTTTTCCTATACTGATTTGGATAAGGTATGAAAAGAGGGCAGAGCAGTCAGGGGGTTGCCTGGCATGGCAGGGTGTAGATTCAGCCTATCTTCCGGGAGATTGAAGAATACTCTAGGTGAAGCAGGAATGATGGCATGGGAGCTCACACAAAAGCCCAAATCTTAGCATTTGCTGGTCAAATATGGCCCACCTATAATTCTATGATTTGCCTAAAATCAGAGAGAAACATTCCAGTGACTGAGCCCAAACTGCAGAGTAAGGGAAGTTTATTCCAGCCTGTGTTGTGGAGGGATGAGGTAGGTGTGGGTGTGGGGGGGGGGGGGGGGGNTCACCTGCTTTTGCTTGGAAAAAAAAAGTAGAGATGTGGGGGACTTGCCCCAAATATTGAAATCTGGAGATGGAGCCTAGAAATCTCTCCACTTAGTAAACTCCCCAGGAGATTCTTAATTAGCCAGCTTTCCTCCAGCAGCTCTTCCAAGCTGCTCTCAGTTACACAGGACCAGCTTCAGAACCCTGGCTCTGTCACTTGTGCACTAGGTGGCTTTGGAGGGGCACCAGCATCCTCTGAGTCCCAGTGTCCTTGTTCATAAACCAGGGAGTGTGACATTAATACAAACCACAAGATTGTTGTGAGGATAAAATGAGAAAACATAAATGAAATACTTAGAAATGATACTGCATTCTGTCTAAATTAGTGACTGGTTTTGGAACAAAGAGGCATCTTCTGATGCACACTGATGCACACGGTGAGGCCACAAGGCTGGTGCCTGTAAGTCCGAGGACACAGCTGGTGTGAGTCTCCCCCAGACAAGAGAGAACATCTCTCCACTAGAAATTTTTGAAAAGCTTGCCTTGTGGGGGCCCTCTGGCCTTCCTGCCTCTCCTCCTCCCCTCCTCTGTTCTCTGGGGAAATAACTTCAAATTTCATCGGTGTATCCTGCTCCCTTATCTTTTCACAGAACGGCTCTCCTGGCTTCTGAGAAAACTCCAAGCTCTCCTGGGTGGTGATTCCACCCTGCAAGGGGGCACACTGCCAGCCCAGGGGAAGAGCAAATTTATTTCTTTTCATGCTTTAAGACGTTATTGGCTGCATATTGTTTTAATGCAGCACATAATTACAGAAACCACTCTGAAAATCTGTATATTTTATCTGTGCTTTATTGTACCCAGAATATTCCCCAATTCTTTTTCTTCCACATGAACCAGCTTAAAATATATTTCGGCGTCCTTTATGTCATCTTGAAATTGAATAGCCAATTCTTACTGTAATGAAAATACTTATGCGCCAGCCCGGTGATATACAACACTACACTCTAATTACGGCTGTGCTTTAATTAACCTGAATTGAAGAGTGTTATCATTAAACTGCTGGTAACTTTGAGTTATGGCTTTTCTTTAATTTAAAGTAGAAAACACAGATAATTAAGCCTCCAGATAATCAAATGCTTGAAGAGAGCTTCAATGTTTTGGGATGTTCCTAAATCTCATTAAATGTCCTTTCTTTATTGATTATTCCTACCTCTGCTGTATCATTGTGTTAAACGAATAATAGCACTAAGTTGAACACATTCTCACTCACATCAGAAGTTTGTGGGTTTTTTTGTTTTTTTTTTTTTTGTATTCTGGAAGCTTTGCTGAACAAATATTAAATTCTCTGACAACAAGGTGTGTCTGAAAGGTTCTCTCCCCCTCAGGACATGGTCTAAACATGCAAATCCATCAAGGAAAATATTTACAGCAGCCGCTAGTCCAGCTCTTGAGCTGGCTCCAAAGGGCAGTGAAGTTTCACACCAACCAGGGAGTTCTTGACAGAGTCACAAGGTAGCAGGGCCAGGTCTGGGGTTATCAGTGCAGATCTGGCCTGGCTTAAGACAACAGAGAGGTGAGGACCTACCCTGACCCCTTCTTTACAACCAGTTAGAGCCAGCAAGCATCTGGTAGAAATGCAAGTGGACATCAGGTTTTCAGGAGAGGCCAGAAACCTAGTTTTTATGTGAAATCCCACTATTTTGAGATATTAGCAACTAACAGTTAAGAAATGAAATACTGCATCGGGCGCATAAGGGAGTCAAATTTACGTTGTGGGTATCCCAGTTGCAGCCTCTAGGGGGAGCAATTCTAATCTTGAGGGTTAACGCTCTTAAAATGAACTGACTTGGCTCCCAGGAGCAGAGTAAGAAAAGTAGTTGCGAATGCAGGCTTCTGAGGAAGCACTCATGGTAGATACAAACACTGGTCAAGCCAGGAAAAATCAACAGCCAAGGAGGGCATCTTCACACACACCTCTGCTAATGCTCCCAATGCCGTAGGACCCCTCTGGGCATTGGCAGCTTTGCCGTGTGCTCAGGCCACCCCTACAATACATAGGAGGCTTCCATTTCTTTTGTTAATAGAACCAGCCTCCATTAAAAGGCTTGAACTCTCCTGGGCTTTCTATCTTTGGCAGGCCAAACCCCGAGGTGGAGAAAAATCTCCTGGGACAGCCTCAGTGTTCCAGGACCTGAGGCCTCTGAATGGTTAACTTCTTTCTATGGCAGAAAGAGAAATAGCTCTCAAAGAAAGGAACGCATGGGAGTTACAATAGGGCATCCATTTTCAGAAAATAACTCCTTCCAAATCAATTACCTATTCACTTTTCCAGTCCATTTAGCGTTTAAACTTTCGCTTAGAGACAGGGTGGGAAATTTCAGTAGAGAGCCAAACCGTTTTGGATTGCTTAGGGTCTGGGCCCAGGGACAGACAGAGTACACCTGCTGCATTCAGTGACAGGAGTCTCCAGGTAAACAGCACCTCCCAGGCGCTCTGTCCCCTCTCTGCTGTGCACGGAATGGAAAGCTAGAAGACAGAGGAGCTCAAAGGTTTCATTTGTAAGCACCCAGTCAGCACAGGGGAACAGCTTTTCTTCCTCAGTCCAATAGTTCCAAGATTCTCCGATTTCTTCCCAGATTTTATCAGTGAGACTGAGGTCATCAAATCTTTTGCTAAAGTGTCAAAGGATCAGGCTTAATGTTTCAGCATTGCCAGGGAGTTTATGCTTTCATAGGGGACAAAACTCCTGTTTGACTTGCACCCAACATCTGAGATTCTAAATGGAAAATCTGAGGCATCGTGATGATGGAAGTTTTTTGAGGGCTGGGACCCTTGTAACTCTTGAGTCTATATCCCTTAAATGATCATCTATGCTACTTTGAGGGGCCATGGTTGGCAGGGGCTGCCCTCATTCTCAGATCCACCCTGCTAGACAATAGAGGGAAAAGCTAAGCCTTCTCATTGTCATAGCATGGCGGTTGTCCCTGTCGGGCGCTAAAGTGCTAAGAGCTAAGTCCTCCTTCCGTACATTGGGTCCCACATTTCCTCAGCAAAACATGAACGCACTTTGAATAAGGGCTTCTCTGATGTCTCTATGATCTGAAGGAGCTAGCAAGATGTGTTCTTATCCTGGAAAAATCAGAGCATGGGTTCCTGTCACCCCTTCATACTTGTGTCTACACCACAGGAGCCTAATTCAAGACATGCAGGGAAACTGTGGTTCATAATTTAATGCAAATGATGGACCCAGGTATAAGGTTCTCAGAGCTGTGGGGAAAAGTAGGGCCAACAGCAATTCCCAAGGCAGAGACCATGTGATGACCCACCTTCCTTTTCCCCACACAAGACAGAGTACACAGGATACCCTCGGTAATTGTCGAGTACCCCAGCTGTGCTGGGCAGGGGTGAGGTGTCTTCCCCGCGAAGGACACATTAAATACTCCTAGGAGCCAAAGGGCACAGGGTTAATGGTCACTTACTCACAAACAGTAGGGAAGGACAGACCCACAAAGGCACTGGAGAGATATTCTGTGTACATTTCATTTGAGACTCCTTCCAAGTAGTATTTCTGCCATGTGTCTTCCTCAATCTAAGAGAGAACACAGGAGAGTTAAGATACGACAGTACACTATGAAAGGGAAACTAGAGTTTACCATCTGGCAAATGAATGAAGGCCCTAGTTATGTGATGGTGACCGTCTTCAGCAACCAGGAACACAACAGCATCGTCCACATGAACCTTCCCATTCCCCTAAGCTCATAGAATGGAAGTACATCTCTTCTAAACCTCCATTTTCCTAACCTGTATGATTTCCAAGGGTGTGGAGGCATGGGCACCCACTCACAATACTGGCGGCCAGGTAAATCGATACAACTGTCTTGGAGAGCAATCTTGCAAGTGTTATAAATTTTTTTTAAAGTACATGTTCTTTTACACAACCATTCCATTTTAGCTATTCATAGCCAAGAAACAAATAGACACATATACAAAGACATATGTTTAAGAAGATCCTTTCTATTAATGAAAAATTGGAAATAACCACAAATGGTACATTCTTCAATGGAATACAAAGAAACAATGAAAAATTATGGTGAAGATGTATATCTGTTCATATAGAAAGTATGTAAAAATTACTAGTGTTTGTAGACTCACCCTACTAAAATACCCTATAATTACCTGAATGCTTGTAAAGCCATAAAAAATTCTAGAAAACACTATACCAAAACACTAACCATTGTTATCCCTGAATGGAAGACTAACACTTTTCTCTATAGATTTCTGAATTGTTGTCTGAAGGCTTTTACAATGAGTGTGTGTGTGTGTGTGTGTACATACACATAAACAATAAAACAATAACACAATAGAACTATATATATATATATATATTTCTACTTTGGGAAAGAAACAATTTTTCTAACCACACCCTGAGTATCACAAAAAGTAAAATGTAATTTCAGAGAGTCTTTACCCCAGATTTCATTAAAATCTGTGTTTTTTTTCTAATGTATCAAGCTCTACTGGTTTTCCCAACAACCCTCTTCAGGCTAAGCATTTCTGGAAGGATTTTACGTTGGAATTGATCTTTAAAAAGTGTAAAGAGAATAACAACAAGAATGCTGAGCCCCTATGGGAGCTCAGAGATCTTGGGATTCCCAAAGCAGGCAGGCTGAGTGGTCCCTGGGAGTCTGTAGGCCGTGGCCTCCCATGTATACCTCCAAATAAGGTGAGGAGATGAGAGGCAGCTTCCCAGCCAATAGGAAGTGACTCCTTACAATTTCTTGTGCTGATGCTGAATTAAAAGGCATCTTGTCCATCTATGGCCCATAGTCAGTCAGCTAGGGGAAATACCTAACACTACCATCTACTTGGTGACACTGTGGAATACCAAAAAGGCAGGAATCATTTAGAAATAAATTGAATGCTCCCTGCTTCTCTGCTATTTGTCTGCTTTGTGCAAGTCTGGGTGATTAGAACATGTGGGTTACCCTCATTAGTCTGAGCTGCTTCTAACCTACTCCCACGCATTAGATATTAGCTATGCAGTGCTGCGGGGTATGGGCTGTTTATCTACAAATTGGTCTTCCCTAGAGTGGGGTCTTTAAAAAAAACCCACTCAACCATTTCTACTGCTAAACTGTCTGATTTTTAAAAATTAACTGCAATGTGTTTAACTAAGCATAAACTTTTTAATTTCCCTGAATCATAAGATTTCAACCTTTTTTTCAAATAAAAGACATTTTGACTTTATAAGCAAAGGTCATTCATTCCGACTAATTTGAAAAACGCCTAGTCTGAATTAGTAAATAATTTGAAATATAGAATGTTTGGGGCATTATAGTTTCATAATTTGTTTCACTGATAAATAGGATACTATATGAGGAATTGCCAATTATAAATCCTCATGGTAGAGCTTTATGGGAAAATAGTATTTTTGAAGTGCAAGAATTCATCCTATTCTTTCAGCAGAACATTCCGTTTATAATGTGTTGCTTATAGTACTAGTTTAATTTGATTTTCAAAACCAATGAAAATATGAGCCTTTATCTCAATTATTATTAATTTTTGGTGGCATTCCTCAGTTAATATAGTTTTAATATGGTTCTTTTAGTTATGACCAATATTTTCATGCCTCTGTGTTTTAATAGAACTATTCTTTTTTAATATTTCCTTTTTTAATTAAAAATATTTTTATTTATTTGTTCATTTTTTAATTAATTATTTATGTTTATCTATTTATTTTTGAGAGAGAGTGAGGAGCAGAAGGAAAAAGAGAGAGAATCCCAAGAAAGCTCTGCACTGTCAGTGCAGAGCCCAATGTGGGGCTCAAATTCACGAACCAAGAGATCATGACCTAAGCTGAAATCAAGAGTTGGATGATTAACTGACTGAGCCACCCAGCAGCCCCTGGAACTACTCTTTAGACCAAATTTTATTGTAGGTTAATCATTAACCATTTTTACTATGTAGAAACAATTTTTTGCAGGATAATAATATTATTCATGTTGGCTTTGAACATAGCAAATATTTTTCAGTTACTCATTCCGCAAATATTTATTGAGCATATTCAGTATCTATTCAGGACCTATTTTAGTTGCTGATTAAATCTTATTTAAATGGTGTTTATTTTCCCATTTTTTTTCTCTTTTCTGGAAGAAGCATCAGATATATCTAGCTAAGATATCTAACCAGATGTATCTGACTTTTACTGATTTTTTTCCCGTATTTCTTTTTCTGCAGGTTTTGCCTTTGTGGCTGATCAAAAACACTTAAGAGATTCAATGTCAAATAACTGGAAAAAACATACAGAAATTTTCTGGAAAGCAAAATGCCTCTTCTACATCCATCTGTGGATTCTCAGATGGCATCTACAATGCTAGAGAGAGTAGCACTGAATTGACTGTTTAAACACTGAGAGGTTTCACTTCATTGCCCTAAACTTTTGCTTACGATTGGCACATCTTTAACAGTATTTCCATATAGATAAGTCAACATGTTTTTGAGATTCCTAAAAAAGGTGTTCTGGGGCGCAAGGGTGGCTCAGTCAGTTGAGCATACTAATTTTGATTTTGACTCAGGTCACGATCTCATTGTTCCTGAGTTCAGGCCCCGTGTCAGGCTCTGTACTAACAGTGAAATATCTATAATTGTAAGAGCAGAAGAACCTGTAATTATAATGAATAGTAAGACTTTTTAATCCCTAAGGGCAAGAATAACAAATTGTGACAGGTCAACAATAAGAGCAGGCCAATCACATCAGGAGAATCAGGGAATGAGCCCCAGCCCAGGACACTGACACCATAGCACACTGCAGGCTCAGACAATAGAAGGTCAATCTTCATCCCAAGGCAAGGGCTCAAATTGTCTATCACTACTTACCAAGGTTTATGTTTCTAAGTCTCAAACCTGGCATCTTTTGACTGACTTGGAAAAAACAAAAATGAAAGTACATATTATTTTACCTTTGTCAGCAGTGAAGAAATGCATTCTCTTTTTAAAAAAATTTTGTTTTTAATGTTTATTTTTACTTTTGAGAGAGAGAGAGAGAGAGACTGAGTGCAAGCAGGAGAGGGGCAGAGAGAAAGGGAGACACAGAATGAATCTGAAGCAGGCTCCAGGCTTTGAGCTGTCAACACAGAGCCCGATATAGGACTCAAACTCAGGGAACTGTGAGATCATGACCTCGGCTGAGGTTGGAAGCTTAACTGACTGAGTCACCCAGGCACCCCAAGAAATGCATTCTTAAGAAAGGAAAAATAAGTGTAATATATGCTGAGTTGAAAACATTTGTGCCTCACCCAAGAGAAAATGGCAATGAACAAAGAGATCTGGAAAAGGTGGAACAAGTTATCATTATGATTTCCCTTTTACAGAGGAATAAACTGAGGCACAGAGAGGTTAAGTAACATACTAAAGGTCACAAAGCCAATTGTTGGTATGAATAAGATTCAGAGTTCATACTCTTAACCACCCACTGTGTCACCTCTTGCTAGAGATGACACGGTAAATATATAAGAAAGGAGTGGTGCTAGAATCTTGGGTGTTGGAATGGATTTGGTGTATATGAGTACTTAAGAGGGGAAATACCAGAACAGAAGCTCGCCAAGGACTCAAAATCTTAAACCCTGGAGCCTGTGACCTTGTGAGAGGCCAATGAGGATTAACATTAATTTTGAGTTGCGAACCAAGGGAATGGGAAAAGATATTTGCAAATGACATATCAGATAAAGGGCACGATGGCATCCTTTCTACTCTACAAAATGGAACCAGCCCAGCCTACAACTTCTTTCCTAAAATAGTACATGCTATTCTACACATTTGTGTTGTGAAGGTATTTTTTAACTGTAATGTAATGTACATACTGCCCAGCAGAAAAATGAAGGAATCGGACCAAAGTGACTTAAGGAAAGGTGCCAAAATTAATTTGCCAGCCGTTCAGCCATCAGTCAAAGGCAAAGCATTTCCTGAGGCAGCGGTTTCTCCTGTGATGTGGCTGTCACATCAAACTCCAGCTGTTTTAGAAGAGCAAAGATGAGCAGGTGATGTGCTGTGGCTCCTGATTCATCAAATACTCACTCACAGAATCTTCAGTGAGAAAGGGAACTGAGCCATTGGACTAGCTCGTCTACACTGCTTGTAGGCTTATTTATGTTCCCTCATTATCTAATTTTTCAACCGGTCTAGTTCAACCCCCTGAGTAAATGGTTGTACACCGATTCATGGGCAGACAGCTCCACCATCAAAGGGTACCTTCCAACTGGAAACATGAGCCTTGGCTCCAAAGGAAGTAACACCTTCTTGATCCTAGATTCTGCATGCATTACTAATGGTGGCCTGGTAATGACACCTTTTATTTTTTATGCTTTCTCTGATTAGAGTGAAACTGTGTTTCTCTAATGCTAACAACCCAGTGAATGTGAAAAATCAACCATCCTGGCTGGGGTATCCTACAACCATGGTGATTTCTGTTCCCAGCAAAGAGTCTGAATGACCGTGGTGATTGCGGTCAAATAATTTTGCTAACGTCTATTCCCCTGGCGTCTAGAATCCTGTAAATAATTCCAGAGATTATCATATGCCAATCCTTATTTAATTGAAAACAAGTACACTGTTTTTGTCCAAATATACTCATATTATGCACATCAAAAATAATGAACTAAAAGGAAATTATAAAAACCAATGACCATTATGTTAGCAGCTGCAATAAGAAGACATGAATCATAACACACACACACTAACATTGCCCAAAACTGGTACTAGAAGACAAGTGTATTAGCAGGTATTCATTGCATTACTATTTTTTTAATCTATCCAAATTCTAAGATAATATTTTTCCTCTAAAAGATGCACAGTTTTAAATCATCAAACTGCTTTAATAAGAATTAACTAGCCACATCTGAATGAACTTTTCTATATATAAATTACACAATACATTGCCATTGTGACAATGACATGAGCAGACCAATGTGCCTTAGATCCCATTAAACATATTAATTTCTACAACAAGAAAGAAAGAAAGAAAGAAAGAAAGAAAGAAAGAAAGAAAGAAAGAAAGAAAGAAAGAAAGAAAGAAAGAAAGAAAGAAAGGGAAAGAATCCACAAGAAGTGTCACGCCCTTGACTACAATAATAAACACAGGATCAGCATTTATGGTCTGTAGGCTGATGAGAGTATGGGTGGTTATTAAAATGTGTGGGGTCATTTATCCCCATTCTTTAACAGCATGCTCTGTCACTGAGAAAAATCTGATTTAATGTTTCATCTAATCATTTCTTGCTGGAACGAACAATGTTAAGGACAATTGAGTGTTAAGAAGTCTTTATCATTGGGCTTCCCAGATTCTCTCTCTCCTCATTTCCTCCATGCTCCAATCTTAACACACTTGTCCCAGTTTTTATCAATGGGCACATGGCTATCTCTTTCACTTTCCCTTTCTCGCCTCAACATTCTTCAGTATAATGACAAATCCTAAAATCAACTCATGGAATTAAAAAATAAAACATTTGCATCTTGCTAGCTTAGGTCCTCACAGGTGCCAGAACAGAGAATGCCTTGCTGCATAGCTTTCTGGGGGTGGAACAGACTGGTGATAAAGTTGAAACCAAAGGAGAGAAACAGAGGAGATGGGGAATGAATGGTGATTTGCACCTTTTCAGAATGTATTTCTTCTCCATGCCAAATTGCACTTCAACGCTGTACTTGGATGTGGACTCAGGTCGGCTGCCCTTCTGAGAGCAGCATTGGATTTCAGGGACTGTATAACGATTTGGCATTCCACAATTATGGCCTATTTCAGATTGCATTCTCCAGAATGTGAGAACAGGATGAAAGGATTTCAGACTCGTCCAAAGGCTTCAGGACAATGTCAATTAAAACAAATTATTTGGGACTTGATGGAATGCCAGATAACCGGTTGCTTCAGCACCGAACAAATAAATAAACACCTCCAAAGATTAATTCTGGGTGGACTTGAGCCAAATCTCTTAGTCCCAGACTAGTGGGCTGCAGACTATCAAATGAGATTTCTTCCATCAGGCATTATGAGAAAAAAAATGTCCACATGAGGTATTCTGAGAGAAATTAACAGACCGCACTGCATGCAAAAGCGTTAAGAATATATGGTGTTTTCCCCACTATATTACCCCCAGCCCAGATTATTCTGAAAACATGAAGCGTGCCAGAGGGACTGAAGCTAAAAGGACTTAGTGCAAAGAATGATATGAGAACTTTTTCTTAAGTTTGTTTATTTATTTTGAAAGAGAGAACATGAGTAGGGGAGGGGTAAAGAGAGTGACAGAGAGAATCCCATGCAGGCCCTGCACTGGCAGCACAGAGTCCGACACAGGGCTCGAACTCGCAAAGTGTGAGATCATGACCTGAGCTGAAATCAAGAGCTGGATGCTTAACCAACTGAGCCACCCAGGTGCCCTGATATGAGAACTTTTTAAAAGAATTATTATTTAGAAATGATTTAAGAAAGTAATTTTTTAGGTCTACTAAATAGAGCCATACCTGCTTTCTGTTGATTTATGTTTGCATTATATATATTTTCTACCCTTTTATTTTCATCCTGATTATATTACTGTATTCGAAGTTGAATTTCTTTTTTTAATATATTTTTATTTTTTGAGAGAGAGAGATCACATCCATGTGTGCAAGTGGGGGAGGGGAAGAGGAAGAGGTGGGAGAGAATCTTAGGCAGGCTTTGTGCTCAGTGCAGAGTGGAGCTCAGTCTTATAGACCTGGGTTTATGACCTGGGCTGAAATCAAGAGTTGGATGCTTAACCAACTAAGCTATCCTGGCACCCCTGAAGTTAAATTTGTTTAGACAGCATATGCCTAGGTCATGTATTTTATGCCACTGTGCCAGCCTCTGTCTTTTAATTAGTGTAGTAAGACCACTTACATGTAATGTGATTATGAATATATTGGACTTAAGTCTGCCTCTTTTTTCTGTTTAATGTAGTTTTTCATTTTTGTTTTATTTTTTCTGCTTTTCTCTGGGTCACCTGAACATTTTTTTTAGAATTTTGAATTATCTTTAGTGTTTTTGAGTATCTCTTTGTATAGTTTTTTAGAGGTTGCTCTAGCTGTTGCTGTGGCCAGAAATTGGTATTTTTCCCAATATATAGAAGGCTTTTCTACTCTCTTCCTATTTTTTTCTCCAGTAAAGAAGGGTATTTTATGCTTAAGAGATGTCAGAACTTGTTAAAGGTTGGCCTATTCACTTTCTGTCCAAATAGGACTTTGGCTTTGCAATCTTGCTAATGGTTAAGAACATCCTCATTTGTGCTTCAAATAATAAAGCTCTTAAAATATCACAAAAAGAATTCTAATCTGGGTAGAGCAAGCAGGAAGTAAATGTTCTCAAGCAGATGCCTGCTGAGCAATCCTCATGAGAAAGATTCAGCCCCCAGCATGCAGGATTATCCAGGGCTTCCCAGTCCATTTGAGGAGGGTACCAGGTTTTGCTTCTATTTCCAACATCCATTCTTTTGCAGACTCAAATTTCTGCAAAATCTAACAGAAATGAATTCCAAAAAAGAAAAAGATCAGCAAAGTACAGGTCCAAAATTTTTCTCATTCAATTCAACCAATATAAAATTAATCTATCAAATTGCTCTCAAAGTTCCTAAGAACTTACTCTCCTTTTCTGTACTTTTCTTCCTCGTGGATGAGTAGCATACAGTTCACAGCACCCATCCATGGACTCACTGACAGACATGCTGGCCTCACTCTATCTTACAAACCCGACTTCCCACAATTCCCCCCAAGTTTCGGCAAAGTAGAAGTATTCTCAGCTATTTACTAAAGTAAGTTCATCGGAACTTACCAACAGGTGTTATCTTGAATGCACAGAGTGGAGAGAGGGTCGCCATGAAAATACAGGTTATTTTGAGTGCAGAAAATTCTATCTGAATCTCCAGTGCCTGCAACGGTACATGGTACCCAGCAGTAGCTCAATAATATTTGGATGAAATAGATTTGGGAAGGACTGGAATTCACAAAGCCAAACTGGGCATTTTTTTAGTGCAATGGTTAGAGTCTTAACACGTTAACAGTAATTGTAAATCTGTGGCAGGGGAAAACACAATCCTTTATTTCAAGGAGTAGCTTGTGGAGATAGGCAATGCTAATCTAAAAACTTTTCTTGTTTCTGATTTCCCCACCACTTTATTTCTCTTGATCCTTCTGTTGGAAATACATACATACATACATATATATATATGTATATATATATATATATATATACATACAATCTCTCTATTTTTCAATTGTCCAATCCAATTCTTTCTTTAAAGTTCACATTATATGCCCTTTCACTGGTGAGACTTTTCCTCATTTACCCGGTTGACATGCTCTTCTTTGCCTTATTGGGAATACTAATCGAGCCCATTTCTAGGAGGGTTGGGAGGGTTAAGTTGGGTTATCAGTATAGAATGATTAGAACACTATCTGGCCCACAGTAAGCACTCGATACATATTAACTATCATTAGCTACCATCATAGCATTCAAGTCTTCTAACATCTAAGGAGAGCTATAGCAAAGTAGAATTCAGAACATGAGCCCTCCTTATGCACTCACCTTTGTATCTTCCAGAACAAGCAACATACTACCTTCTAAGGTGTTTTTATGAGAGGTGTTCAATTAATATTTGTTGCATTGAACAAAACAAGAAAAAAAACTAGAGAAAGAGACATAATGAAACAGTTTTCCCAGTCATCTAATCACAAGTCAGCCCTGACAACTTCACAGCATTTAGTGTTGGAATATGCAATGAACCAATTCTGGCCTCCAAATGCTTAAAAATAAAAATTCTGTATTCTTAGGTTCTAAGAAGGAGCAGGTAGCTGGGTCATTTTTAAACTTCCCAGAAAACATCATACTAGGAGCAATATTTTTCTGGAAAATTTTGTCATCACAGGATTTCTTTGGCTACTTAACAAGTGGCTTATGGTTTTCTAAATTCTAAATCCAATACCTTGGAAACTTGAATTTGAAAGAAGGAATTCTCTAGAGCTGGTATACTGCCACCAATCTAACTAAAGTTCTTCCTCCTACTAGCTAGGAGTCTCACTACCATCCCCGAGGAAAGAAGCCCCTTTGTGTTCTTGTCTCATGACCACACTGCCTTCCCACGGGACTTAGCCTTCTGTCTTCTCCTTGCCATCATTTTTTGGATTACAGTCAAACAACAATTCAACAAGAAACAGACTGAACCCAGAAGAGGCTACATTTGGCAATTCCATTACCCCCAAATTCTGAAATTGAAGCAAAAACAATGGCTTCCCTCCCTCCCTCCCTCTTTCTTTCTTTCTTTCTTTCTTTCTTTCTTTCTTTCTTTCTTTCTTTCTTTCTTTCTTTCTTTCTTTCTTTCTTTCTTTCCTTCTTTCTGGATAGGAAGGGAATTAGAAAAGAAAAGCATTCAATTCATCACAGGACTGTGAGCTTACTTTTGAAGAGACAAAAAACTACATTATTGTCTATGCCTTTGCAGGATCTTCAGTATTTTAGATGGTTTGGTGAGAATCCCACATCTATTGCTGCTACCACTCTCACCAGGGAGCACTTCTGAGGCTTACTTAACAAAAGTCTTCTGAGCTTCTGAGTCCATGGCTTCCCAAACTCTGATGTACATGTAAATTATACAAGGGTCTTACTGAAATGTGGTTTCGGATGCCATGGTCCTGGGTGGGGGCTGATTTGGCATTTCTCACAGGCTCCTAGACAACAATGACGTTGCCCAAACATGGACCACACTTTGAGTAGCAAAGAGCTATTCCCTAAGACAGTGAAGAACAGAAAACAAGTATTCTACATCATGCCTTTGAGGAACAGAGTTTAAGGAGAATCAATCACAATCCAAAGGATTTAAAATTACAGATGAAAAAACGTTTTCTGTGAGTATCACTAAATACTGGAGCCAGTTACAGAGAAAGCTTAAGCATAATTAATCACTGAGTATCCAAGTGTTTGGGTTGTTTTGGTAATTAGTCTAAACAATATCCAGGGGTCCAGATTTATCTACTTAGTCTCTCTCCATTGACTCAGTAACCCCAATGATAGTTTAGCCTCCATTTCAATGTGGGCTGTGTAAAGACAGAACAATGAGATGGCTATATTTAATTCAATTAAAAACAAAGTTTCAAAAAATGGCCCTGATTTGTATCCCTAATTTCTATTCAACTTTCCCATTTTAGGACACAGCGTCGAGTGTGAGGACGAAAACGCTTGCCAACCCAGTCCTATTTTAGTGACAGCAGATTCTGGATACTTATGTCTCCTATCGCTGTACAATACGGCCTAATAAAGTCGAGCCAAAGAGACTAGATTTCATTTCAGAGCAAAGGGTTCAGTCATAAACTTTTGCTTTCTGGCTGAACAGAGCCATTCCAGCCGCAAGCATAAATTCTGCTAGTTTTAGGTATCAGGGTGATTGGGAAGCCAAGTGGGTTATTTGTGAGCCAGGTATCCAAGGCAGAGGCACCCGCTTTATTGTGTATTCATTGTTATCTGGAAAATCTCTTGCCAGCTACAGAATATTTTCACAGGAAGTTAGACACGACTTCAGAAATTCCCCTCTGTGGCTTCCTAGAGTGGGTTTTAGGCCTCATCAAAAAGACATTTGGTTCAGAGATTGAAAGTGGGCAGCCTATAAGTTGCTGAGTTATTTAGCTGGGCTTAGTAGTTTCCTTTTAAGGGGGACGGGGCATGACCACCAATGGCATAGCAGCGTGGGAAGTACCAAAGCACATGTAGGCTCTGAGTTCAAATCCTAGCCACCCTGAGTGTCCCTGAACTAAGCTATATAACCTCTCCCAGCCTCAATCCCTTTACCTACACAATAGAGCAATAATAGCACCCACCTCCTAGGAAGACAACTGAAATGAAGTGACACATGTAAAGGCTTACCATAGTGCCTGGCCAACGTGTCAAGTGCTCTGGTGGCTTAATCATACTAAAAGATGGCATTTACTGAGTGTGTACCCTGAAGAGTTCTAAAAATGTCAGCTATCATTATAAGTAATGAGTGATGGTGATGATGGTGGTGGTGATGATGGTGGTGATGGTTATAATGCTGATGGTGATGATGATGGTAATAATGAAGACATTTCTCCAGCTCACATAAAGAAACAGAGGCCAGTTAGTTAGATGTTGGGTTTGTGATTCATGGCTTCCTGTTGCTTAGTTGCTGCTAGAAGAGCCTGGAACACCACTGACTATCAAATGATCCTCTGGATGGAGGAGGCAAACTAAGCAGCTTGAGTTTGCTCCCCAAAAGGACCTAGAAGTCTTCCCAACCCCCACCTTTCCTAGTGGCCAGTAAGTTCATTCTAAATAAATATGATGATAAGACAGATTAGATATTTGAAGAAAATGATGGTCTCCTAAAATAGGAGAAGGATCACATGTGGATGGTACCTGTAAGCTGATGGAGGCAGACCCAGCCTGGCCTTCTTAAAGGATACCCAAGCCAGCAACATCCTGATGGGTAGAGTGAGTTACCCAAGTTTTCTGGTTTCTGGACATGACTTTTGCCCAGATGCCTCAACTGGGGTATCCCTATACCCTACTCTTATTTCTCATCCTCCTTCCTAGCAAATGGCTTTGCTCCTTACTTCCAGCCTCACCTCCCAGATGGATTTTAAACAGATACCTGGTATATCCTTGGTCCATAGGATGGGCAAACTAGTAAACTGGTGCTTATTCAAACATTACGTTTTTAATGTTTATTTATTTTGAGACAGAGAGTGCACATGAGTGTGGGAGGAGCAAAGTGAAAAGGAGAGAAAGAGTATGTGCACAAGTGTGGGAGGAGCAGGGTGGGGGGTTCGGGGAGATAGAGTGAATCCCAAGCAGGCTTTGCACTGTCAGTGCAAAGCTGGATGTGGGGCTCAAACTCATGAACTGTGAGATCATGACCTGAGCCAAAATCAAGTCAGAGACTCAACCATCTGAGCCACTCAGGCGCCCTTCAAACATTATTTTTTAAAATACTCATTCAACTCATATTCAGAGTAGAGGCTGAGCACTAGTGGGGAGATAAGAGAGAACAATCAACTGCTCAGAGTCTTCAGCCTCTACCACCCTCATAATCCAATCCTGGCCCTAATTTTGCCAACTTCCCTCAAAAAAAAAAAAAAAAAAAAAAAAAACAAACATAAACACAGANGCAATTTAGAAATACTTGTTGTTACTTGGGGGAAGAAAGCCCATCCCTTCCACTCCAAATAGTTTATGAAAGTATTCCTTCCAACTGCAAACTTTATGCCTCCAGAGAAGAGTTCTGGAAGGCACGTTTTCTCCTTCTAGTTGCATTTCTAGGAAAGTGTTAGCAATCATTATAGTTCATTATTCCCCTCAAAACTGTCAGGCTAATGCTCATCTTGCAGTTGGTATAGATTTGTGATGATCTTGTTTGGGCGGGGAGAGGCCTCTCTGTCCCTCTACATTCCCTGATCCCATGAGCAAGGTCAAGTCAATAGTATATTTCAAGTCTCCAGGCACAAGCTGGAAGGTTGCTACTCTCTCTGAGTTCTCCCCAGGTAACTCCTTCTAGCACACAGCTGTTCTCCTGTAGGCCACTCCACTGCAAGGCTCTGTGCTGGGCAAGGCTACACCAGCTAGTTGGGCTTTCATGCCATTATGGGAAGAACAGTCAGTGAGTCTCCATTTACTGTAGAGGCCTGGGAAAAGCCAGACACATGCATCCAGCTTTCACCTGTAAAATCTTCTAGCTGAAGGGGCTGAGGCTGGGGTTTTTGACAGGAAGGTTGAGAGGGCTGAAGGAAGCAGTGTCATTTAGACTGATGAACAATGCTCCTGTCCTAGAAAATGTATTCAGGCAGAAAATTCTGCTAACCTCGTATCTCACTACAAAGAGTTCCAGAGACCTTCCCCCAACATCAGCCATTTACAAAGATGTTGGCAACACAAAAGTGTAAGCAATAGGGAGGGATACCTTCTTGCCACCCTGGAGATTGGTTTTATATTAGGTTCATCCCTCTATCTTCTCCTATCAGTGACTCAATCCTAACCCAGTCTCAAGTTTCATCGCAAATAGAAACCCATACAGTACCACTCA
Organism: Crocuta crocuta; assembly: GCF_008692635.1. Classification (NCBI taxonomy): domain Eukaryota; kingdom Metazoa; phylum Chordata; class Mammalia; order Carnivora; family Hyaenidae; genus Crocuta; species Crocuta crocuta. Next base: position 227,566 of record NW_027533256.1, read on the forward strand.
CTCCCAAGAAGGAAGAAAGTAGCTAGGGGATTTAACACACTGCCAACCATTCCAATAATCATCTATACTCTTACACTTTTTACAGTGGGAAAATATTAAGCTAAGAAACATTGAATAAGCAGACCAAGGTCTTACAGCAAATTATGTCCTAAATCAGAGTCTTTACAGCTTCCTCACTGCCCAGCCCTCTGTTTGTTACATAGATACACAGGTCCCTTCACATTTCACCAGTGAGGGAGTAAAGGCGGAGTGAGGGCTGTGCTAGAATTTTGGATAACATGGTGGTCCATGGATGTAACTGCATAGGGAGACACCATCCAACATCTTTGGCCAATCAAGTGTAATACTTAATCTGAATTCTGAAAGAGGCACCAAGTATTCCTCTTTCATTGCTTCTTTCCACATAGTTTATGAAAGGAGAAGAAAAAATACCCAACCACTGAAATAAACGCCCTTCTCATTGCCAAACTTTAACTAAAATAAGAAACCCAACAGAAAGTCCTTTTTTAAGTGATACTTACAGTCTAGAGAAAGGAGAAACTGATTAAATTCATTGTCCTCAAAAGTAATGCCATAAATATGAACTCTAGAAATAAACACAGACTTCTCTTGGTAGACTGTCAGCAAGGAGCTTCTGCACACCAAGATCACTGGGCACAGATACAGATGTTATTTCTCAATGGGCAGAGATAGCCTATCTACTGAAACAATATGGGAGAAAGAGAGGAAGTGCTACCTTTTACTCATATATGTCAACTAATTCCATCTGCTTCCCACCCTACTTCCCATCCTCTATAACAAATAAAGCACAGCACTGAGGCAGGGCACCTGTATATCTTAGAACTTCAAACCCTAATAAGTGGGCCTGAATCACTCTTGTTACCCTGAAATACAAGTGGCATTAATGATAAAAACTAAAAAAATTATACCCAGTTGAAAGGTTTTATTGCACGCCATTTTTCAAGATGGCAGATGGATGCCTAAATTGATCTCAGTGTCATTTTACTGTTGTCCCAAAGTTTCCCTAAATCAGCCAAATGAGTTTGAAGTTGAAATAGCCACCTCATATTGTCCTACCAGAAGAGGCACAGGAGTTTACTGTAATGCAGCTTGCCATATTATGTTATTTACAGCCTCGGATGAAAAGGTGTATACTCTCAAACCCATCCCAAAGAGAATGATGAGTGAATATGTTAAAAGGACCTGAAGATGACAATACTGTCCTAGAGGTAATATTCTCCTGGGTCTGACTATAAAAGACAATCTAAAGGACTATTTGGGTTTTTCGTTCTGGCTAAGGTAGAATAAGACACTCTGTCCTGTATATTTCACTAAATGTACCTCTTAAGCCTTGACAGAATGCTTGGAGTAGCCATTGGAAGACTCTAAGAAGAAAACAATAGCAGGCAGCCTGGAGAAAATGACCAGAATTGGAAGTATCACCAAATCAGCTGTGAATTTACTATTGTGTTTTCATCTCTATCCTCCAGCCTGACCTCAGAACCTATAAGTGAAGACCAAGATGTGGACAAAGAAAGCTCCAAGGGAAGCTACTGTTCTGGCTCAAAGACCAGTAGGAAGAATGGGAGAATGTTTTCTCTTTTTTTTTTTTTTTTCTTTTCTACTCTTTTCTAGCACCTGCACCCCAAAGGCATCCAGTGGTGGCAGTAGCAGCGGTAGCAATGGGAGCAGGAAGGACATTATGAGAGGTAGGAGAACCCTCACTAGCTAGAGGATCTGAGGTCCTAAAAGAATGAGGCAAAGCCCTGTTTCTTCTTGTCTTTGTCTTCCCACTGGTTTGCCCCAGGTGGGCACATAGGAGCAGGAAATGTACAGTAATCAGGGTAACTAAAGTCCCAGCTTTCTGGTCAGAGGACAAAAAGAAAGGCCTCATGGAAGCTGACAATTCCCTGATGATCACAGAGAAAGAGGATTCAGGAAAGTGGCCCCTTACAATCATTTCTGGACTCCTGAGCTATGCATGGATGAAGCTGACCCTGTACAGCATATATAGATCTTAAGAACAAACTATAATATAGACTATTGCCCAGTCTGAGACTGATGTGGGACAGATCCAAAGAGCACTGCCAATGCTTTCAAATTCAACTGACATTGGAATCACAATCCATAGAAGCCTGGTCAGAACATGTAGCCTAAAATCCAACAGGTTGATTACATGTCAAAATAAGAGTATCAACATTTTTTCCTAAGATCAAAACAAGACCCATAGTTTCAAAATAAAAAAAAAAAAATCAAAATGTCTAGGATATAATACAAAATTTCTTGGCTTGTGAATAAATAGGAAAATCTCAACTTGCATCTATCCAATGCAAGATACCACAGATATTAGATACCACAGATATTAGAATTATCTAACAAGAGCCATAAAGCAGCTATTTAAAAAACATTTCAACAACTAAAGGAGAACACTTCTGTTAAGAATTAACAGATACCGGAATCTCAGTGAGCCCCAGAAGAATAAACCCAAAGAAATAATGTTCAAACGCCATGTAATTAAATGATAGAAAGCCAAAGACAATAAAAATTTTAAAAGCAATCAAAGAAAAATGACTTATTACTTATAGGTTTACAACAATTCAAATGACTACAGATTTCTCATCAGAAACAATGGAGGCAAGAGGGAAGTAGAACAACATTTTAAAGTACTGAAAGAACAGATTTGTCAACACAGAATTCTGTATCCACTGAAAATGACCTTCAGGAATTAAAGTGAATTGAAGACATTCTTAGATGAAGGAAAATGGTATTTGTTTCCAGTAAACTGTTCTTAGAGAACTGTTCAAGAAAGCTGTTCAGACAGAATGGAAATAATAACAAATGGAAAGCTGGAAAATCAGGAATGAAAAAAGAACAACAGAAAGGGGAAATATCAGGATAAATATAAAAGATGATACTGCTATTGAGTTCTTTAAAATATGTTTAACGGTTGAGGGGAGGCTGGGTGGCTCAGTCAGTTAAACATATGACTTTGGCCAGGTCACAGTCTCACAGTTCATGGGTTGGATCCCAGCAGTGGGCTCTGTGCTGACAGTTGGAGCCTGAAGCCTGCTTAGGATTCTCTCTCTCTCTCTCTTTCTCTCTCTCAAAATGAAATAAACATTAAAAAATAAAAATAAATAAAATATGTTTGATGGTTGAAAGTAAAAAATATAACACTGTCTTATGGGGTTGCCCGTGTATATAGATAACACAACTACAACAAAAAAATGGGGAAGGTAAAGAGACCTATAGGTTCATAAGGCTTCTGCATTACACCTAAAGAAGTAAGTCACTGAATCTAAGTAGACTTGAAAAGTTAAGTATGTACATTACAATCCCAAGGCCAATTACAAGGCTATATAAAAGTATGCAATAAGAAATACTATAGATAAAATGGAATACTAAAAATGTTCAAAATAGCCCCAAAGAAGAAACGAAAACAGAGGAAACAGACAGAAAACAAATAGCAAAATATTAGACCTACATTGTAGATAAATAGTCTAACACACCTTTTAACAAACAGATTTCACAGAATGGAATTAAAAACAAAATTACCCAACTATAAGCTGTCTAGAAGAAACTTACTTAAAATTTAAAGATACAGCTTGATTTAGGCAGAAAATGATGAGAAAAAGTTTTTTCCCCATAAAAACACTAGTCAAAAAAGAAAGCTTGAGTGGGTCTATTAACATCAGACCTGAAGTCTACCAGATTTCAGAAAAAGAGAATTACCAAGAATATTAGGGACGATACGTATTGACTCAAAGAATCAATTTACTAGACAAAAAAAGAAAAAAACCCCACAAAAACCAATAACGCAAATGTACATGCATTTAAGAGCTTTAAAATACACAAAATAAGATCAGACAGTATTACATAGACAAATCACAATTATCGCTGGAGACTGCAGCACTGTTCTCACTGTCAAGGGTAGAACCAGCAGACATGAAATCAGCAAGGGTGTAGAAGGACTGAGCAACACTGCCAATTAAGAGGCACGGATTAAGGCTTAATGTTCATAGAGTACTCTTACAACAATAGCAGAATACACATTCTTTTTAAGGTCACATGGGACATTCACCAAGATTGATCATATAAAACATACTTTAACAAATTTAAAGGACTTGAAATCACACAGAGTAGGTTCCTTAACCATAATGGAATCAGACGACAAATCAGTAATATCAAAATAAGAGTAATATATCCAAATTAAGCAATACACATTTAAATAATCCCACAGGTCAAAGAAGAAGTCTCAGGTGAAATTGAAACCATTTCTAACTGAATAAAAATGAACATACAACATATCAAAATGTGTGGAATATGGCAAAAGCAAAGCTTAGAAGGAACTATATAGCATTTAATGTTCATGTTTGTTTTTTTTTTAAAGTATGGCCTTCCACCTTTTTTTTTTTATTTTTATTTATTTCTAGGAGAGAGAGAGAGAGAGACAGCGTGAGCAGGGGAGGGTCAGAGAGAGAGGGAGATACAGACTCTGAAATAGGCTCCAGGCTCTGAGCTGGCAGTCAGCACAGAGCCCGACGCGGGGCTCGAACCGACGAACCGCGAGATCATGACCTAAGCGAAAGTCGGACGCTTAACCGACTAAGCCACCCAGGCGCCCCAATGTTCATGTTTTTTTAAAAAGGAGTCTCAAATCAATATCCTAAGCTTTATCTTAAGAAGCTAGAAGCATAAAATAAACCCAAAGCGAGCAGAAAGAAAACAGGAAAATAAAGAAAGTAATAAACCTAAAAGGTGATTCTTTGAAAAGACCAGTGAATTTACATGTAGTAAGATTGACAAATGGAAAAAAAAGACACACATTACAAAATCAGGAATGAGAGAGAAGATATCACTACAGACCCCATAGATGTTAAATGAAAATAAATGGGAAACTATGAACAACTCCATGCACATAAATTGTGTAACTCAGATAAGTAAGATTAATTCCTCAAAAACCTCAAATTGTCATAATTCGTCCAAGATTAAATAAATAACCTGAATAGAGCTCTAAGTATTTAAAAAATTGAATTAGTCATTAAAAACCTTTGGAAAAAGAAATTCAGGCCCAGATATTTTCAGTAGTGAATTCTACCAAGTATTTAAAGAAAAAATTACACAAATTCTACACTCTTGCAGAAAATAGAAGAAAGAGAAAGTCTTCTCAACTCATTTTATGAAGCCAACCATTACCCTGATACTAAGACCAGACAAAGACAGTACTAGAAAATATAGAACAGTATCTACTCACAACACATACACAAAACACCTTCATGAAAGTATTAGTGAATACATCACACTCTGACCAAGTGAGTTTTACCTTGGAATGCACAGTGGCTAGTTCAATGTTCTCAAATCAGTCAATGTAATTCACCATATTAACAGTCAGAAGAAGAAAAGTAATACAATTATATCAATTGATGAAGAAATGGCATTCAGCAAAATTCAGTATGCATTCATGATTTTAAAAAACCAATGTCTCATCAAATTATGAATGGGAAAGAACTCCCACAATCTCAAAATAAAGACATCTATAAAACACCTATAGCTAGCATTATACTAACTTGCTAAACATTGAATATTTTCCCCCTAGGACTTGGAAAAAAATCAAAGACCTCTACTCTCACTCTTCCTATTCAACGTCCAGCAAGAAGTGCTAGCCAGTGCAATATGGTTGCAGGATACAAGGTGAACATAGCAAAATAACATGTATTTCTACATACCACCATTGAATAATTGTAAACTGAATTTTTTAAGATGTCATTTACAGTAGCTCCAAAAATTGCAATAATTATGTGTATATCTATAAAAACGTACAGAGCCTGTTTGCTAAAAACTACAAACACTGATGAAAGAAGTTAAAGATTACCTGATAATAGGGAGACAATATTTGTGGATGCCAATTCTCCCCCAAAATGGTCTATAGATTTGACAAAAAAAGCAGTAGGATTTTTTTTAGTAGATAGATAATCTAATCCTAAAATTTATATGAAAAGGCAAAAACACTAGAAGAGCCAAAGTAATTTGAAAAGGGATACATTTGAAGGAGTCACATTAGTTAAGGCCAATTTTAAGCCACAGAGGATTATTCCCAGACATGAAACCTAATGGAATTTTTCTGATTGGATTCTGAAGCTAATTGTGGCTGATAGAGCCTTTCTTCCTTCCATATTCTTCCCTTTAGAAAGGGAATGCCTATAATTGTTATCCAATGGTTATCCTATCATTATTTTTTGGAGACAAAACACTTATCTTCTAGTTTTACAGATCTGCTGATGGAACGGAATTTTGCCCCAGAGTCTTACCCATACTAATTTTGATGATAAAATTTGGGACTTGAGAGTTGATATTTATATGGGGTTCTGAACTTGAATTGGGACTTTTTAAAATATTAGGATGGGCTTGCATGTGCGATGGATATAGAACTTTGAAGCCAAAGGGCAGACTGTGGTGGACTGAATAATGCCCCCCGCCCCAAATATACCTGGAACGTGTGAATGTTATCTTGCATGGGAGAAAGGACTTTGCAGATACAATTAAGATCTTGGGATGTGAGGTTATTCTATTTTGTCCAAGATGGCCTTAATTATAATCTCAAGTGTTCTTATAAAAAAGGAGGCAGATGGGGATTTGATTAAAGAAGAGGAAGTAAGAAGTGGGATATTGGAAGCAAATGCTTGAGGGATATGAAGAAGGAGTCACAAGCCAAGAAATGCAGGCAGCCTCCATAAACTAGAAAATGCAAAGAAACAGATGCTCCTCTAGAGTCTCCAGAAGGAACCAGCCTTGCCAACACTTTGACTTTAGTCCAATGAAACTAATTTCAGATTTCTGGCCTCCAGAAAGGGAAGAGAAAAACATTTGTGTTGTTTTAAGCAACCAATTTTTTGGTAATTTATTACAGCAGCCGTGGAAAATTAATACACATGGTTTCATTTCTCTTAGATAGACACCTAGAAGTGGAATTTTTGGCCATTTGGAAACTCCATATTTAACATTTAGAGAAAACCCCTAAAATCTTCCAAATTAAAGAAGATTTCCTTTCATCCAGGAAAGACAGTGTTAAGAAAATGCAAACTCAAGGTATAGACTGGGAGAAAATATTTATAAATCCATCAAAGTATCCAGAATATAGAAAGAGCTCTTAAATTTAACAGTATAAAGCAAACAACCAAATTAAAAAAAGGGGGGGGCAAACACTAATAATGCCCAATGCTGGCAAGGATGTGGAGCAAGAGAAACTCTTTTTCATTGCAAGTAGGAATGTAATATAGTACTTTGGAAGACATTTTGGTGGTTTCTTACAAAATTAAACATATTTTTGCTGTACCAATTGCTTTCCTTGATATTTACCCAAAAGAATTGAAAATTTATGTCCATACAAAAACCTGTACATGGATGTTTACAGCAGCATTATTCATAATTGCCAAAACTTGGAGGCACCCAAAATGTCTTTAGTTGAATGGATAAATGTACTGTGGTACCTCCAGACAATGGACATCTGGAATATGATTTAGCACTAAAAAGAAATGAGCACGTAAGCCATGCAAAGGCCTATAAGAGTGCAAAAGAATATTATTAAGTGAAAGAAGCCTATCTGAAAAGGCTACATACTGTGATTCCAACTATGTAACATTCTGGAAATGGAAAAACTAAGGAGATGTTTAAAACATTATTGTTAGCCAAGGATTAGTGAGGAGGAAGGTTCACCAGTTGTGACAAATGTACCACTGTCAGTAATGGGGGAAGCTATGCATGTGTGGGGCAAAGGGTATTTGGGAAATCTCTGTACCTCCACGCAATCTTCCTATAAACCTAGAATAAGCCTATTTTTAAAAATGGGCCAAACACCAAAAAGGACAGACAGATGACAGAGTAGCAGATGAAGAGATGTTCAACATCATTAGTCACTAGGGAAATACATATTAAAACCACAGTGAGATACTCTACACATGCATTAGAATGGCTGAAATAAAAAAAAAAACAAAAAACCCTGACAATTCCAAGTGCAGACAAGAATGCAGAACAACAGGAACTCTCACACATGCCTGGTGGGCATGACAAATGGTACAGCCATTCTGGAAAAACATGTTGGTGATTTCTTTTAAAGGTAAACACACATTTGCCCTCTAATCCAACAATCTTGTTTCTAGGTATTTCCTCTAGAGAAACTAAAACTTCATGTCCACACACACTTCTACACAAATGCTTATATCAGCTCCATTCATCATCTCTCTGGACTAGAAACAACCTAAAATGCCATCAAAGGAATGAATGGACAAACAAGCTGTGGCATATCCACAAAACGCCATGCTATTCAGACAAAGGAAAGAATGAAATGCTGATAAAATAACCTGGGTGAATCTCAAGGGAATTATACTGAAAGAGAAAAGTCAGTCTCAAGCGGTTACATCCTGTATGATTCTATTCACAAGACGTTCTCAAAATCACATAATGATAGTGACAGAGAACAAATCACTGGTTGTCCGGGGCTAGGGGGCTGGGCAGCATATGAATACACAGTGAGGACATGAGTTTTTTTCGGGGGTGTTGCAACTGTTCTGTATCCTGATTCTGGTAGTGGTGGCACGATTCTACATATGCGTTAAAATGCACAGGACTGTGTGCACACACGTACACACACATCAGTTTTACTGGAAGTTAATTTTAAGACTAAAATTAAAGAACAAGGTAGCTGGACAATTTAAATTGCTTCTGAATCTTAGTGGGACCACATACTTAAGCATTTTCCTGTAATGGAAAATGGCCAGAAGAAATGCTAGGTAAATGTGGCGGGATTTATGTCCCAATCTCAAAGACATAAACTCAGAGCCCTACCACTGTGGCCGAATGGTTTGCGTTACTTAAATATTTGTACTTCGATCAGAAGGAGCCTGGACCTCACACCCTCTTTACTGATACTACCTCCGTGTTACCGCAGTGCACTTTGACCCACTGGTTTCTCCCTCAACCAACTGGTCATCCTCTCCCTCCCCTGCGCAGCCACAGCGCTTGACTTGGGCAACAAAGTCTCCCACATGCCAAGGCATTAGGGTCTAGGGATGATAGTGCCTTTTTCAGACCAAGGCACCATGGAGAGAAAGGGGCAGACATAGGTATTGGCTACCTTTGAAAAAGATCTGAATTTTCATGTTACATAGTTTGGCACGGTTGAGGAAAACTGACGATACCACTTTCACGAATATTGCAAAGTGATTTCTACTCTTAGAAGCCATTGATTTGAATACAAAACCAAGCGGTGTCTATATCAGGACGTTTCTCTCAGGGAAGCAACATGTAATAATGGGGAAAGCACTGAGCTGAGCACCCAGGGGTCTGGTGGAATTCTGATCCCTGCTCTACCATTTTCCATCCGGCTGTGCAACTAGAAGTCAGCCATCCTGTTTCCTCTTTTCCTGTCTTCCTACTCTACACATGAGGAAGGGTCGTTAATGCTGGCTCCTTTGCATTAGGCACATTTCCCAAATAGGATTAAATAAAATGCTTGTGTATCTGGTCAAATAAAAAAAAATTTAAGTAAAAATGTATATGTTATAGACTGTAAGGTGCTTTGCAAACTCAGGATACTATTATAATTTTAAAGTTGACCCAAAGTACCCACTGTATCAAATCACTGGTGGTTCTTTAATTTGCACCCTACAGATATGTAGAGTAGTAGCCTCAAAATGCTAGGGTCCTCACCCTTGTTCTGGGCATAGATTTATACTCGGTATCGCCCTAGGGCAATGATAACCAGTAGATTTACTAAAGGACTTTGCGATTTTATGCCTCATGGTTTAATAGCATTTTGAGACTTTTGCTTGAAAAATCACCAGTGGTATGTGGCATCCATAAAACCTAGTTAGAAAATTCCAAGTGGGGGAGGCCAGGAGGACGCAGCCTGTGAATGCACGCAGTTAATTAAAGGCTGATAATCTCCAAAGTGGATCGTATTGATATTTGTGGCTTGGTCAAGAGGGCCTTATTTCACATTATTGACAATACACTGGCGGCTGATAAAGGCCAGGCTGAGTGGCAGCCTCTCCTGGTTTTCACGGTGAGTCCTGGCCACCTCACCTCCTGTGGCTCTGTCCTCACTGGGCACGGGGCTCTGTCTGCACGTTATGTAAGTTTTCTGTGCTGCCTTCCCCTTTGCTTCAGTCTGTGCCAAGAGCCAAATAAAAGAATCCATATGTGATTACGGCTCTAAAACCAAAAGGAAAATATTAGACAAAAATTTAACATTTTGGGGTTTCTAAGTTTGTTTTACCTTTAATGCTAGGCAGACAGTTTACACAAATCATTTTGCTGCAAAGTAAAGAGTAATGAGTTAAATGTGTTCCCTGTCACCATCAATCATGTACATTTTCCTTTGATTGACCAAACATATAAGACACATGAAATGACTTTCTAATCACGTTAGGGGGAGGGAGGGAGGAGGAAGGAGAGAAAATCGGGAGGGAAGCATAAGCCTTTTTTATTTTATTCAGAAATTCCATTGACATTTTCTGGCAATCTTCTAACATGCTGTATGGGCTTCTCTTTGCTAATAATGTTTGCCTTGAGAATTTGTAAAGGTCTAAGAACTCTTTAATTCAATGTTCTAGAAATTACCAGGGCCAGGGGGGAACGAAATCCCTGTTAATAGTTCATGGATTAATTCTCTCTTTATTTGAAATCATTTGCAAGAAAGCTGCTCTGTTTTCAGGTGGGCGTTAGTCATCTTGAGCACAGTGAGTGGCATTGGGAGAGGCAGGCTGAGCCGCTGAGCTGACGAGAGTTGAGGAGGGAAAAAGAGGGTGCTGCCCCAGCTGGGTTACGGAGGTTCAGCGAATTCATTTCAGTGCATGGGTGTTTATTTTGATTTGTGAATTTAAACAACACACGGACTGGATTTTCTGGCAGTCCGATAGGCTTTGTAACCAAACGTAACCAGCCTCGTGCATCCTCGCCAAGCTTTGTATTTCAAGTTTCTACATGGAGTCCAAGCTCTTTAATTTGGCAAGGGAACGACCTACACAGTAGCAATGGAAGAAGTTTTCGGCACCAAAATTACCCCAAATTGTAATTGTCGTCCTGGCCCCACCCAGCTGTCTGCATAAAGGCTGGCCAGGCAAGGCTGAGGCCAATTTATTCATTTCTTTATTCAACACGCATTTATTGAGTACCTACTGGGCATCAGACACTGTTCCAGGCACTGGGGATTCAGTGAGTAGCCCTAGGCTTCACTGTGTTTACGCTGTCTCAGAGAAAAGAGGCAATAAACAATACTATGGAGGAAAACAAAGCCAGGAGCGTAGATAAGGCCATGGACGTACGGGGTTCTGGAGGGGACAGTGATGTAAATCTTGAAAATGCTATTCTGATAGTTTTACTATGGAAACTTTACTCACCTCACAAAGCCAAGGAGACCCTCTAAATCCTTCCTGGAGAATGGTGAAGTGGGACATCTATTCCCTATAGGGACCCTCCAAAGCCCCAGAGAAATTTATGAGCTCAGTCACTTTCTTCTTGATTCTCCTGCATTTGACAGGAAAACTGTTGAACTGCAAAGCATCTCTTTATTAGAGATATGCCATATTAGACTGGAGAACTCTACATTGTGGAGATGTCAATTCTCCCCAGGGGAGCCCAGAAAGAGACCCACACATATGCTGGTATTTTAAAAAAAACAGCTCCTGAGGTTCTGATAACGTATGGCTTCTTAATCCAGGTCTTGGTTACATGGGAGTTCTGAGTTTGTGAATATTTAATAAGCTGTCCATTTATTAGATGCGCATTTTTATGGCTGTATATTATATTTCAATTAAAAATTTGTTTTCAAGCCCTTTTAAAAATGCACTTCTGATGTTTTAGAGAAAAGGCTCACTGAGAAATAAACACTAAAAGCAAAGACATGAAGGATCTGATGGAGGGAAGCCATGATGCTGCTCAAAAGAAGAGTGTTTCGGCCAGAGGAATAGCAGGTACTAAATGCTCAGACCACCCAACGTGCGTGTGGCTGACAGTAAGAAGCAAAAGAGCACTTACAAGATGAGGCCAGTGAAGATTGCTTAGGACCTTTAGACCTTTGCATAGACTTTATCTTGGTGAGATGAGATGCCATGGTAAGATTTTATGCAGAGGGGTGACAAGATCTGGCTCACGTCTGCAAAGGATTGTTCTGGATGCTTTACTGCAGATAGACTGGAGTGGGGGAAGGGATAAAAGCAGAGCAGGAAGGATGTTAGGAGACTGGTATAAAGCTGGAGGAGATCGATGATGGTGGTGTAGATCTGTCAGGAAGAGGGGCAGTGGTGAGAAGCGCTCAGATCCTGGGCATATTTGGAAAGTCAAGCAGAGAGGATTTCCTGCTGGATTGAATGTCGTGAGTGAGAAAAAGAAAGAAGCTAGGGATGACTCCAAATATTTCCATCTGAGCAATGGGAAGTAACGGCATCACCCATAGTATAGTGGGAGGAGACGAGGTTTCTGGACAAGGAACTGGAATTCAATTCCAGATACGTTAGGTCTCAGGTAAGATAAAGCATTCAGATAGAGACACTGAGTGTCAGTTAGATAGATGATATTGGGTTCAGGGAGAGGTTCTGGATGGAGAAATCAATTTGGGAATCCTTGAGGCACCTAGGTGGTTCAGTCAGTAAAGCATCTGCCTCTTGATTTAGGCTCTGGTCATGATCTCACAGTTCGTGGGTTTGAGTCCTGCATGGAGCTCTATGCTAACAGCACTGAGCCTTCTTGGGACTGTCTCTCTCCCTCTCTCTCTGTCTTTCCTCTCTATCTCTCTCAAAAACAAATAAATAAACATTAAAAAATGGAATCCTCTATATATCTAGGATTTATGAGAACAAACATGTGAGTTATTTGTATTGGGGGCTGCTCTCTCCACCGGTGAGGGTAACCATAGAAGTCTACTGTCATGACACCCTTTGTGCTTAAGATGACACCCATGGATATGAAATAGGCAACAGTCTGCCTCTCACTAACTTACACTACGTGGATTTACTTTGCAGAAAAACCCTCTACTCTGACACCACTAGCATCCCCTCCTAGAAGTAGAAAGTGACCTTGACCCCAGCCTTATCAATTGCAGCCATGGCCCCCTTTCAGAGATCCTGTCACCCACCTCTCTCCTGTCCACATAGGGTTGAGCCCATCACCTGGGTGAACACCTCCATGCTGCAGAGTTTGTACCCACCAGACAATAAGAACTGTTTGTTTTCTCCAGAAAGCACTTACTGAAGCCAATTAGCTTTACCCTCTGAATACAGCAGTGAGTGACGTCACTTCTTTCTGGAAAACCTGGGGCATCTCCCCAGCCTGACTCATCCCAGCCCAGGTCTACATGTCTTGATGCAGTGACTTCTGCCCTTATAGAGCTGACCAGAGAGAAAGGCCAACAAGCCCCAGAGAATGGGGCTTGCAAATGTGGGCCCACACATCCCAGTCATAACAGAAGCTTCCTGAAGCTTAGGAGTGCCTCCTAGCCATGAAGAGGACAGTGAGATTAGCACTCTGTCTGGAATACAGGAGGTACCCAGGGAATCTCTACCAAAGCAACCGTTTCCATAAACTACAGAAAGCTAAGATGCTGGCACTAGCGAAGGTCCCCTTACCATTTACTGTATTTCCTCTTTGTGTACCCAAGCACCTGGAACCAGTTTGCTTGGTCTGACACATGAATTTGTCAATTCTAAGCTTTCTGCCTTCATACAGGCTGCTGAACTTCTCATAACCCACAGTGTCTGCCACTGGAAAGTGGCAGTGATAATAGTGCCAGTTTTGGGTTTGGTCACTGTGAGAAGTAAATGTCTGATGTATATAAAGCAATTGGCCTAGGAGTGAGCGCACAGAACTCACTATGGTTCAGCTATTATTAGAGTCTTGATTTATAGTTCTAGCTCCTAAACCATAATGTATTCACACATGCATATAAGAAACACACCTGTGCCTCAACATAACCCAAAATAAAGGTATTAAAATGATTCTTTTGGCTGCAAGTAGCACCAAGACTATGAATTGCTGAGTGTTTATCTTAATATAGTAATATCAATAATGACTAAATGTTTTTCAGGTCCAGCAAAGTCCACCTCAGCCAGGATATAGTCTGAATAATGTGGACCTGATTATCCTATGGCTTCCTCACTCAGAAACAGAAAATGTGATAGAGGAGACCATGTTGTGATCAATGTTAAGTAACATTTCACCCACAAATCCCAAATCTTGTAAAACAGGGGGAAGAAATACAAGAAGGACATCACATACTTTCTCCGATTTCATAATGGATTCATTCAACCAAGAAATAATTATGGAGTGCATGCCATGTTCCAAGATGTGTCTGTGTGTGTGCATGTGCATAAATGGTAGCTTAGCAGAGTTAAAATAGTTGGCAATCCCGAGAATGATTTAAATGTGCTAAATTTGAAGATTCAGTGTAGACTGAAAAGAAATGTTAAGAGTTAATCACTCTCTAAATTATACACAACACCCACCACACAATTTATCATGTCCAAGGACAGCTAATCCTAGTAAGAATAACAGCACAATTCACAGAGATGGCAGGTCAAGCCCCAACTTGAAACCACATATGCTGAAGAGAAACTTAAGTATTACATGCTAGAACTTTAAAACCAAAAGAAAAAGAAAAAAAAAATCAATGGATCTTAAAATACATCCAAGGGAAGAAGCCAAGTAGAGGGTAAGTGTGGTCAGTTATGAGGCAATGGCAGATAGGCTAAATAGGTTCATGGTCTTGGCCTTGACAGAAGACTTTAGGAAGATTCTCACTTGAACCTGATAGGTCGGTGGTAGGGGATCACCTGGTTAACATGTAGATGTAACCAGATGACCACGTTCACTCCTTAAAGGAACTCGGCAAAATCTGGGTGCTGCTGGCAAAAATGCTTAGCCTCTCATTAACAGGCTGCTGGATCAGAGGACCCTTGACTGCCCAACCTGTGCTTTTTTTTGTGAAAGTATTGGCTATAAGGTTAGCACGAATTTGTTAAATAAACCCCAGCACACCAGAAACTGTAGAAGGCATGCCTTGAAGGTTAAGTGGAGCAAATTAAATACAAATAACCAGAAAAAGTGTTTAACAGTAGTTAGTGCACTTGAATTCATTACCCCCAAGGATGTGGGCTAAAAATATAGACTCCTCAAAAGTTTAGATCAATTATGAGATGACATATCCAAAATGGGGGCTGGGCTTTCAGGGACAATGAGGCCCCAGGGGAAGGAACTTTGCAAGCAACATTGTTCGGGGGTATAAACAAGTGTTCCCCATAATTTCCTGGTACCTCTGGGCTGGGTGTCTTTTATAACCTCTGCATACCAGTACCCCGTCTCTCTTTTGTTGAACTTTGTTGTCCTTACTTCCGGCCTTGGCTTTTGGTCTCATGGACGTGAAAAGCCCAGTGGGCAGCCACCGTGATTCTGCCTCTGATATATCATAATTTCAGTCTTATTCCTCTTTCCTCTCTGCTCAGCTGGGGCAGAGTAAAACGCATTCTGCAGAACCAAGAAATAGACACTGTACATGCCCAGGGCAAGGGACAGGCTGAGCTCACACTCCACCTCTGGCTTCCAGAAACGCTAAGTGTTCTTAAAGGATCAAATGAGCCAAAGCCTTGTCCCACCCCTCTCCATCCTCAAGGCCTGCCTGTCTCTGTGGAAGTGCTAATGAATTCTCTGCTATAGGACATGGGGGACATTGGGGAAGGAAGCACATTTCTGTAAACACTCAGCCATTTACAGATTCTCTCTTCAATCTTCCCACCACCAAATAAAAATAAGTGAAGGCTTTGTGACCTCTGGAATGAGAGATAATATATAAAACATGCCGAGGAGAACATCACCATGGTGTTTATTATGACCTCAAAGAGACAATGACTGGGGGTTTGGAGGGTAAGTACACTATGATGACAGAATGGGAACACATGCTTAACACTGTCCTTCTTTTAAATAAAAAAAAAGTATATGAAGGTAAACCTTGTTATTTCCAGGTCATGTGCCTTAGCAAATTCCAACACAAAGACCACCTGAATGTCAAGAGGCCACGTTCAGGGAGCTACCTCTAAACACAGAGGAGTTGGCCCGGGGCAGAAATAACACGGTAACATAACCCTAGGAGGGAAATGTGTTTTCAGTTACTCCGGGGCGCAGCCGGGCCTCTCCCACAGGCTCTTCCTAAATAGGAACTTGGCAGTGGTATTAGTTGGGCTGGAGGGGACGTCCTTGGCTCCAGAGGTGAGGCCCTTCAGGGTCTTGAGGAAAGTTGGACAGAAGTTCTTTCTCTCTGCTGGTAATAACACTGAAGAATCAGCGTCACATCCATTTTATTAATTTTCTTGACAGGCAGCTCTAGTTTCCATGCAGGCACCACAAAATCAAAACATACGCATGTCAAGTGCCCCATGTGCGGTAGGGCCCTGCCAAGACCATGTTACATCAACATAAGGAAGCAGAGCCCAGGTCTCAGACCTTGTGCCTGGGCCTGTGGGTAATTCCCTGCTGGAGGAAACCACCAGAACTTGGTTGAATGAGCCAGGAGAGCTCTCCTGGTGACAGTCCTTTATCCTGGGGTCTGGGTTCCTTGTGTTGAATACAAGAGCAGCGGGAGACACAAGGCTACATCTGGCTTCGGGGCATGCCTCTACGTCCAGCCCCACACAACTCCCCTGCCAACTCCATTTTGCCTGCATTCAGTTTCAGTCAGGAAGGGGAACAGCAGCCTGGATTAAAGAAGCCATTTAAAAAAAATGCAATGTCCTTATTTTTGGGTC
The DNA here is from genome assembly GCF_008692635.1 of Crocuta crocuta. Lineage (NCBI taxonomy): Eukaryota > Metazoa > Chordata > Mammalia > Carnivora > Hyaenidae > Crocuta > Crocuta crocuta. Next base: position 244,353 of record NW_027533256.1, read on the forward strand.
TGAGCCTGGAGTTCTGTGGAGTTGATGAGATCTTTGGGCCCACAGTGAGTTGCAGGAATTTTTTGATCAAGGCATCCATTGCTAAAGTGATTGAAGGGATTCCAAAACAATTTGTTCTTTTATGTAAAGTATTATTATCTATAAATTGGCTTAATGATGTACATTGGGTGGGTACAGAGGGTAAGGACTTAGAAAAAAAGCCTTGCTCTAATCACATAGCTGTGGATGCCCAGGGTGAGCATGCACGTTGAGTTGGTCCGTCACTTCCAGCCCCACCCTTCCCACTCATCTCTCTCACTGCATCCAGGGCCTTTCCCTCAGCTGCCCCGCATGACTAACCACTGGTGCCAAGAACAGCAGTAATGGCGGCAAAGGGCCGGAGGTCTCACACCTTTGACTGCACAGCTTCTAGCCTCCTTTGTCAGATCTCCTGGTAACTCATTAATTTCCCACCCCAGTCACTACAAAGGTAAGCCCAGATGCTGAGCTACTAGCCACCAATGCCATGTCAGAAAGGCCCAAGCTAGGCAGATTTTACCGCACTGGTCGGCCTCTTTGACAGTCTAGGCCAGGAACAATCCAAGGATAAGAACTGGTTATCATTATCCCACATTCCCTAAACTCACTTAGTAGGGGCCTGGACCCCCAACGCAATGTCCTAGAAACTGGCCTGGCCTGGCCTATGAGGACAGAGTTGGGTCTTCCATTGCTCGTGCTGGTCCAACATGCGAGGTCCACTTTGGAGGCTCTGAGGTGGCTGCCCAGTCAGCTCTGTGGGGTGAGCCAGCTGACAAAGAGCATACCCAGACCGCTCATGTCATGGGGTACAGGGCACCGCCGCTGAGGGTTCGGTTCATAGATTCACTCTCCATTCAAATAACCATGGCATGTCAGCCCTGCTGGCCTCCTTGATTGTGCAGAAATAAATAAATGAATTATGTTGTTGGGGTTTGGGCTTCAGCACAAACACATGGTCTGCATTTATCCGCACAGTGAGAGGTCCACCAGCCACTTGATGTAAAAGAGCAAAATGATAATTCTTTTCTTTAGGCGCTCTGGTGCCATATGGAATGTATATAAATCATATTTTTGTTTTAACAGCGGAGGCTTTGTTGATAGATAAACATGTGGTTTATCTAAAAAAAAAGAGAGGATTGTGCTTTGAACAATCATTTAATGGCCATGGATGTGCCAAATAAAAATAAAAACATAATTTTGAAAGAAGTTGGCCTTGTGCCCAATTCTGTAACAAGGAATTTCTCTTTAACCAAAGTGGTTAAAGCCAGTCGATCTGTTTTGAGTTTAAGCTGTGCTCTCTACTCAACCCCACGACAAACTGAATCTGGGGCTAATGTGCTCTAATAGGACAAGACGTTACCTTTATGAATGACCTCATGGAGAAGAGGTTGGCGAGCATGGTGGAGAGGCCTTGAGCCAGGCAGCTCTGGGCTATGAACCCCAGCTTCAGCTCTGCGAGGCAGATTGCATCATCCCCCTCTTTCCAGTTCCAGCTTGGGATGTTTAGCAGATGGGCCTGTGGAAGCAAAAGCAAGGTATGAGACCTTTCGTTCCTAAACATTCAATTGTTGAAAAGCTCCTCTGGGAAATGCAGCATGGCCCAACTGCTCAGAAGGCATTCAGATTCATCCTTTCTTTCCCTTGCCTGAGTCTGGTGTTTGGTGTTTTATTTGACTCTCCCATTCGGGAGACTTCAGTCTTCAGTATTCTCTTCAGATCACTGCTTCTGCACCTCCCAAACCCAGGTCTCCCCCTCGGGTTTGTCACGTAGCCAAACAGAGTCCAGAGGGAATTTCCTCTTGTGACAGACACATCAGCCCATGCTACTAAGATGTCTGGCTAGATTGTTCGTAAATTGGCTCCTCAGATAGACTCAGACTGTCAGATGCCTGTGCGTTTTAGATTCTTTTTTTGTCTGCAGTCCCAATACTCCAGATCAATGGCTCCCAAGTGTGAGTGGGCATCGGAATCACCCAGAGGGTTGAGACACATATTGGTGGCCCCTCCTCCAGAGTTTCTGAGCCAGTAAGGTACAGGGTGAGGGTGGAGAATTTGCATGTCTAATAAGTTAGAGGTGCCGCTGAGCTGCTGATCTGGGGACCACACTTGGAGAAGCACTGACCTAAATCATCAGGCAACTCACAGTGTAGACATATCACAATCTCTTGCAGATGGACTGATCCTACTCAACAGTTAGGTCACACCCTGAGATAAGGACCCGGGTGCACGCTCATCCAATTAGTTTTAAGTGGCATGAAGTACAGAGTCAGAGATGATATGTTGGATGAAAGAATCAAGATTCAAAAAGTTCTCCAGGGTTGGAAAAATGGGCAGAAAACCAACCAGAAAAGATGTTAAAGGTCTTTAATGTCAAGTACAGCATTTAGGTTAAAAAAAAAAAAAAAAAAAAAAAGACTGTATAAATTCAAAATGAGAAGACCTAACTTGGCAGCAGAGTTGAGGGGAAAGAAGAAAAAAAACAAAAAAACAAAAAAGAGGCCAACCATGTGACAGATTACAGAGAAGGCCAATGATTGCTTGTTAGAAATGGTCTCCAGATCAAGGGAAATGAATGTTTCATTCTGTTGTGAACTGGTCAGGCTATTCCAGAGTACTTGATCCAGTTGTAACCATCAGATTTAAGGTGGGAAATGGATAAACTGAATAACTTCCAGAGAAAAATGACAAGCACAAGGAGAGGTGGGGGTTCTGGAAAACACTTTTGGAAGAACAGTTAAGACAGCCAGCAGTGTTTGGCCTGAGGAAGGGCCATGCCTTCACAGAGACAAGATGGTTGCCTCCGAATACCACAGGTGTTGCCATGCCACAGAGGGATTAGGCTTGTCTTGCTTCCTCCAGGGGCCAGAATTAGGACTGACTGGTGTATATTATAAGAAAGAAGATCTTTGGCTTGTTTTATAAAGGAGCTTTCTAAGGATGTAATATGTCTAATAAATGGAGAAAGCTACCTCCAAAAATGTAAGGTCTTTGTCCCCAAAACTCAGTAAGTGTTTTTCCAAGTCACAATGGAAAGACATCTTGTTTTGGATGGGAGGTTGAAGCACAGAACCCTGCTAGGTACCTGCTGATGCCAAGACTTTGTGGCCCTGAAATGACTATTTCTCTCCATGGAGTAGCAAATACAAAGAGCACCCCGAAGATTTCCCTTCACTGTCAGGACAACACACTATAGTTGTACTACTAGAGGAGATGAAAGACACCACTGTGGAAACAAAGAGCAAGTCCAATGGCTCTTTGCTCTGCTTTCAGAAAGACCACTCTTGTGAAATTCCTTCTAGCAAAGTCCTGTGACTGTCTCACAAGTCCTAAGCCAGCAGTGACTCCTGGAAGAGAGGACTGTATCCTCCCTCATGAGAGCATGGTTTAAAAAGTCTGGTGTGTGGGCCATAGTGGATGGTAATTTCTGTCAAGCTGAGTATCAGAGACATTCTCTCATAGGCTTGATTCCAGTGAGTAGCCTTGCCCTTTACCCTATTTTTCTCCCTGCTCTTCACTGGCTTCCAAAGGCCATAGAGAATACAGACACCAGAGAGAACACATCAGTCTCAGTGGAGAAATTCTCATTTGCATTCACATCATCTGAGGAGGATGTGGAGAAATGAAATCTAAATAATGAACAAGTAAATCATCGAGTGTGAAAGGAGCTTTGAAGGACACATAACCTTCATGGCACCTTCAAACAAACAAACAAAGAGACAAACAAACTTTTTTCACAGAGTCTCTCATATCCCCCATGTGCCAAGTTTCTGCAGGTATGAAGTTTAGGCTTTTGGGCCTTGGGCCCCCCATGTCCCCATCTGGTTTGCATTCCTTAGATAGATTTTACATGTTATTACACAGGAAAGTCAAGTTGGTTTCATTTCTCAGGTTTCCATATGGCCTCCTTTTATTGGCCACCATATCTTCCCCAATTGTGGAGCAGGGAGCATGGAGGGATATACCAAAGGCTGGGACAGATGTGTGTGTACATGAAATGAAGAGAGGAAATTTCCCCAGAGTTCCCCTGGCAACTCTGTCCTTCATATGAGGGACATTCAAGTCTGGTGGAAAATGCCAGCATTATTGGCCAGAAGTCTACAGGCAAATCCTCTGTGATCTGGAGAATCAGGCCTGATAGAGCTGGCCTAGCAGGACCAGGGCCTCCCTCTGATCAGCCACTGAATCATTTCTCAGCTCAAGAAGAAGGAACATGAAAATGTGAGGACATATAATAATGGGAAGCCAGGAGAGAACCATTCCAGTCCTCTTTCCAGCTCTACCGGCACATACAAGTTTGGGGAAGCCACCATAAGGAACCAAGAAGGTCATTTCAGAGAAAACACTTTAACACTACTACCCAAGGGTGTAAGGGTTGTTAGTGAGACAGCTCAAAGAACTTGCATCTCCAATGGGCCATTGGGACTTAGCTTCCAGGTCCCAGACAAAGACCTCTTTTTCTAGAATCTGCTGGAAAAATAAAAAATCCATTAATAGCTAAGTCATAAGAAGTGAAAGTTTTCTAAGATATCACAAACTGTTCTTTCCTTGAAAAGCTTCAAGACATTTACACTCTCAAAAATGTCCTATATCATCTTCTTTCTGTGTTCAGATATGGCTAGGCCAAGTGTTTCTCTCCATGAATTCAGATCCACTTTAGAGAACATCGGTCCTTCATTAAGGCCTACTGTGAGGAACCACAGTTTGGTTCACTGGGGTGTGGCTCTATTTGAAGAGAAGGTGGCAGTTGGCAGTTCTGATCTTAGCTCACTGCCTGCCAAGTGACCATGAGTTGTATCCACCAGAGCTTCTTTGTCTGAGATAGAGCTCAGACTCCCCATCTGAGGTCACACTGGGATGCTAACACGCACAGATGGTCAAATGAGAACTAAATGCAATAATGGTTGTCAAGCTCTTTTAAAACCGTAAAATAGGACACCAGCGTTTGAGGTTACTATGATGACAAACTCAGGACCAGTTTTACATGGAGAAAGAACGTAGGCAGCTTCCCTACATCCTGCTAGGCCCTAGAATACCAGCATCGGTAGGGCACAGGAATTGAATTCCTTATATTTTAAATCTAGTATCCAATTACTGAATTAATTATCACTTGAAATGTGTTGACTATAACATAAGTTTACATACACATACCAGGTTCTTTCAAGAGAGTGAGTTTTAATGGGTGGAGATCGCTGGACATTTAGTCATGGGTGAAGAGAAAGTACAGAGAGAGGAAGAAAAATGCTATTGTCAGGTAATAGGAAGAAAAATCTTAAAGGTTAGGGGGGAGAATCTCATGGGATATAAAGCAGGGTGGCAAATGTCCACTTGCAATTCCATGAAGAACAACATGACAATCACCAGTGGACATGTTGCTCTCTCTAGAAGAGAGAAATGAAATGAGAGAGAAAAAAGCCCTATGTCAAGGTCACTCTATCCCTTGTATCCTTACTAATCTTATAGGGGCAAAGTCTCATATGTGATTTTGCCTGACTCTGAATCCCAAATCGATTGGGGTGATTCTAAACAAAATGTGTGTGGGGATTCATTCATTCATTCATTCATTCATTCATTCATTCAGAATGGGGAGAGGGGAATAAGGAGAGGGAGAGAGAATCTGGGCTCAATCCTACGACCCTGAGCCAAAATCAAGAATCAGATGCTTAATCGACTGAGACACCCAGGTGCCCCCAAAATGTGTTTTAAGCAAATAATCATGGGTCAGTTGATGCCCTTCATCACTGTTTCTGAATAATTACATTGAAGAGGTTTGTAAAAGTCATTTGGCTTGCTATGGTCACGTGAGTACCGTCCAGGTACCATCTGGATCCTAGGTCGGTTGAGCTACTTTGAACTTGACATGAATCACATCGCTGAAATCCACCTTAATTTCTTGAAGATGCTGCATCAGCACTCATTGGAAGGAGAAAAAAAAAGGAACTGACATCCCTTTCTAAACATACAACATTAATTTTCCTATTCAATCTAAATTCAGCCAAAAATCTAAACAACAGCTTAGAGCACTCCCACACTAAATGAAATTTCATATCATAAATGAAAGAAGAGTTTATTGCCTTAGGAGCTGTCACCAGCCACAGCCTAGCTAATAAAATTTACTTCTACCTACAGGGGCTGCTGTCAAAAAAAACTTCTCCAGACTAATGCTGTGAGTTACCAATATCTTCACTTTATCTCTTCAATGTCCTTGGGTTTTTCAGAGACAAACAGGACAATGTGACCTTGGGTGCTCACCACCGAGCCCACTGGCTGGAACACAACACGTTCTACAGTGGAACCACCTGCCGAGGGTTGGGCAGTGGGCAGCAGACCCAAGTGGTAGGCTGGTCATCGACAGCAGGCTCCACTCAGCAATGGCCTCTGATGAGCCTCCACACAGCAAAATGGGGCAGCACGTGCCAGCAATTAAGAAATAATGGCATGGCACTGGTGCATTTGGCACAATAGGGTCTTCTCTGGGTCACCTGACTGCCTATTTCGTAGGGAATATGGCCTATAAGATGGGACACACACTCACTCATAACCCAGCAGGGAGTTATTCAGTTCAGACAGGACACCTGGTTCCAGGTACTGAGCCTCCAGTTTCTGAGCCTCATTACGGGAATAACCTGTTCCATATCAAACAGGAAAAGGTGCCACCTCCCCTCCCCCAAAGCTGTTTTCCTGGGAATTTAATGACAAGCTGAGTGAAGGAGCAGTGCCTTTGAATGAGAGACTGGGAAGAAATCACAAGGGAAACAATAAAGACTCCAATGTTTGTTTTCTCTCCAGTCTCTCTGTAAACTAGGGAAATTCCTATATGTCTAATCTCTGGTGAGCAGCTATGTTCCTGAATTCAACCATGCCAGTTCTCATCTTGAAGTTGAGAATGCCGTATTCCACACCCTCCACCCAGCATGTAATCTGTTCTTCCAGGTCACATGGCATCAGGTAGCAAAGTCCTATCACTTGCCCAGGACACTCTCTACACCTTGACTGTGAATTCCCTGAGGGTATAACATAGGCCTCCTCATGGGGGATTAGGGAGGTCAAGGTAGCATGTTGACCACATAGTAGGTAGTAAATACTGACTGAAGAAATGAGTGCAGCACATGAAAGCGGATGTTGTTGAAATGGGATCTAAGACTGCATCAATGTCCTGAGTTTCGGGGCCCAATAGATGCTTCCTATTGGAAACATGAGGGGATACATGCTTCCTTTCAGTGACTTACTGTAAACAAGGTGTTTGCACTGCAAAAAGGCTCCCCAGGGAGGTTTTTACCCACCACCTCCTTTCCCAGACCTTTGGATTGCAGCAGCATGTGTGTGCATATGTGTGCACATGTGTGTGCATGTGTGTGCCTGTGCAGCTGGACAACGGGCTCTTGTGACCTACCTTGTTGTGATACTGCAGCATCTGAGTGATGATTCTTATCTTCGGGTGGTAGTTCTTTATGGAGATTACTCTGAAAAAAAAGAGAGAACCAGAGCTGAGGCAGGATCTGCCTAACGCTTGGAGTCTGATGGGGTTAATTTGATTACACCCAAATGGAGTGAATGTGGGGCCAGCAGCCAGGCCCATCCAGAGAGCTCACTGGCACAGGGCCAAGTTAAACTGTGTGTCCATTGCTATACCCCATGGCGGTGTGAAAATGAAATCACAAAATGACCACACACTGTGGCATAAAAGAAGAGAGCAGTCCTGTGATGCCTTGGTGTTGGCATGTGAGTATGTGTGCACTGGGGTGAGGGCTCTGGAGCAGGGGTCATGGGCTAACTGCCCTATAGGCATCTAAATAAAGGAAGCTCAACTCATGGGGCCAACCCATGGGGCCAACAGCTTACAATCTCACATAGGGACAAGCCTAGGAACCATTTGCTCTGAGTCCAATTCTCCACGTTAACAACTTGAGACAACAATGATAAAGCAAACAAGCAGCCTGACAAATGATACTTATTGTCACACACACATGGCCCCTCACAAAAATGATTTCTGGGTCGGGCTCTTAAGACAGGATCAATGACTCAGCCTTCGATGGATAATAGTGTCTAAATGACAACTTTAATGCCGGTTGGCGATAAGTCCCGAGGCCTTGCAGAGGTCACAGTCTGATAGAAAATTCCCCCCTCAAACTGCTCTCAGTCCGTGCTCCCTATGAACCATTGCCCGCCCCCTCCCACAACCCTCACTCCTGCTCCCTGACACGGTCATTGGGCTACAGGTGGAGGAAAAGAAACACCTGGATTCCAGCCCCAGTCTTGTACTGAGGAACTGGGTGACCTTCAGGAAATCCCTGGGCTCTTTGTGACTGTTTCCTCATCTGGACATCGGGGGCAACAGTACCTGCTTTATTTATTTCACAGGCTCTGGTATGAGCACCAAATGAAAGACCAGATGTGGAAATGCTTTGAAATCATTAAAAGCTCTCTCCACATGTAAGTTATGGTTTCTGTCATTACCGACTCTGTCAGAGGTGACATTGTACATTTCCTTCTGTGACAAGTAAGGCCAAAGAATGGAATTCCACAGAAAGGCCCACCTCCTAAGCCCAATCAGAAATGCAAGTGCCTTTATTGTGACCACCCCCACAAACTTTTCACACCGAGAAATTACTCTGTGCTTCATCCCTTCTTTTGTGCAAAAATGGAGAGAAGGCAGCCAGGGAGTAGTTTCATCTGAAAAGCTACAACTTGTGAATTTAGGAAATGGATCACCCATAAGCTTCCGCCTGCACAGATTCACCCTGAGCTTTTGCACTTGAAGGAATTCATTTTATTTTTGAAGAAGTGTTGTGTTGGTTCATGCTTAATAACTCAAGGACTTGGAGCCTCGGTCAGCCCTCAAATTTTGGTTCGTAGCATCAGCCAGTTTTTCTGCATTAGCTCATTTCAAATGGATCTTTGACATTTTAATTTCAAAAGGGGCAGACTGGTCTCATTAAACTAAGGAGAAAGGAGAATTATACAAATAAGGGAAAGACAGAGCCCATTTTTAACCCTGAGCTTCCTGTTTCCTTTTGCTGCCTGGGCCTTAGTTCTGAGTCTGGTTAATGAACAGCACCATTAAACTTCTGATGCTACCTTTGTTCTGTAATTTTTATGCCTTGGCATCATTCCAATCACCCTGATAACTTACACGTCTTCATATTAGCCCTATTGCACTTAAATAAAATACTGTGATTAAGAGAAATGTCCATTTCAAAGCTATTATTCATTTCAATTCTTCACTTTTGGGAAAAAAAAAAAAAAAAGCAATAGCCCTAAACTTCTTTGGGGAGGGGAGGGGGTCAAAACATTAAACTTTATCTTCTTTTTTTATGTTTGCAAATCTGAAGATAATGAAGCCCAGTTCCTTCAAGGTGACATTTTTATCATTTCAAATGACACAAAAATGGAAAGGATGGAAATCCTAGTTCAAGGAAAGGGTCACTGAAGCACTCTCTGCTGAGCTGTTGTAGTCACTTTCCAGCTGTGACTAGTGGGTGGACTGAGGTGTGGACACATGTCCCCATTCCATCATCTCCCCGCAGGCTGGCAAGTCCCGTGCTTACAAGAGTTCATGCATCAACTTCCTTAAAGCAACTGCACTGAGCATATTGCCAAAGAGAAGCGGGAGGAAAGAGAACCCTGTGCCAAATGTCACTTCCCAGTCACAAGGTCCAGATGCTGAGGGAAAGACACACTCATCCCAAATGCACCAGAGGAGCTCCCCCAATTCAGTGATGGGAGAGCTCATGTCACTTGGGAGCCACTGATTAGAAGCGAAGGAAGGGCGATGGGAGCATTGTGAGGAAGCAGCTCCCTAAGCCCTCAACCCAGGTAAATCCCAGGACACGGCAGCAAACCAGGCTCTGCGGAGAGGGCGGTCTGTCCGGACCAAAGGATGGCTGCTCACAATTAGGCAAGAGTTCTTGGGAATGCAGTGGGAGTGAGATGTCTTCTCTTAATTCATCTCTTCTCCAAAAGTGTCTCCTTATCATTCCCTCCCAGCTCTCAACTACTCTGCAATGCACGCTGGAGGGGAGAAGAGTCCTTAGGGCCTTTAACTCTTTGGAGTCAAATATCTTAATGTGTTCCTCATTTTGTTGTCACAGAACAGTGTTCTTCTGAAATGCACAAAAAAAAAAAAATAAGGAGGGGGGAGTCGGCAGAGAATGGCCTTCAATGGGCTTTGCCCATTCACAGAGAGGGCACTAGGCTGTGTTCTCCAGAGTGTGCCTGCACCCACCCAAAGGTGTTCTGTAAGAAAGGGAGCGTTGGGGTCAAAGAGGTTTGATATGCTCTCTGTAGAACATTCTTTTAGAAATTCATATTAGTATTAAAAGCACTGAGAAGGCTTTCAGTAAAGACACTATTTCATTTTGGAAAACTGGCTGAAACAACAGCTCATCAGTCAACAAACTCCTCTTTATAGGGATATTAATCAACATGCTACAAACACAGTTGAAAAGGTCTAAAGCATGGAGCTTCTCAAGCTTGGCACTATTGACATTTTGGGTCAGGTACTTCTCTGCTGTGGGGAACTGTCTTGTGCATTGTAGGATGTTGAACAGCATCCCTGGCCTCTACCCACCCCCTTGATATGAGCAGCATCCCCTAGTTATGACAACCAAGAACATTCTCCAGATACTTCTAAATTTCCTCTGAGGGACAAATCACCCACAGTTAAGACATCCCAGGTGCACTCTCCCTTAGGGAACATGCTTCAGGCCTGCACCCGTCTAAGCCTATCTTTCGTTTCCTAGTCCTGTCTGAAATATCTCAATCCCAAGACCAGTTGTGAGACCCAGGGCTCCCATTTGCCAAGAATAAGCTTCCTGTTGAGCATGCCTTGTGTCATCGCCCTCCATAGCCATGAGTGCTTCAGCCCCTCCCACATCTATGCTTGTGGCAAGGTGTAGGGTAGCCAATGGGGGAAAGACCATAGAGATGGTGCTCTGCAGAGAGCCCCAAAGTGCAACCAATGGGCTCCAGAAGCCAAGCCCAGAGACTTCCCTGGCCTCCCGGATGTTACCTCATGATGTTGGAGGCGTCTTCAGCATCAGGGTCAGCGCAGTACTTATTGGCAAGGATTAGGCACGCATCTGCTGACTCTATCTAAGACACCAAAAGGAAAATCACAGAACACAAACATATAAATAGCCATGCTTGGTTGCAGTCTTTCTCTGTTGACAGCTTTTGGGGAACCTGGTAGTTTCCAAGGAAAGAACAAAAATAATTCTGGGAGATTATTGTTTTTTGTCAAAAGTATAGGTTGCAAGTTCTTATTACGGTATAAACATTTCATCTTGGTGCCGTTAGAGGGTACAACATGTACCTTGGTAATTATATTTTTCATTTTGCATAGTTACTTAGGTATAATCTTTCCAGATTTCTTCACATAACAATTAGACTTTCAGTCCCCTCCCTGCCTCCTTTCCCAACCAACAGATCTATACCATCATCCTAATTTTTCCAGTCGGGAAATGGCATTAGGTGGACTAAAGCCCTCCTCTCAGATTACTGAGTTAACCGAGTAGTCGGGTATTCAGAAATGAGACTCCAAAGTCCTTCATCTGATCTTTCTTCACATCTTAACTGTGGCATAGAAGGCAATAGGAGCCCTAAATCAGATAACAGCTCAGTATTGTTTAGTATTGAATTAGCATTCAGATACTCAAAAGACAACACATCTATGTGTATGAAATGATGTGTTCCAGATGACCTCGAAACCTACCAACTTATCTAAACATGAGCCAAAAAAAAAAGACTGATTCCTTTGAGGGAATGATGAGTTATGCTAATAATTGCTCGCATCTAAATTAGGTCCTTGAACAGTAACTATTTTCTCCAAGTTCTCATTAGATTTCACATTAAGTCATAACTTGGATCATGTCTGGATAATATTAAGATTAACTGGACTCTATAAGCATAAGAATTCTTGTGCTGGCTCAGGTCTGCAATCTGTCCTCCTTGGTTTGTTGTACTTAACAGACCATCCCTGCATTTGGGGGGGGAGGGGGGGCATGGTTTCCTCCGTGGTATGTCACAAATTGTCTCTAGTTTTCTTCCATAACCCACATAATTTACCCAAATCCTTCTGGCTTATTCATGTTTGCCAATTACATGATTTACTAAATTATGTTGGGACCACAGTTAGCATTTGGATGTCAGTGGATCCACAGTATTAATCTATACCCACTGCCATGCAAGTATCGAACGTGCTCACCAAACCAATATAAAATGAGCAAAGTACCAGATGCCAATTTGCTATATCCCTTTCCTTTGTAAACCTCAGGTCTGCTTTATAAGAAGATTGTAACTTAGCAGATTTGGGAATGAAAGATTAGCCCATTACTAAGCGATATCAGATATCTGCATGTTGAGTTTTACACTTTTAGTCTTTGGTGAGGGCCAAAAAAAAAAAGAAAAGAAAAGAAAAAAAAAGGAAGCTCAAAATGTTTTATGGCCTGGTCAAATTTTATTTATACTTTATCCTTCATGTTCCTCTCCAATGTGAATAATAGATTTCAGAGCTACATTGAATTTACTTTCAATATTTAAGATGGGAATTACCTGACAATGATATTGTATATGAGTCTGCTGAGTCTATACAACTAGTTGGCTCCCTTGAGGAGTGTGGCTATTGAGGGAACTATTTTATGACTAGTTCAAGTGAAGGAAGGCTTATAAGTGGTCTGCAGGTGTCAGAGAACAAAGTCCTGGGGCCAGGGGAAGGATGATGTCAAGGCTGGTGGCATATCGACTATGTCATTAGGGGTATGGGGGTGACTCTTGGCCATCCTGGGAGGCTTATGCCCTCACCACAGAGCCAGTCCCCCTCTCTGATGGAGTAAATGCAGAAGTCACCTCTTCCTTCTTACCTTGACTCTTGCAAGATCATGTGGATTGAGGACTGAACCCTGATAAAATTCCACCTGAGTAAAATGTCGTTTGAACAGAGCTTCTAGCTCCAGGTTAGGGGAAATGCTGGCAGGGAGAGAAGAAACAGCCATTAATATAATAGACTCAGGTATTTCTGCCTCCACGGCCTCCTTTCTCTCTGACTTCCAAAAAGAAAGACCTAGGAAAAGGCTTTCACTTTCAAAGCAGCCCCCTTTCTTGCCAGATATAAAAGTTTCACATTCAACAGAAGTAAAACCCCAGCCCACTGAAAACTCAAACTGGTACCAAGGTAAAATAAAGAAGCTCACGGTCTTTACAAAGTCTAAGCCTAGGGGGCAAAATGTCTTCGACTTTGTTATGAATGGAATCCCTATAGTATGAGGAGAGAGACTGAGCTGTGACATCAGAAATTAGTCGAAGGTGCCCTGGCAGACTCTCCTGCAGTTCCCCCTCACAGCCTCTTCCTTGCTTCTCAGCCCCATGGACATCTCATGCTCTAGGGCCCGGATCAAAACATGTCACCTCTGAGCAGCCATAGACAGAGTTAATTTACTCTTGGCATCGTTCACACATGTGTTCGCTATTTGTCGTTCTTAGTGCTGAGCCGTACAACATCTTTCCTATTGGAGGACAAGGATTAAAGCACTGACTGACCTATTCATTCACTTATTACTTCTGCAAAGAGGAAAAATATCTGTTCTCTACGAGGTACTAGGCTAGGCACTGGGAGATGATATATCATTTGAACCGACTAGGTGCCAAGAACTGTGTTAAGTCAATGCTTGCCTAACATTCATTAAGTGCTTAGTAAGAACTGTTCATGTTTTTGAGCATTTACTATGGGGCAGATACCATTCTAAGCACTTGACAAGTATTAACTCATTTAAACCTCAAAACAATCCTAGAGGAAGGGATGTTATTAACCCAAAGCTCCAAAGGTTAATTAACTGGGCCGTCTACGACAATGCTGACACTGACAGATGCTGGGTACATGGAGGTGAATCTCAGCAAATGAAGCATTAGCAGCCAGCTTGTTGAGTCAGACTCAAGTAGTGGGTGAGAGAGAAACAGGTATCTGTGCAAATCCCACCAATCTTCGAGGTCCATTACTAGTCTAGACCCTCTCAGGAAGTCTGCCTGCTCATGTAAGAAGTGGTGGTCTCTCCCTGATGTGAATTCCCCATGCAGTTCTGTCATTTGATTAAACTGACCTCAGTCGGTGAATATAGCATGGAGGTTGAGCTCTGTTGCACACATGCTTGTCTTGAAATGCCTGACCAATATGAGGGCAGGACCTACACACTATACTTCTCTTGAACCTTCCATAATGCTCAGCAGAGGATGGGCCCCTCAGCTGGGAACGAGAAGCTGAAGCACTGAATTGATCTGTGTTCATAGCCTGACCAGTCTTTTCAGAACTTGGAGAATTCAGTGCTGAGAACAACAACAACAACAACAACAACAACAACAACAACAACAATAAACGCTGGTGTGCTCAAATATGGTGACCAGTTTGGTATTTTGTGAGCAACTGTCAAAAGGAATGAGATGCATAGAATGGAAGCCTATAGGGAAGTCGACTTCTGTGGGATCTCAGAGCAGGGGATTGAGTCGTGGGCCGTCAACCTCCTACGGAGCCAGCACCAACACACAAGCTTTGTCTCTTGGTAAACCAGGGCTAGCTCTGGCCCTATGATGGCCTCATTTCCATCAAAAAAGAAGACTGTGTCACTCACATCAACATGTCTGAGTCTCAGAACTCTCTATCTCTGTGGCTGACTACCTTTTACCTAAATGGGGATCAGACGAAGCTTAAAATCCCAACAACATTGAGCAGAGGGAGATCTCTTGCTTTCCTCAACTGCACAACAAGCAAGATAAGACCTACCTTCTACATTGCTTATCTAGCCAAATACATTTTATGTTTCATAATACTCGCTAACATTTACTGAGTGCTTACTGTGTGCCTGATTCATTCTTGACATAGATTACTTTTCATTCTCTCTACAAGCCCAAGAAAGGAGACTGAAACCATTGTGATTGCCTTATCTACTGAATGTAAAAAACTGAGGCCCAGAGAGGTTAAGTAAGTTATTCAGCAAGTAACTGGTTAAGTCAAGATTCATATAGAGTACTCTGAGTTCACAGCATGTACCTTTATTCCCTCTGTTGATGAAGGGAGAGACCATATACATGGGGACCAGCACAGTGTCCTACACTGAAGGTTTCTAGAAATGCCAATTGTTGCAACTGTTTCTATTACATTATACCCTGCTTCCTCTTATGTCTGTGTCATTCCTGGCCACTATGTCACTCCTGCGCTTGTAAAGAATCCACACCAGACAACTAATCATTCCACACCAGACACTGTGGACACACCTAGATCGAATAGACCCTGACAGCTGATGGGAGAGTAATGACGTGTTTGACCCATAATGAACTTCATTGTTATTTGCCAGAATTGGCTCCAGAGAGGCAGGTGGTGTTCTCACCACTGAACTAATGTTCCCTTTCCATTGGTTCCATACTGTCCTCTCCAATGAGGCCACCAGGGATCATGGCTGACTCAACTCTGCTCTACCCCCAACACTGCCCCCATATCACCACTCCTACAGATACTCGGTGAGCCCTCCTCAGGATGTCTGGTTGAGTGGAGGGTCTTGAAACAGCAGGGGTCCCTTACTTGTGAAGAAAGACGATCTCCACGTTGACATCGTCTCGGTCCTTGTGTAGGAAGTCCTTGAGGAAGTTGGAAACACTCTCCAGAGTGATGTGTCCACAGACCACAATGTGCCTGAACAGGAGAAGCCAGTTAGATGGGGCCAGCCCAGCGACGACCCGGCACCCACCCCAGGCAAGACAGAGGAAGCGCACAGCTGCAGGGAAGCATTCATCTCCTCCCAAGGCCTCAATTAAAGCCCAGCTCCCATCCCCAGAGGGCTGTGAGGCAAAGCAGCGGTGCTGGCAGGCGTTCGGACTCCTCGACGGACGAGGCATATGGCTTCTCACCTGATGCTGCACAAAATCCTATTAAAAGCCCAACCGTTTGGCCAAGTGGTTTTATGCCTTTAACAATAAGTGACATTATGCGTGCGCTTAAATGCTGCATTATCAAGTCCCTTGCAGATTCAGATCTTTCCCTTTCTGCCCACAAAGCGTCCTCCTGAGAGATTTACCGAATGGGTCTTGGTTTATGACATAGAGCTTATCAGGTAATGAGATAACAAATCTTGCTGAAACGATGATTTTGTGTGTAAGAAAGCGGACTTTTATCAGGGTGGCTAATGTGCGGCTTGACACGTTATGGGCTCTGCTGGCCATAAGCAGTAAAAAGGAAATTTTGCATTTTTCTGCCATAACTCCTCCGACAATGGGGGCATGTAACACTTTACAGTAAGTGAGCATTACTCAGGGCTAAATGGGGATGGGACGCCTATGGAATCAGGGATCGTGTGGCAGGCTGTGCATCCCCAGTTGGCTGCTTCTTCAGGGTGCCTGGGATTTCCATGAGAGCCAGAGGAATTTACTTCAAGATGGGGAGAAGCTAGAAAGGGATGAGGCTGGAATTGTTTGCCTTGATCTAGGGAGGTTCTGTTTCTGGAGATGGTGACTCCCCCTCAGGGAGATGAGCCTCTTTTCCAGAACTGCTGGGACAACAGTTCCCCCCAATATCTTTGGACCCCCGGACCAATCTGATGAATCTGAACCAATCTGGCTGGACTATGGCCACATTACATTTGCTATCTGATGCTCAATCAGGAATAAGCACTTCGGTACAAGGGTTAGCCCCATGGCCCAAAGCAGGGGCCTGACTGTGGAGATGAAACCTGCCGGTTCCTAATAAGGAGACTGTAGCGAGGGGCTCAACCCCGGTCCCTGTGGCTCTCAGGCTGCTAGAGACAGAGGCTGAAGCCCTGGCTGGGCTCTGAGGCACGGGCAGGTGGTGAACATCGAAGCATGGTAATTTCGTGGGAAAAAATTTAGAATGGCTAGGTCCCTTGCACCTCATAATTGCTCTGTGCACATTCCAATAAGGCAGAAAGCTCATTGGCTGGAGGCAGCGCATAATGGGAGGAAGTGATGATCACTTATGCAATGTTCCATTAGATGTCATTACAAGAGCCTGCCCTTTCGTTGTAATTTGGTGCTTGACTAAGTATGTGAGAATAAGGCAGTAAACTCATTGGTGAAAGGATAATGATGCAGAACAAAGAGTAAATCAATAATATGCACAATGCAGTTAATAATATCACCATTATGGACTGTTATTGTTACGGTGCTGCACTTAGTGGCCGGGCAAGCGGAGGCCATTGTGGGAAGGAAAGATTGTCAGTGGCTGCCTCAGAAGAGACGTTCCAGCATGATCATTTTATTCTCTAGTAAGTACCGGCCAGGTACAGGGAGGTCCCTTGGCCACCCATCCAAATGCCCCAAACCCATATGACTAACTCCTTCCTGAAATCACACAGTGTGTGAGAATACAGGACGTAAACAGAACACTTGGGTTATATACGCTTTCATCATGTCATATCTTAAACTATTTCTTGTGGCACATGTGCATTTATATGGATGAAACAGGCTACAAATGAATTTGCATGTTTTGAATAACATTTCTGATTCTGAATTTGCCAAGTATGTTTAGACAGAGAGAGATAAATAAGACACCCTACTGATCTGACGTGTGGGGCTGCATGGGGCAATTCTAATGCTTTCTGCCCACAAGCGTCCATGACTGAGAACAAGACTAGCATGAATCCAATGTATGGGCACCTCCACAGAACAGATATGAGTTGGGCCCTTCCTCTCACCTGGATATGAAAGTAAGCCAGATGGGATTCCCTGCTCTGCCCCCAAGGATGTGTGTGATCCTGGGCAAGCTCCTTATCTCCATTCAATAGATGATAGAGCTGAGAGGCTAATACCATCCAGCCAACTTCCTGCCTCAGGGATTGCAAAGCTCAAAGTTCTATACCAGTAGAAGCCTGGTGATTATTCAAAGCTGGACTCAAATCAATGATAGGTCTGGGGAAATGCCTGAACATTCATCCTTCCCATCCTGTACGCAAAGGACTGAATGAACATTGGCCAGCATTGCCTCTCCCTCTTCTGAAATCATTCATCTCTAGGACAGATGTGTGAGAAGTAGAAGGGAAGGAGATGAGTTCACCCTCTCACCCTTGAATCAAAGGCCCCGCCAGCTGATTTATTCAGCCTGAGAAAGAGTCAGGGTTCTCTCAGTTGAAAATGTGCTGGGTACATATAAAATATATTCCAGTGCAATCAATATTATCTCTTAAGCCTTTAATTAGCTTTCACTTCTCTTAAGAAGTAGACAAATGCAGGCAGGAGAGGGGAGAAAAAAGGATTGACTCTTTTCATTTGATGCTAGCTGTCCAATACCATTCTAGACAATTGAGAATATATATCTTTTAGCTACAGCATGATTTCTGGGGTGGAGAGCAGTCTTTATCAAAAAGGAAGAAAAAAAAATCTTCCTTCAACATAATTGGTATTTTTGCTCAGAAAAAGCGAGATTGATTGAAAGCAGATTGCCTTTTTGCCCAAGGAGAGTTATTAGGTACATTATCATGGCAACCTTGGAGAACTCATATTGTTCCAATCTGTCCTATATCTGATTTGAAGATTTATGACTTCCTCCTTTTGTGCCAATAATCATTTCCCTCCATTTTGTTTTCCATACAGTGGAAGTTATCAAGAAGCCCACATATTGAACATGTTTGAATGCAGTTAGAGTTGATGGATGGGGAGAAGTCGCCTCTCTAACTCAGCATCTGCATTAGAAGATCTGCTTCTACCAGCCTGTGTCTGAGGGAGCACCAGAGGCCTGCAGGAGTGCAAGGGATGGATGGCGAAAAGGGAAAATTTATTTTCCAGAAATACTTGCAAGACTTTCGAAAATCCCAAGGACAGTAGTTTGGGGAAGGATGTTATTGCAGGGAGAAGAGAAGCAGAATTTCTTATACCCTTAGTGATTGAAAATATAATTGAAAATATTCAAGACTGAGAGCAGGGGGTGCCCTCTTTGTACACAGAGTGATGGTTGTTCACGGTGCATGATTTGAAGAATGCCAAAGAGATCCTCATCCCAAACTGTCTCTGCCAGATTCCATGACACCTACAAATCCACCATGTGAGATTTGTACTTTGATAGCCCTGTGTTAGCTCAGCTCAGACACTAAATAATGAAATAGTCTTGGGCAAGGTACCAATTCTGCATTTTACAACTATAAAGTCAGAGTCTCTGAGGGGCTGGTGCTAGTACCTGATTCATGAGGTTATCTTGAGGATTTATTTAAATAGATAATGCATGTGAAGGGCCTAGTAAAGGGTCTGGGCCATTGTAAGCATTATTAAATGGTGGGATTCCTGTGATATCTATAAATCAGTCGGTAACAGATGTAAAGTGCTCTATAGGCCCTGGAATGTCACCTAATCCTATAACAACCCTCTGTTCCTACAATCTGCATCTTTGCAGATAACCTCTCTTAACCTCAATTTCCTTAAGTCGCATGCCTGACATCCCACAGCAAGAAAGTGACTTGCCCAGGATGTGGTCCCCGACTCTAATGCTCACTCAGATGGAGCTGATAGAGGGTAGAGAGCAGACTCTGTAGTATTCCAGCTTCCGCTCCTGTATGGCAGGCAGAGCTGGCCCAGCAGATGTCCTCATCGTCACACAGTGGAGGGGATGCTGGAGGGGTCCACACTGGACCAGGAGAGAGGCTTGGTGACCAGGGTGGACTGAGATCATTCAAACTTAAGACATCACAGTGTTGGGGTGCCTGGCTGGCTCAGTCAGTTAAGCATCTCACTTCAGCTCAGGTCATGATCTCACAGTTCATGGGTTCAAGCCCCGCATTGGGCTCTGTGCTGTCAGCTCAGATCCTGGAGCCTGCTTCGGATTCTGTGTCTCCCTCTCTCTGCCCCTCCCTTACTCGAGCTCTGTCTCTCTCTCTCTCTCTCTCTCTCTCTCTCTTTCTCTCAAAAATAAATAAAAATTATAAAATATTTCTTTTTAAAAACATCACAGTGTTGCAGCATCACTAGATGCTGTGAGTGAAGGCAGAAACTCTAAATCAAGTTTTTAAACTTAAGCCACACAACTTGGCAAATCAAGGGATGGCAAAGTGATCCAAATATCCATTGTAAATATTATAAGCTATGTCCAGTCTGGGACTGCCTCATCAGCCCAAGGATCCTAAAGATAAGGAAAACCTAAATGATCCATGTACAGTGGAGGATATTTAGGAAAGTTACACTATGAAGGTAAGTAATGCTGTTCTCAATGTGGCTCTAGATTTGAACTTCTTTAGACTACTGATTAGTCCATCCTAATGTCAATCTTTTCTGTCAGTCTAAATGACTGGTATCTACAGGACCTGGTCACATGGTTTGTGAAGTTGGCCAACAAGCCTAAATCAATAACCATTTCTGATCTGATAGGACTTTTGGGTTTTTAAAACTTTGTCAAGTTGTGTAAACAAATCTTTCTTGGGATAAACTAATGTTAATGGCTGGATTAAAAGATTCCTCTCAGATGCAGGAAGAAGCTTCGTAAATGCCAAAATAGTAGCAGATGGCATTCTGTGGAAAAGAGTTACTCATCCAGTGTAAGCAAACAGGCCTGGTTTTGGGGGCAGGGCTCCATAAACATGGGCTGAACTGATGTGTCATGAGCAAGTGTGGTGTCAGTGGGTGAGTGTGACAACCAGAATAAGAATAATGCTTGACTATTACGAACGCTATCAGGGTTCACCAAAAAACTGCCAATTGTTTGTTAAATGGGTACATCTTCACTGAATACACATTAGTGTGCCTCTCTCATCATTAAGCATCTCCGTCACCCAGAATGAAATCCCACATATTCTCAATCACTCTCCTTCCTTCTTGGAGATGGCCAAGGGAAGCCAGGATGCCCCGGCTGAGGTGGAACCTGTTTCAGAGCTCACTTCCACTGTTGCTTTTCAGAACGGACAACGTAGGGGAGGTGACCGAGGGAGCCCCCAAACTCTCCGAGGCTCCAGTGAATGAGGCCTCTGGACACTCACTGAGGCTGAGGTTAGCTGAATGGCAACTAAAATCTACACACCTGTAAGAAGATTCAAGTAGTGTTTCTTCAAGCCTGAAAAGGGCAATGGGCTCCACTCCACAGTCTTCTTGTTGATTTTAGTATGAGAATAAGCCCTGGTGGATGTTTAGTCTAGTGCCTACTATTTGGATGTGGAAACTGAGGCCCACAGATTCAGTACAAGGTGAATGGCAGGGCCACGAGCAGCCCTACCCTCTTGGTTTGGTGCCTTCTAGACAGAGAAGAGGCTGATGCTGCTGGGCTGGGAGTCAGGAGATGGGGGCAAGTCACTACAAAATGAAGGGGCCCAGACTGACTGGGCTGCTCCCACTCCCACGGACACTGATGGATCCCCACACAGAGCTCTAGCTCTCTGCCCTTCTAGTTCAGGCCACCATCACATCTCGTCTAGACGTCTGCAGTACTTCCTAATTCAGTCTAATTCAGTTCCCTGTTCACCCTCCCTGCCACCCCCACCCCCTCAAAACAGCTAAAGAGCAAGGACTGAGGCAAATCCGCCTGTATCAGGTCCCCTGGGGCAGGGAGGTTTCACATCGCTCTTTAGCAGAGCCTCATTCTAGGAAGACAATGTAAAATGCACAGCTCTGGGCTGTTTATTTTTAAAGATACTATATCCATTTTTACTGGAACAAGTATAAAGAACTTAAAAAACCCATAGCTATCCTGTCACAATAAATCACACAGAGTAAATTGAAAATCCTATACAGCTTTCCCTGAATACATTGTGCTCACTTTGTCAGAGAGGTAGATGAAATGTGGCATATATTGATCTAGATGTCTCTGTAAAACTATAATATTTATATCAAATACATATGCTAGAATCTCTTCTGTCTTTCTGCTGAGACTTCTAATCATGCTCTTTGCATCCCATCTCCCCCCAACACCCCCCACCAATGGTAGCCACCGGCTTGATAGGAATGAATTTTAAGAAGGACTTGTCAGGGAAATTCAACAGCATTTTATCACATAGAAAGCAGGCTTGGGGCGGCGAGAAACCCCACAACCCAAAGCACACAGTGGCCAGTACTAAAAGTTGTCCCACCAAGACTGAATTTGAACCATTCAGTGTCCACAGAGGAGTCTTTCCAAGACTCTCACACCAGCTGAGGTTTAGGCTGATTCTGGGCTTGACCTTCTGTATCACCTGGTGGTGCTTCCTGTGGCTGCTTTGTCCCACAGCTTCCCCTGCTTTGGATCATGTCCTTCAGGGTGACTGTTAACCAGGTTTTCCTGTGAGGTGCAGGACCCCACTGCCTCAAAGGAAGGAGACGAAACCAACCCCTGCCTTCCCACTTCCTCCTGTACTGACAGCCATTCCCAAAGGAACTGACGTTAATGCAGGGCAGTTCACCTGTGGCCAACAAAAGCTAGTTCCAGGCTGTGCGGGTCCCATCCTTCTGATGAGGGAGCATAAGGCAAGCCGACAGCCTGAACCCTCCCCTACGTGGGATATGTGTGAAATTCCTTAGGCACTCCTGGCTGCCCAAGGACAAAGGAAAAGATAGAAAGCCAACATTAAATTGGTAGAATCTCTATCAGTTTACAAATACTTTAGTAAAGTTACCAGGAAGGGGCAATCTTATCAATAGTCTCATCTCCAGGAACTCTGTACTGTCTTAATGATGTTTTTGTTAGAGGGAAAAAAACAAAACAAAACAAAACAAAAAACCTTAGCTTGATCGTAGCTAGGCCCAATCACTCTTTACAACCCCAGTGCAGCTCTCTCTGCCCATGGGTCTCATCCCCTGCTTTAATAAAATCAGCTTTTTTGCACCAAAGATATCTCAAGAATTCTTTCCTGGCCGTCAGCTCTGAACCCTCATCACTCCAAAACCCCATCATTTCCATCCCACTTGGGGACCTAGCTCAGGACCTCCAAAGCTTGCTAGACTTTCCAGAACTATCTACTGACCAATGGACTGGTTGGTAAGGTGAGCTTGTCTTGGACACTTGATGCCTTTGTAAGTGTAGAAGAAACATAACCGTTAGTTACCTGCAAGGTTGTCAGATCATTGGCTGATTCTGCCTCCCCAAATCTACTACCAGGTTTTGAGTTTGTGAGAGAACAGTACATGTAAGGAGGACAAAAATGAAATCAAAACAACTGCGAATATGTATTGAGTCCATAATCCCAAACGCTGGCTTTAGCCATTTCTGGCTAAAATGAATGAAAAAATAAAACAAACAGAAAGCCCAAGGAGGTTTGGAGATAAGAAAATTTCCTACCCAGGGCCATAGCTAGTACTTTGCTAATTACAAAGAAAGGAAATGCCTTCTCCCTCCTAGTGAGGAAGAGAATAAAGTAATCATCTTATCCAGCTGTCAATAGAGCTATTCTGGAAGAGACAGGCTGTTTTGCTGTTTCCCTAAAAAGGGGCAGAAGGCTGAGCAAATAGATCCCAACAGTGCAGCAAAGGCACCTCTATGAAAACAGAGCCGCAAGGTCACAGGACAGGCTACTGGTAGCGCCAACAGTGAATACTGGGATGTTCTGACCAGACCAGAACTTTCTGCCAAGTAGGTACATCAGATCAGATGCAGATGGTCAGGACCTAAACCACACCAGAGGGGTCTATGTCTACACCCCCACCATCCTAGATCACAATTAGACTTCCATAATTAGACCGTGCCCAAGGAAAGATCAAATATCTTTTGTAGCTTGTTGCCTAAAGGAAGCCTCAGTCCAAGTCCTGAAAAAAAATTCTGAGAACCTAAGGAGTCATTCGTATTGACATATCCAGGCAGCACTCTCTCTTCTCTCTTCTGGCATCTCACTTTTTTAAATGTTTATTTTTCAGAGAAAGAGAGAGAGAGAGAGTGAGTAGGGAAGGGGCAGAGAGAGAGGGAGAAACAGGATCTGAAGCAGGCTCCAGGCTCTGGGCTGTCAGCACAGAGCCCAAGGCAGAGCTCGAACCCACGAACTATAAGATCATGACCTGAGCTGAAGTCAGACGCTTAACCGACTGAGCCACCCAGGCACCCCAGTGGCATCTCATTTTTAATTTGGGGACCCAGTCATCCCCAATCAGCTACAGTGTTGGGATCTTTAATCAAGGTTCCCTGCCCACATTAGGCCAATCAGTACTTCCCAGCCTTGAATGGAGTGGCACTAAATTCATGGTGGGATCCATCCTGGTGGCAAAAACCTATAATGACTGTCCCTGAGTTTCTGCTTGCTGGGTTCCCGAGCTGCTTGCCTGGCTCAACTCTGTCTTTTCTTGGATCTTGCCCTTCAGTTTTTCTCTGAATTCTAGAAGGTACTCTAACCTTCCAAAAGAATTCCTCTCCGGCTTAAGCTAGCAAGAATCAGTTTCTGTTGCCTATAATCAAAGAGCCCCTAACTGGAAGAGTTGTTTACCTTAACCTTAATTTCTCACTTAATTTCCATAACATCCTAGTGTGTTGGTATCGTTTCAGTTTCTTTCTCTCTCCTCCCATCTTTCCTTCCTTCCCCGAAGAGAAATTATACAGTCATCTTAAGCAAGCAATTCCACAAATGCCCAACTCTCTCACAGATTACACTGTGTCACTCCCCAATACCTTTGCCCTTCCACATTTTATTCATCCCATTACTGCAGGCTTGGTAGCCTTTGGTCATTTTCAAGCAAGTCAATCTTCCTTTGACTTGATTCTTCCAATCTTAAGAGAAATCAGGGCACTGAAAAGCACTTTCCTTTATGCAGATCACAGTAGATTTGCCTGTCTCTACTTGGTAATGCTGCTTTTGAACAGAAGGAACCAAGAGAACAGAAGACTAAGGCCAAGGTCAGCCACACCCTTCGGGGATGAAGGTGGAATGGAGGGAAAATGAGTCGAAGCAAAGAAATGACTCTTACTTTTGCCCTTGTAGAGGAGAGGTCTGTTAACTTTGAGGTGCAGAGCAAGCCCCACCTCCCTGCTAACACCCCTGGTAAATCATGCATCATGGCCCTAGAGCATATGTTGTCGGACCTACCTTCCCATAATGACAGTCAAGTTGACACATCCTTGTTCCCCAGCCACACCCAAGGGTGTTGCCCCAGCTAGCATATGCTGCTAGCTATCCAATCCACTCTGAGTAGACCCAACACATTTGCAAAGGCCTCAGCTGGCTTCAGCATCTGTTATACACATAAGAACTGGGAGGAGTTCACAGGTGCCAGGGTCTGCTGACAGCACCGGGGGACACTCCAAGGGATGAAAAACAGGGGGACTCGGAGTAGCTTCAGCAGCTCCCCCACCCTTTCAAGTCTCTCTGGATCCCTGTTTGACCAGGCCCATCACTAGACTCATAGACTTTTAGGTGCACAAGTCACCCTGCTTTTACCTTTGTCCAAAACTGCTCTAATGGGTGCATTTTAATAATATGAATTATCAAATGCTTTTGGAAGCATTCCTTCTGAAATGCTTGCAGGCTTTGTGATTTTATTGAACAAAATTCCTGCCAAAAGAGCTTTTCACTGGGATGATGCTCCTACATAATCAAGCCTCTATATAGTAGCTACCACTTGTTCCTTGGATGGTTCCGGTTGGTCAACGTCTCAGGTTAGCTCCAGGAGAGCAAGAACCACAATTTTCTAGCTCATTCTTTAGCCACAGCACTTAGCACAGTGACTGGAACATGGCGGCGGCTCACATACTTAGCTGAGCCAACATGCTGGGATGGGAACTTTCCTAAATCTGTTCTATATCCTAGGCAGCATTTGCTTTTGAGGTCAGTGGCCAAGGTCGCAAAACCTCTCCCAGAGATGGGCATGAATCTACCTTCGAACTGCCTCCATGTCCCCTAGTTAAGAAAAGATAGGAAGGGGAGATGAGACTGCTTTTACTGACAACTGGGACCGTATCTGGAGCAGTCCCCATGGTTCTGGGGTGGGAACAGATCATTGTTATACAACACTTGTACTAGATGTGGGAGCCCCAATCCTGAGAGACACAGAATCAGGTTTTCATGAGTTTCACATTACAACAGCCTCTAAAGTTTACTAGAAGGAGACACTGGGCTTGGACAGCCAGAGAGTTTCCTGGTTTATTTTCAGTGTATGATGGCAGCAGCAGTGGGACACACCCAGGTCTACTAGGAACCACTTTGTACAGCTCTGGAAAGACTTCTATCGCAAGAAATGACATAGCTGGAAGATAGAAAACACAGTGAAACTTACTCTTGATGGTGGTGTTTGTTCTTTAGATTTGGAACCTACCCAGAGAGGATTCACCCAATCAAACATGAGATTGAGCAGAAAGACGCTTTAGGAATTATAATTAGAAAAGTCATATTCAAAATTCTTTTTTTTTATGGAGGAAAGACTATCTGAGAGCAAAAGTCTAGGTTTGAATATGACTTTTTATTTTTTTTTGGGAGGGTACACAGTTCATCTCCCACCTACATTTCTATTCTTGTTTTCAGAACAATAGCTGGAACATTTTGATAAGTGTGTGGAAGGGAAGAGAGACAGCAAGAACGTGGAGGGGGGAACGGGGGGACAAGCCTTCACTCCATTAGGTATTATCAGGAAATTGATTTAATATGCATCCAAGTCTCTTTAAATAGAGCTTCAAGTTTGAAAGGGGCTGAAGACGTGGCTTACAAGAATCCAAAGCAGATGCAAAGAAAGAAGCGCCCACATCCACACCCCGCAAGACCCCTCTCATCAGAAAGGAATACCTAGCATGTTACATTATACAATACAGCATCTAATGACACTTGCTTTTGGTATCTGCCCCTCGATTCTGAATTTCAGAAGTAGTAAAGGGGTCATTTTTCCAAAGTATTAGGGCAATCTCAATTCTTTTTTCCTCCCCCAAAAGTTTAATGTTAATCAAAGCAGAATGTCTAATCAGTCCAAGATGGTCTGTCAACTTGAATTATCTGTTTGTCTTCCTATTTACTGTATCTGTCTGTCTACAGTTCTTCGTATCTTTGTGAAGATCAGTTATTGGGGCCTGTGTTTCCTTCTGACTAGAATGGCTACCAGATGATCCTTCCTGGTGATATGTTGATGATTTGCTAATTTATGGCTTTTAAAATCTAGGAATCTGAAAACATTGCTGGGAGTTCAGGCTGGGAATCACGTGGGCCACGCAAGGAGAGGGCTGAATGGTTTCCCTGTCAAAGGATAAAAGTTTGTGTGAAATGCAAAGCCTCGGTCACATTTCAACCAGAGTGATGTCTGTGATCTAGAAATCATAAATGGCACCTTATAGGAAACACCCCCTCCAGTAGTAAACCCCCACCTGCCACATCAGGCTGTACAGAAGGGAGAGTGAGGGTTGTCCAAGCTGTCCATAGACAGGAAAGGAAAAGAGGCCCATGGTCCTTGGCCCAAGACAACACTACACGAATTAACCCCACATCCTATTCCCAAGTGCTGGAGTCAGCCCTTATCAGAAAAAGAACAGATGGAGATGTTATTATAGGAAGATGGTCACCTCTGGGAACCAAAAGGAGAGGCTTATATAAGCTCTGAGTTTGAACTCCCCATCCACTTTGGTGGCCAAATAATATAATACATAGCTCGAGAGATGTGGCATATTTGGAAATCTTCATGGGTGTAAAGAAGTACATTTATCCCCAGTGCCTGTGTGTAGCAAGCACTCAGTAATCACGTGTGGAATGGATGGTGATGAAGGCATGACTCACGTTAGTTCCCTGGGAAAAGGAGGGGGATTATGGGGTAGACTGAGTGAGTCTTGTAAAGAAATATGCTCGACCTTTGAACAACATGGGGGTTGAGGCGCTGACCCCTGTGCAGTCAAAAATCCACATGTAACTTTTGACTCCCCCAAAACTTTACTACTTATAGCCTGTCGTTGACTGGAAGCCTTACCAATAACATAAATAGTCGACTGACACCTATTTTGTATGTTACCTATATCCCAGACTGTATTCTTACCATAGAGCAAGCTAGAGAAAAGGAAATGTTAAGAAAATCCTAAGTCAGAGAAAAGATATTTACAGTTCCGTACTGTATTTATCTCAAACAATCAGCATGTACGTGGATCTGTGTGGTTCAAACGCATGTTGATCAAGGGTCATCGGTAATGCCTTTTGGGGCTCAGGCAGATCATTTAAGATTCTAATTCTTTAAAAAACAAAAAGTGGTCTAGAACCACAGTGGGCAAAGTTTGGTGTGGAGGAGAAAATGGAGTAGAATTTCAAGACAGCCAGGCAGGAGGGGATGGAAAGTGGCCTCAGAAAGGAACAAAGGCCACAGACGGAGATGAATGAGAAGGCTATTTCTGATATAAGGAGAGACACAGAATTAAATAAGAGTCCACTAATAAGGAACCAGGGAAGATACACGGGGTGCCCACTCCTGGTAAGTCAGTGGAGAGTACTGTTACAGGCGAAATAGAGCCTCAAAGGAAAATAAGATTTTACGACTTGGAGCCACGGAGGTAGAACCAAAGACCGATGGTTGTGAGTGGGGTTCGTGTGATATGAACTTTAAAACTAGGATGTTGGCTCCCCTCAGCCTAGGAGTAACAAAACCTGGGGTGAGCAGCCAGGGAACGGGCTGTAACATGGCCTCTTCTGAAATGTCACCTCTCAGGACCTCTTTAGAGTAAGTCACCTCTGTTTTGCTATATAACAGGATCTTAGTCTCTTTCAGGTTCGTTTTTCCCACATGTATTAACACTTGTACCTGGTATTTTCTTCAGTCACAACCTTGCTCATTGCTTGTAACCTCCTGGTGACTGTAATGTCCGTGAGGACAGGTCCCAGGGGTAGTTTGCTTACCACCGAATCCTTGGCACCCAACACAACCCTCATTGTCCAGGGCACAGAGGCACTCAGTGGACATCTGTGGACTGAAAATGAGCCAGTGGAAATGATAGAGGAATGGGTAGTGAGGCAGGAAACTAACTGTGCTCTAGTATTTCTTAGCTCTTGAAATTCTTGTCTAAATTATTGAAGAGTCTTTAAAATATGACCACCCCATTAAAGAACATAATAAAGTACTCTGTTTTCATTTTTAAATGGAAAAGGATGATAAATTCTGCCAACCTCTATGGCTTTGGGGCTCCCTTTTACAATCCTGAGGCCACGTTGGAAGGCTTTACTCCCTCAGGAAGACCCAGCCTCCGGAGGGCTAATACTCCCACCTACAGCTCTGAAAT
The DNA here is from genome assembly GCF_008692635.1 of Crocuta crocuta. Taxonomy (NCBI): domain Eukaryota; kingdom Metazoa; phylum Chordata; class Mammalia; order Carnivora; family Hyaenidae; genus Crocuta; species Crocuta crocuta. The sequence goes on from NW_027533256.1 coordinate 273,460, forward strand.
AAACTAAAGAGTGGATATTTCAGAGGAAATTCTGGAGGTGGGGGTGGGGTGGGGCGGGGGGGCAGCTCCTGCTACTCTAATACTCACTGGCAGTCAAGACACCACCACCAGAGAAGTGCTCTAACCAAAGGGAGCAAGTGGATATGTCTGCCAGGGCAGGGAGTGCTCTTCTCAGATGCCATGCAGGTAGGCTCTGCTTAGGAAGGTGTTTGCATCTGGCAGATCACTACAATGTGCCGTGGCTCGTAACCTAGGAAGTGAGCTCCCCAGGAAGGGGTTGAAAGTGTTGAGACCCACAAATAAGGCAGAATTTTGGCCATCGATCTTTCTGACTGTCCTTGAGAGCCCCCCATTGTTACAAGTATAGAAGAAATAAATGCATTCCTAGTCTAACCAAATGAGAAAAATCAAGGAAGAAATGGTTTGGTCCCCTCTCCACCTCTTTGTCCTTGGCCAGGGATCCTTAGAAGCAGAAGGTGAGAAAAAGGAAGAGGCAGGCCCACAGTGATATTCATGCATTTCTCTACCTTTCCATCATGTGCACCCTGTTGTGGGTAGAGGTGGAAGAAAACATACAACCATAGGATCATGGGGCTCAGAACAGAAAGGGGTCTCAGGAGCTGATCTACAGAGGCAGCATGGCCCAGTGAAGCAGATTGCCCCTGGGTTCAAATACTAGATGTACCCTTTATTAGCTGTGTGACATCAGGCAAGTCACATAACCTCTCTGTTCCTCAGTTTCCTCACCCACTGCAAATGGAGACGATATTACCTCCCTTTCATGGTTGCTGTGAGGATTAAGCAATATGCAAGTCTGAAGGTATTCTTACTGTCGGAGAAGGCGGTCTTAGGGCTGTGGGCTGTAACGAGTCACTTCTCATCTGCAAGTATGTGCCACTCCTCTGTCTATATAAAAAAGAGGTCTAAGAGAAGCCACAGTATTTAAATTTCACAAACAGCTTTCTTGAATTGGAATTAGAGGTAAGTTAGTCTGTGACAGTGATTCCCTCAACCAGAAGGGAGGCGTAGCCTCCTCATTCAGCCAGTGGACCTTTCCTTCAAGTAGACTTCATTCACCTTCCTGGTCCCCTTTGCCTTCTCCTTGTCCTCTATTACACCTTCTCTTCTCAGCATTTGGCTACCAGAAATCATTAGAATAATCCAAAGCCATTCCATTCTCCCTTGTCCCAAACACCTGGCTTAGGGCTGCCTCAGTTTGGGGCCCCGGAAGCCCATCATGGGAAAACACAAGGTCTGGATGGCTCCCTGGCCTGGCCACCTCTAACGAGGGGGTTACAACAGATGGATTCCTCTCTGTAGCTGATTATTTTCCATGGCCCTTGGCCATGTGACCTCAGACCATGATCTTGTCAGTTCCCATAAACTAACCAGGAGTGGCTGAGTCCCACGCAGAGAGGAAATCTCTGGGGGAAATGGCAAGGGCTGTGGGAGGAAGGAGAGCAGGCTAGGACCCCAAAAGCCATGGGGGCCTCACCCCGCTGTTCCCCCACCTCTGAGCAGCTTTGACCTCACATGAAGGGAAGGAGGAGGCGGCACTAGCCTCGGGGTTCTGCTGGGCTATAGGTGGGCTACTTTTTTGAATAAGACCTGGGGTCTCAGTCCAAGAGGACAATTGGCCCCAAGACCTCCAACCCACAGACACTGCCTGCCAAGGCCACTCTTTGAATCTGTGGTTATTGACACCTAATTCCTATACTTAGGAGCCCCAATGCATCATAATAAGATAGAGAACAGCTGACATGTGCCCACATCTACTGCTGGCTCTGGGTGTCCTGTGGGAGGTCAAGTGAGGTTCACTGAAGTGAACGTTGGAAGAAGCCACTCCAGGCCCTTGATCCCATGTTGACAGTGAAGATGTGCTGGGGATGCTGTATGAAGTGTTCCCGTTATGCCAAACACATAGATCAAAACTGAAAATGAGGTGCCAACAAAATCTCCATGCTCTCCAATATCCTCAAATTGGGTGTTGTGTAAACAAAACCCTGAACTTCTCTGCCGTGTGTGTGTGTGTGTGTGTGTGTGTGTGTGTGTGTTTACTTTAAATCATCTTTAGATTTCCAAGTTGTGTGTCTCTGTAGCTTTTGGGTCACAAGTTACCTTAAATTCTCTGACAAGTTAATGCATTGTTAGAGAGATTATTTCTGAGTAAGATATCCACGTGTAAACAAATCCCTTAACTATGTATATGTTTTAATTACATTCCAGGCATTCACTTGATGAAATCCTGGGGAGAAGAGTATACGTCTCTGTATCCATGAATACAGCACATATATTTTTGCATACACAAAGACACAGGGCAAAAAGCACGCTATTTTAAGAGTCTGAGCTCTATCTTTCAACAAAGTTTAGCTGCTTTCCTTTTGCAAATGCATTTAATTTTATCTGGAAACTTTCTGACGTTAGAAATAGAACAACTGTAGTTTCTCATTATGTTTGCTGCCAGAGTCCATGCTTGGTTGCTCAACTAAAGACCTTATATTGCTAATTACTACCACATGCCCATATCCCAAGCGAAAGAAAACTTATTGATTCTGACAGCCCATTCTCTCAACGCTGAATTCCAAATGAAAACTCAAATTTTGGCCAAACATAACATTTCATCAATCTTGTTCTACTGACTGGAAAAACAACATCAAACAAAGGGTGCTAATGGCCCTTTATTACTGTTCCTTTCCCAAGCTTATATTTTCTGATGAAAGATCTAAGTGACCAAAGGGCTTCTTTAAACTACTTAGTAATTAGCTTTTGAACCAGGAAACAATGCATAAGGTAAAGTGAACGGTCCCAGTGTTGATGACAGGGCCGACTCTCTGTCCTCAGGGTCGGGGGACATTGGAGACCCAAAGAGAACATTAAAAGCAAAGTGTGTATTTTCATAAAGGGAGAAGAAAAAAAAAGAGAAGGAGGAAAAACCAGGCTAAAAGCCTGTGATAAAAGATGACAGAGAGGGAGTCAGAACAAAAGCTGTGGGGAGTCTGTGATCTGAAGTGATTAGCACTCGAGGGTTTGAGTGGAGATGCCAAGGCAAGAAGATGATGGGATCAGAACAGGGGCGGGTGAGTGACTGCTGCTCTCAAGCCCCATCTGGGTCACCTACCACCAAAAGCCACCAGCCACCCGGCCCACCCACACTGGACTAGGGAAACTATTTAGAGAAAAAAATTTTACCTGGGGTGAGAGTCAAGAAGTATTTTCAACATAGACCTGGGGGCAACTGACTTACTGGCTTCGTTGGAAGGAGGGACCAGGAAATGCTGGCCGAGGGAGTGGGGCGGGAGGAACAAAGAGAGCCCATGCCCTCAGAATGCCTTCTGCTTTATGGCGACCTGTTCACACCTCAAAGGCAAAATGGACACAGGAGCTGTTTTCCTCCTGGCAACGGAATAAATGACCAATGGGAATCTCTGGACTTATCTGGCCTTTTGGATCCAACCAATGGCCCAGAAATCAGAACAGCTTGGTTCTAATCTCATCCAGAGCTGTTAAGATAATAGGGAGAGGAGGGCTCCATTAGAGGAAAGGTGGAAGAGCGTGCTGCCTGTGTAGAAGAGACGCCAATTGGCCCCCTCTCGCCCACTGTCCTTTGTTCCTTTGAAAGGAAACTGGTGTCCTGTGGGTAGTTCAAGAAAATGAGTCTTTTTATTTTCCACCTCTTCATTTCCTGAAAGAAGGACAGGACACCTGAGCTCAGGATGCACCAGAATCACCGACAGGAGATGAGGTTTGCTCCATCCAACATGACTGTCAGGCCAAGAGGAGATGGGAGTAGGGGGTGGGGAAGGGCAGTGTTATAGTTTTATTTTCTCTTAAGCAAAACAGGTTATTCAAGAGTTCATCTGAAAATGTACTGGGGGAGGGGGAGTTCTGTGATAGGAGCTTCTATGACTATGACTGGGAAGGGGCCCGAGTGATGAAAACATGCTCATCTTCATCTGGATGGTAATTACCGGGTGTGTACATAGGTACAAATCCCTTGAGCTGTACTTTAAGGCTATATACCTCTTACTCTACGGAAGTTGAAACAAAAAGTCAGAAACAAAAACAAGGCTGAGTGCCCATGAAAAAGCTGAGTAAAGAATGGTCACCACCGGCCCTGCCTCCCCTGTGGCATTCCCCTCCCAAGATAGTGCTCTGGCATATGGCAGGGACGGTGAGGCCCTGCCGTGTACTTAGGAGTCAGACTTCAGGTTGATAATGAACCCACACGCTGGTATTGATATTGATAAAATGATCCAAACTCAAATTGAAATAGTCCCCAAGAAGAAAGCATCGATGTGTGGGAAGCCAAACAAAAGACCATCAGGAAGAGCCTGTGGTGCTCCAGCACCATAAATATAATCTGTCTTGCCCAGAAGGAATTTCAACTGAGTAATGAGTCCCTTTGAGGACAAGTTCGGTGCCGCCTGGCTAAAGAGAAGTGGTTTCCCGGCTGCCACGATGCCTTTACAGTAGGCAAGGTGAGCTTTTTCTTGCCCTCCCTAAGACTTCCCTGCTGGAGAAAGATCCCATGGTATTGCTGCATGAAATAAAACCCATAGGATGGCATCACATTAGTCTGGGACACCAGAATGTAATCACTAAGCCAGTTGATATAAAGAATGAACGTGCCTGGTTTACTTGGTAGGGATTGGAACAGAAAAGACAGGCCCAGTTATCTCTGGACCTGTCCCAGGATAAACGCAGTAGGTCTCTCGGAAAGATGGGTGGGGAAGGAAGCCACGAATGGGCGGGCACCGGTCTGGATATTCAGTCCACAGGTGACATCACACCCCGCACAGAATGGGGCCCTTCCCTCACAGAAGCACCTGGGTGGGCAGGGGGAGGGGCGGGATTCAGGTGTCACCGCCAACAAGGCTCTTGAAAGCCACTCAACCACATCTTCTCTGATGCAACTGACTTACTTTCTGCCTCCATGTTTGTTAAAAGTCCCGCCGAATTTATTCCGATTCAGGATGAGAGCAGCAATTTCGGGCACGTAGCGGGCAAACATTGCCTACATGCATGAAACAAAGAAACAAGAGCCAAAAAAAAAAATGGCATGCAGAGAGGATTCTACCGCAGCGGAGGCAGCAAAACCTCTTGGCATACTTACTTTCTTCCACTAACCGCACTATAGGAGCCCCCGTATTTCTTGCGGTTTCCTATTAATTCTATGATTTCAGGGACGTAGCTGGCAAACATGGCCTAAGGAGAAGACAGGAGACAGAAGAGAGACTGAAAAGACAGGCCAAAGAAAGGGGTGACCTTTTCAGAGGGGGAGGGGATGCTAAGATCCGAAAACACAAAGGGGTTAGAACTGCGAAGGTATATACCATTGTGGTGGGTTGTAAAATTAAAGGCACAAAAAGGACAAGCTCCTGAAAATACACAGGACAAAACAAACGTGAACCAACCTATAAAACCAAAAAAAAAAAAAAAAAAAAACAAANAAAGAGACAGGAATAAATAAGTTGCTATCTAGTTCTTCTTGCTATAGGAAAGTCAGTAAAGGGGGTGCATGCTGGTGAAATCACACACACACAACTGCAAAAGAAGACCTTTCTAGTTAAAATTCACAGGAGAATCAATGCCTTTATGAGCGATGAAAGACAATAAACATCAAAAGAAGATTAAAATAATACAAACTTATCCAGTAATAAAAAAAATCACTAAAAAGCACAAAAGGTAAATTTAGGAAATCATGTGGGGAGAGAAGAAGAAAGGAGAAACACAAATCTGCCATGTTTTGCCCAACAAACATTGTGCTTGTGGCTGGATAAGTGGGTCTCATTTTCTACAGGGACTTCCCTGACGCCGAGGAAATGCCTGTGTTAGCTTACACACGCACATGTACATTTAATATACATTTTTCAAATGTATATATGCCGTATGCATACAGAACAGAGAGATGTATATGCATAATATAAATGTATGTGCAGTGGAGACATATGAAAGCTGTGTGTGTGAAGTAGGATTCTAGTCACTTACCGCATACAGTGCAAACATCTAAACTTAACATGAGTTACTTTGAAAGACAAAATGCAGCAACCACCAATATGCTGCCAGAAATTCCCCCTTTCAAAAATTACAGACCATTATGATCTGCAAAGAGCAGGAAATCAAATAGCAAAACTTTCTGACTTACAAAGGCGGGAGGGGGGGGGAGCATGTCCCACGTGTCGCTGAGTAATGGAGGTGGTTGGCTCTTTATAAAACTACCCTCGGCTCATGTCATGATGTCCACCTACAGGAGATCAGTAGGCTTTCTGTCCTCTGTGGGGACCCTACTCTCTGGGGGCAGGCCCCAGCCACAGTGTTTGTTGAAAGTTACGGAAGGATCGTGAAGGGTGTGGGGGAGCTCTCGAAACCGCAAACTGTCTACAGTATCCACAGCATCGACTGGGTCGGGTGACGGCAACTGTCCTTGCAGAGAGTATCAGCTACTGAATCACATTACTAAGGAACAGACACTCTCACGTAATAAGTGAGCATCACTTTCTTAAGACAGTTAGGTTTCCTCCTGGTGGATAGGCTGACCCCGACAAGGGCAGTGTGCCTGGGTCTCTGGGGAATAAGTCTAAGGTACCAAGGGAATATGCAGAGAAGTCACTGTTGCGTTTGGATTTACTCGGTTTGATTATAACACTAAGGCAATCGCTTGCGATGCAGAAACAGTCAAAATACAAAGCTTTAAAGAAACGGATAATAGAAAATATTAATGACCATAAAAATCAACATTATAATAAAGAGTTTTTACCAGTCCCCCGAGGATGAAGAAGACCATGAAGAGGCGCCCCAGCGTGGTTTTTGCGTAAACATCCCCATAGCCAACAGTGGACATTGTGACCATGAGTAAATAGACGCACTCCCAGTACGTAAGAGCCTGGTTGTTTTGGAAATTTTCCCAGGGGTCCCCTGAATTCTCCACCTAAAGCAAGGGGACAGGACAGAAAAAGGATGACATTACACACATATGGTAAACTGGGAACACAAAAACTCCAGAGGGCTGCTTCCGGATGCCTGGCCACCTCAACACAAGGTGTCTGCTTCGGGGAGAAGTTCTGTAGTGATGACTCCGAACCCCCACCCCCAGGCAGGTAACAGGAAGTGGAGTGGCTATAACAGAAATGTGCCTTCCTAGCTGATTGGGGCAGAGAGCAGAAAGAACAGAGATAAATATCCCTAGTCAGGTTTTTCTTCTCATTGTTAAAGATTTGAAGCCAGCTGGATTTTAAGGCATTGCCCGTGGCCATGTTTTACAGCCTTCTCTTCAAGGGAAGAGCCGGAGAGCCCTGCCCTGACCTTTCTCTGTGAGTTCCTGCTCAGTCTCAGAGGGCCTGGCTCATGCACTCCCTAAGAAATTCTAGACTCTCCCACACAGGGCCTTGTCCTTTCATCATTCTGACCAAGGCGATTGCCCGGTGGGCCCCCCTCATCCAGATCTTACACCCGGACCCCAAACGGTATCTCTGGGTCTGACTCTGCTCTCCTGAATGCACAGCGTCAGAGATGGCTCTACCCTGCAAGCGGCAGGAATTTTCCTGAGAGCACAAAAATCGAGCTCATGAGAACAATTTGCTTTTGTGCAGCTCCTCAGACCAAGGGTCAGCAAGCTTTTTCTGTAAAGGAAACGATAGTAAATATTTTCAGCTTTGGGCAACATCCAGTTTGTGATCTCTGGAGCAAGAACTCAACTCTGCAGAAGGTGAATCAGCCAGAGACACTACTTAAACTAAAGGGGTGTGGATGAATTGGGAGCCCTTTGGCCCCAGGGGTGCAGAATGCCCATCTCTGCTTCAGACTTTACAGAACACTTCCCATCGAATTCTATCCACCACCCAAGCTGTGAGATAGGCAGGAGAGATAACTTTAGATACACACTCTCGGGAGAGAGGGAGATGTGTGGGCTGGACCTCCAGGCTTACCCCAGATCCCAACCCTGCAATATACCATGCCACGGTTCCAACCAGCATGGCCCCTGTGGGAGGCCAGCCTCCAGGCCTCCGACCCCCAGACCTCCTGCTCTTCTTCAAAAAGCTTCCAGAACCTAGCCTCTTTCACGCATGACTTCTTGACCCCTACGTGCCATTTTCATGGAGGTTTCCTGGTGGAGCAGAAGCTCCTTCACAAGACAGTAGGTGGGCTCACTGGTCTACTGAAGACCACATTTGTGATTGGGGTGGTTATCCACTGAGAGTGGTTTCAGCCAAGAATTCCATCAGCACAAAGGAGACAAAGGGGTGGGTAAAAAAGCCATCAGATCTAGTAGCTGAGTGAGAGCCCCATCTTCCATGCCAGGCCAACTTCCTCTGCGTGGTAATTACATAAACCCCGATGATGTTAGGTAACTAAATGCACCCTGCCACCCCTTAATGCAGATAGAGGCTTTCCTCAGCAAGGGAAAGAAAGGTACTTTTACTCAAATCTTCAGAAATAGATGAGGCTTCTTCTGGTTTTAACAGTTTGTGTTTGTATGAAACATGCTTTCAACGAAAGCTGTGTCCCCTAAAAGCAGGAATAAAAGTCAGCCTCGAGGAGGTGAGAATAGCTTGACTTAATAATGTAAGCCTTTCAAAGAGCCATTAATTTAAAAGAACTAACATTTTTGAGATACAAAATAACTTGACAAGCAATCAGGCAAAAGCATAGAAGGTAGTTTTTGTAAGGGGGAAGTGGAGAGAAATTAAGGGATCTGAATTTGTTGTTCATTAAGAGATGTGGGTCAAACTTTCAACCTTGTCGCCAAGGTATTTTCAAGTGTTGGCTGAGGAAGCACTGCCATCTTGTGGCGCTCTGGGGTTACTGCAGACAGAATGAAAAATCCACCAAACCGGCGAGCCGAAAAATGCGGGTTAATGGAGCTCACATCATTCACCATTTGGAATTAGTTTGGGGTAAAAGGGTTGGAAACCCAGACAATTGTGCAATTGCCTCTCCTTCTCTTACATTCTGCAGCTAGGCTGAAGTTTCTCTTCAGGGAGAAAAATTTCAGGTAATAAAATGACGCAGGGAGGGACTTGTTGCAGAAAAGCCAGAGCTGAAGCATCTTCAAAGATACTTACCAAATGGATGAACCCAGCTGCTGTTAGCCATGTGCTGATAAATATGGAGAGCAGATTCACCAGCTTGATGGAATTACTGTGCAAAAGAGACAATAAGCAAAATCCCCAAATTACAAAAGAAGACCATGCGGAGGCTGCCTTCCAGAGTAACAGCAATCTTTAGGGGACAGGCAGCCCACCTTCACTCCCCAGTGGTTCCTCCATCATAAGGAAATGTTCCAGAAGACACCACCGGTAGCTAGGTAGGGCCAGAGCCTACAGAAAAATGACATCGGGGCCACTAAAAGGGGATCTCTAAACTAACCCCTCTGTTGGGTTTAATTTTTTTAACTAAATTTTATTTTGAAAATTTTTATATCTACAGAAATATGGAAAGAAAAATATAATAAACACTTATATACCTTTCATCTATATTGATCAATTAACGTTTTTGTACATTTGCTCTGTCTGTATTCTCCTTTTCTTTTTCAAAAAAAATTTTTTTTTGAAAATTTTTTCAAAATTTTGGCTGAACCATTTACAAAATACATTGTAGACATTGTGACACGACTTCTTAAACACTTTAGCATTTAACACTTAAGACAGAATGTATGAAGGACACCTGGGTGGCTCAGTCCATTAAGCATCCGACTTTGATCTTAGCTCAAGTCATGATCTCACCATCTGTGATTTTAAGCCCCGTGGCAGCCCCATGTGCTAGCAGCACAGCCCCTGCGTGGGATTCTCTCTCTCCCTCCCACCTTCTCTCAAAATAAATAAATAAACTTAAAAAAAAATAAAGAAGGGCACCGGGGTGGCTCAGTCAGTTAAGCATCTGACCTCAGCCCAGGCCATGATCTCAGTGTTTGTGGGTCCAAGCCTTACATTGGACTCTGTGCTGACAGTGCAGAACCTGCCTGGAATTCTCTCTCCTTCTCTCCCTCTGCTCCTCCCTCACTTGCTCTCTCTCTCTCTCTCAACATAAGTAAATATTTAAAAAATAAATTAAAATGAAAATGAGAAAACATAAGGAAACCATGCAACACAACCAGGCTACAGTTGTCATGCCTAAGATCATCCACATGAATCCAGGAGTGTCATCTAAAATGCACTCTTTATTTGAAGTTCTCCAGTTGCCCTGAAATTGTTTATTGATGCTTTCATTTTTTTCACCCTGATGCAGGAACTAACCAAGATTCAGGGACTGTATTTGGTTATTATGTTGCTTTCTTTATTCCAGGGGTCAGGAAACGTTTTCTATAATTATAGGGACAGGTGGTAAATATTTTAGGCTTTGTGGGTCACAGCATCTCTGTGGCAACTCTTCTACTCTGCTGCTACTGCATAAAAGTAAGAGAGTGAATGTGTCTGTGTTCCAAAAAACTTTATTTGCAAAAACAGGAAGTGGGCTGGATTCGCCCTTGGACTGTATAGTTTGCCAATCTCTGCTTTGTTCCCCTTTAATGTACATCCCCCTGACTCTTTTTGTTTGTTTTCAAAGACATTTAAATTTCTTTGCACTCAGGTCAGCTGCCTTATAGAATGTCCCATATTCTGATTCTGTTTATATGCTTCTGGATAGAATATCTGCCTGAGATGGCATCACATCAGAAAATCAACTCATTTACACCAGGCCCAGTCACCTGGTTAAGGTGGGAACATCAAATCCTGCCACCAGAAGGAGCCCACTTCCTTGTAATTAATATGTCATCCATGCAGCGAGAATCTGAGATTCTGTGAACATCTCATTCCCTGAAAACCTCATGCCAAATAATTTTAGCATCCATTAGTGTTCCTTGAGTGGATCAGTTAGGACTCACTAAATTTTAAGCATCCTGAAGGCAGAGGCCTTGTCTGTCTGGATCCTGGGAACAGTGATTCCCTGGCACATAATAGGGCCTCTCTGCATAAGTACTGAATGAACTGGTCCCTTCCTTTGCACTCTCCACACTTAGCTTCACCAGGTTCATTCCCACTGGGGTACAGCTCCTTGAATGTTGTCATGAGCAGGTCACTTCTCTGTCCAAAGGCTCCTTGTTGACTAAACATTATTATGTCCACACTCCTTTTACCCTCAACACTGGCTAAAGGTTCAGGCTCATCACCACCCTCTTCTACATAAACTCTTGAAATTTCCATAACAGCCAACCCTGTGTACTATGTCTTTGTTTATGCTACTACTATGGATGGTCCTTCCCATCAAAGCAAATATTTCCCTTTCTTCAGAGCCTGGTTCAATCCCTATGTCCTCTTTAATGTGGTCCCCCTACCTGCAATACAAGCGCAGGTGACTCCTCATGGCTCTTACTTTCAACCACTCCTTGGTAACCGATCCCAGGGTCTTAAGACATCTTCTGTAATGTTCTTTGGATTGCTTTTGTCTCTTATGCTCCTAACTGCATCTTGCAGAAACAAACTCTGTTTTCTGCCTCTTTCAGTCTCCCTGTAGTAGCCAAACACCACCCACAGGGTGGTTCAGCCCATCATTCTTGACCGATTGTTCTCTCTGCCCTCTCTCATCTCTTTCCCATGGGGAACCAATGATGTAAATCCTGAGAGTTTAAGATCACAGTTAACAGTAACGGCTTACATTGCTATGTTTCCTTTATGGTGCTCACCATTAGCTCACTGTTCTAAGTGCTTCAAGTGTATTAACTCATCTACTCTTCACAATGACTCTGTGGAGTCATCCAAACCCAAGCTCACATGGTGAGCAGCAGAGTTAGGATTTAAGCTGGGGCAGCTTGGCCACTGAGTCTGCCCTCTTGGCTGCTACACAGTCACAGACTGGTATCCATCAGAGAGTCTTCCTTGATTGTTAAAGCAAAGCTGTGTCTCCCCCCATGCTCAATGCATAGGGTATGAGAAGGTCAGAGATAGACGCTCCATGGAGGAGAGACACTGTCCAGACATATTGGTTAACCTCTTGAACTGCCACAAAAAAAAGAATGGAAAGGAAAAAATTCTGATAACTACATCTACACTGGGGTCACCATGGGGCAGGATGGGGCTGCAGTCCAAGGTAGCTCAGGGGTTGAAGGAGAAGCCCCTCAGTGGAGGTCGGATCAGTGGTTCTAGATAGGCACCAGACCAGGGTCCAGTTTGCATTTTTCTTCAACCTTATTTTCTTTTAGTAACTGAGCAGAGGAACCCGTGATCTTAGTTGTCTAGAGTTGGTTCTGATAGTTCAAGGAAAGAATAACCAAATATTTTTAATTTTGTTTGATACTTATCTTTTGAAATGTGTGAAACAATTCCTTTCTGGTTCAAAAACAGAAAGACAGGGGAGTCCCCCAGGCTGGGCACGGCAGCCGGAGTGGCGGATGGCAGCGGCAAGGGGCTGCCATTCCACCAGGGCATCCGTCTGCTGGACAGTGGCTCAGTGGAGAACATGCTGCAAGTCTGGCTATCTCAAAAGACAAGCCAAAGTACACATGGTGGAGAGTCCCAAATACCATTATGAGTAGGAAAATAAAATAACCAAAGTCTCGATAAGAGAGAGCAAGAGATACCATTCAAAGAACACTTCCTGAATGGACAGGCCCTGGACAGTCAATGAGCCTTCTTTAATATAGCAGTACTCGCAGGTGCAGAGCACATAACAAGCTTTTAAACCTAACAAGAGACAGAAAGCTAGCCAAAATGATGAACTTAAAAAAACTCTCCTTTAAAGAAATTCCAGGAAGAAATGACAGCTAAAGAACTGCTTAAAACAGGTATAAGCAACATAACTGAACAATAATTTAGAACAATAGTCATAAAATTAATCACCGGGCTTGAAAAAGGCATGGAAGACATCAGAGAAGCTTTTGCTACAAAGACTATGGAGCTTAAAAATAGTTGTGATGAATTGGGAAATGCTATATATAAGGTACATAATAAAATGGAGGCGCCCAATGCACAGATTGAAGAGGCAGAGAGGAGATTAGGTGAATTAGAAGACACAATTATAGAAAAAGAGGAAACTGAGAAAAAGATAAACTGAGCCAGGAGCATGAAAGGAGAGTTCAAGAACTGAGTGATAAAATCAAACAGAACAATATCTGTATCATAGGAATTCCAGAAGAGGAAGAGAGAGGGAAAGGCGCTGAAGGAGTCCTTGAACAAATTATAGCCGAGAACTTCCCCAATCTGGAGAAGGAAACAGACATTGAAATCCAAGAGGCACAGAGAACTCCCCTCAGACATAACTTGAATCAATCATCTGCAGGACATATCATAGTGAAACTGGCAAAATATAAGGACAAAGAGAGAACTTTGAAAGCAGCTAGGGATAAAAGGGCCCTAACATACAAAGGGAAACCTATCAGAGCAGTTACAAGCTTATCTACTGAAACTTGGCAGGCCATAAAGTAATGGCAGGAAATCTTCAATGTAATGAACAGAAAAAATATGCAGCCAAGAATCTATCTAGCAAGCCTGTCATTCAGAATGGAAGGAGAGATAAAAGTCTTCCCAAATAAAGAAAAACGGAAAGAACTCATCACCACTAAACCAGCCCTACAAGAAATCCTAAGGGGGACTCTACGAGGGAAATGTTCCAATGAACGCAAGGTATCAGAGACACCACTACAAGTATGAATCCCACAAAGAACACAATGACTCTTAGCCCATATTTTTCAATAATAACACTGAATGTAAATGGACTAAATGCTCCAATAAAAAGACATAGGGTAGCAGAATGGAGAAAAAAACAAAATCCATCTATATGCTGTCTGCAAGAGACTCATTTTAGACCTGAAGACACCTTAAGATTGAAAGGGGATGGAGAAATATCTATCATGCTACTGGAAGTCAGAAGAAAACTGGAGTAGCCATACTTACATCAGACAAACTGGACTTTAAAGTAAAGGCAGTAACAAGGGATGAAGAAGGGCATTACATAATAACTACAGGTTCTATCCATCAGGGAAAGCTAACAATTATAAATGTCTATGCACAAAATATGGAAGCACCCAAATACATAAAACAATTAATCACAAACAGAAACAATCTTATGTATAAGAATGTGCTAATAAATAGTGAAATTTAATACTCCACTTACAGCAATGGATAGATCAATTAGACAGAAAATCACTGAAGAAACAATGGACTTGAATGACACATTGGACCAGATGAATTTGATAGATATATTTAGAATTCTATATCCTGAGGCTATGGAATTCACTTTCTTCTCAAGTGCACATGGCACATTTTCCAAGATAGATCACATACTCGGTCATAAAGCAGCCCTCAACAAATATAAAAGAATTGAGATCATATCATACACACTTTCAGATCACAATGCTATGCAACTTGAAATCAATCACAGGAAAAAGTTTTGAAAACCTCTAAAAACATGGAGGTTAAAGAACACCCTACTAAAGAGCGAATGGGCCAATCAGGCAATTAGAGAAGAAATTTAAAAATATATGGAAACCAATGAAAATAAAGATACAACAATCCAAACTCTATGGGATGCGGCAAAGGCAGTCCTAAGAGAAAAGTACATTGCACTCCAGGCCTATTTCAAGAAATTAGAAAAAGCACAAATACAAAATCTAACAGCGCACCTAAAGGAAGTAGAAGAAGAACAACAAGAGCACTCCAAACCCAGTAGAAGAAAAGAAATAATAAAAATCAGGGCAGAAATAAACAATATAGAATAAAAAAAACAGTTGAACAAGTCAATGAAACCAAGAGTTGGTTTTTTGAAAAAATAAAATTGACAACCTCTAGCCATGATTCTCAAAAAGAAAAGAGAGAACAACCAAATGGACAAAATCATAAATGAAAATGGACTTATTACAACCAATCCCTCAGAAATACAAGGAATTATCAGGGAACACTATGAAAAATTATATGCCAACAAACTGGACAACTTAGAAGAAATGGACAAATTCCTAAACATACATTCACTACCAAAATTCACACTGGAAGAGATAGAAAATCTGAACAGACCCATAACTAGTGAAGAAATTGAATCAGTTATCAAAAATCTCCAAACAAATAAGAGCCCTGGGCCAGATGGCTTCCCTGGGAAATTCTAACAGACATTTAAATCAGAGTTAATACCCATTCTTCTCAAGCTATTCCAAAAAATAGAAATTGAAGGAAATTTACAGACTCATTCTATGAAGCCAGCATCACTTTGATTCCCAAGCCAGACAGAGACCCATCAAAAAAAGAGAACTACAGGCCAATATCCTTGATGAATTCAGATGCAAAAATCCTCAACAATATACTTGCAAGTCGAATTCAACAGCACATAAAAAGGATTATCCACCATAATCAAGTGTTCGGTTACAGAGCTGGTTCAATATTTGCAAATCAATCAAAGTGATACATCACATTAACAAAAGAAAAGTTAAAACCCTATGATCCTGTCCATAGACGCAGAAAAAGCTTTTGACAAAATACAGCATCCCTTCTTAATAAAGACCCTCGAGAAAGTCGGGATAGAAGGAACTTACTTAAACATCATAAAAGCCATCTATGAGAAGCCCTCAGCTAACAT
>NW_027533256.1:289115-456198 GCF_008692635.1 Crocuta crocuta
CTATAGATGCTGGCGAGGATGTGGAGAAACGGGCACCCTCCTACACTGTTGGTGGGAATGGAAACTGGTGCAGCCCCTCTGGAAAACAGTATGGAGGTTCCTCGAAAAATTAACACTAGAACTCCCCTATGACCCAGCAATAGCATTGCTAGGAATTTGCCCAAGGAATACAGGAGTGCTGATGCATAAGGACACATGTACCCCAATGTTCATAGCAGCACTTTCAACAATAGCCAAAACATGAAAAGAGCCTAAGTGTCCATCAACTGACAAATAGATCAAGAAGATGTGGTTTACCTATACAAGGGAATACTACATGGCAATGAGAATGAAATGTGGCCATTTGTAGCAATGTGGATGGAAGCTGAGGGTGTTATGCTGAGTGAAATAAGGCAGAGAAAGACATATACCATATGTTTTCACTTATAGGTGGATTAGGAGAAACTTAATGGAGGACCATGGGGGAGGAGAAGGAGAAAAATAGTTGGGGAGAGGGAGGGAGGCAAACTATGAGAAAGTCTTAAATGCTGAGAACAAACTGAGGGCTGATGGGGGTGGGAGAGAGGGGAAGGGGGGTGATGGGCATGGAGGAGGGCACTTGGGATGAGCACTGGGTGTTATATGGAAACCAACTTGACACTAAACTATGAAAAAAACAGAAAAATAATAAAAATGTCTACTCTATCATTCTTGGTCATTTCTAAAGTTGCCATATTATAAGAGCTGCATATAAAAATTGCCAGTATTAGGGGCGCCTGGGTGGCTCCATCAGTTGAGTGTCAAACTTTGGCTCTGGTCATGATCTCACAGTTCATGAGTTTGAGCTCGGCATCAGGCTCTGTGCTGACAGCTCAGAACCTGGAGCTGCTTCAGATTCTGTGTCTTCCTCTCTCTCTGTCCCTCCCCAACTCATGCTCTACCTCTCTCTCTCAAAATAAATGATAAATTTTTAATTTTTTAAAAAATTAAAAATGCCTATTATGTGCAAGGCACTGTGTTGGCTTTTTCATTTTCTTCAGATTTTTGTCATTTACCTTTTGATACACGCATTATCACTGTTCTCACTAACCAAATAAACTGAGGCTTAGTGTACTTAAGCAGCTTGCCTGAGACGACATGGTTGGTGAACGTAAGTGGTGGGGTTAATATTCTAACCAGGTCTGTCTGATCCAAATCCTATTTAACACAACAATTTGGAGAAGAAGTACACAGCTGTTTCTATTGTTTTTTGGTTTGTCCCACCTCTTCTCCAAGGACAGACCTGTCCTCAGCCTCTGGCGCTCGAAGACTCCTACCTCTCTCTCTACCTGGGCAGCCTGAGCCACACAGGCTGATGGAGGAACTCCCGGCTCTAAAAGGCTACGCAGTAAGGCCTATCAGAGGCATTTCTCAGAAACTGAGCGGGATAAAAAGAATCTTTCTCCCTCTGAGATCTGGGTGCAAAAAATATTAAGTCTGGAGCTCTAGAAGGCCATCTGCCCTGGAGAAAGCCTGCCTGAGAATGTAAGCTAAAAAAATAAAGAGAGAAGAAGAATCCTGATGAGAGAGTCTGACCCCTGGATCCACACATGCTCAATTCTCCCTTGAATCCCAGTCATTACCAAGGCTGGTTCAAAACAGGCTCTGTCACTTGCAATTAAAGCCATCTGCCTACAACAGAAGGGACTGATACCCACTAAGCTCTCTGAGAATCTAACAATTAATCAGGTCTATCAATTAGGTCTGAGCCTGTCTCCATCTGAGAAGAGAGAGTGGATCCTATATCACCACTACTGTGTACAACAGGATGATTAGCTCCATGACTCTGCAAGTTCTTGTCTGGACCTTCCATTGGCAAGGTCAAGCACAGATCTGCTAAATCCTGGCCTTTGTCCCTTTTGTCCATGCCACCATGGGTCATACAACCACCTCTAAACAACTTCTGAAGCTATGAATGGAGATCACCAACTGACCAAAATAATGTTTAAAATATTGCACTTAAGCCTCTCCTTAATGCTGAGAGATCCTATAACTTGCCTTTCTGTTCCCTGGAGCAGCCTGTCGGCCCCAGAGTCCCACTCACTGGACTTCCAGAGTGTTCTCTCTCTCAAAGGACATCTCTTCAACCAGAGACAATCAGACTAAAATTAAAACACCTACGGGCACCTGAATGGCTCAGTTGGTCAAACATCCGATTCTTGATCTAAGCTCAGGTCTAGATCTCAGGGTCATGAGTTCAAGCCCCA
This sequence comes from Crocuta crocuta, assembly GCF_008692635.1. Taxonomy (NCBI): domain Eukaryota; kingdom Metazoa; phylum Chordata; class Mammalia; order Carnivora; family Hyaenidae; genus Crocuta; species Crocuta crocuta. The sequence continues at coordinate 291,341 of NW_027533256.1, forward strand.
CACTGGGCTCCACACTGGGCATGAAGCTTATATCAATCAATCAATCAGATAAAAAAAAATAAAACACACAGATATATGACATCTACCCAATGAGCCACCGGGGAAAGCAACTCTGGCAATCAGTGAACTGAACATTGTTGTGGCTGGAACACCGTTATGTCCTGTTCCCAACTAGTTTCTTAATGGGAAGCCAAACTAGAGCAAAACCTCCCTGCTTCTACATTGTGAGTCCTCCAAGGTGTGAGCTACCACTGGAGAGTAAGAATCAGATGAGGAACAGGTAGCCGGTAGCAAAGAAGAAATCTCAGAGAAGCCTGTACATACAGTCCCCGATTTAGCAATGGTTCAACTTACCACTTTTTGACTTTACAATGGTGTGACAGCCATCTGCATTCAGTAAGAAACTGGGTTTTGAGCTTTGGACTCTTCCTGGGCTAGCAGTATGTGGCATTTCTGTCACGATCCTGGGCAGTGACAGTGAGCTGCAGCCCCCGGTCAGCCACGTGATCACGGGAGCAAACAATCGATACACAACCATTTGGTTTTTCACTTCCAGGACAGTATTCAATAAATTACATGAAATATTTGGCACTTTAATATAAAATAGGCTTTGTGTTCGATCATTTTGTCCAGGTGTAGGCTAATTTAAGTGTTCTGAGTACATTTAAGGTAGGCTGGGCCAAGCTCTGTTTGAGAGGTTAGGAGTATTGGAAGCATTTTTAACTTACAATATTTTTTACTTACAATGAGTTTATCTGGCCATAACCCCATCATAAGTCAAGGAAAATCTGTACTGTTCATTTTCTGAAAGGGTAATTAAATACCGAGTTGATTCACTTACAAAATCCCAGGTCCTTGGAACCTGAACAAACGGTGTCCCACCAACCACCATATGGAACACTTGTGAGATATTAAAAGTATTGCAGCCTTTGAGCCTCTTGGTGCTTTGGAAAAACAACCTAAATATGGTGATTACTAATTTCTAAATGATTGTCTTAATGATATTAATAGTGCTTAAGGGAGATCTTGATGTGCGTGGAACAGCTCATCATTGATGCTGAAAGAGTCCGTATTCAGGGCTGAAATCTGATTATTTTATGGCATTAGCATCATCATTACAGATCGCTAGTATTAGGAATTTGCTTCCCAAATTAAACTACACAACCAGGCAATTCTCTAAAAGCTCTTTGAAAAAGATGCAGAATTAACTCTTGGTGAACTTACTCCCTATTCTGAAATTTGAACCTCACCAGGTTGCACAGGGCTCCATGGGAGGAGGGGTTGGGTATCAGGGCCAAGTTTGTGTGCTCTGCATGGACAAAGGGGCCATTGGACATAAGAATAGGTCAGGGGCGCCTTGGTGGCTCAGTCGACTGGGCATCTGACTTTGGCTCAGGTCATGACCTCATGGCTTGTGGGTTCGAGCCCCCGCATCAAACTCTGTGCTGACAGCCAGCTCAGAGCCCGGAGCCTGTTTCAGATTCTGTGTCTCCCTCTCTCTCTGACCCTCCCCTGCTCACGCTGTCTCTCCCTCCCCTCCCTTCAGAAATAAATAAAACATTAAAATATTTTTTTAAAAAAGGAAATAAGCATAGGTCTTTGGCCAAGGCCATGGATCTGAGCCAAACACAAACTTTCCAATGGTTAGAATGACTGGAACCATTCAGATTCAAGACCTTTTCTCATGCCTTGGGGGACAGGACTGTGCCCTTATGAAAGCCTAACTCATCTAAAGAAAATCATTTTCATGTTGTCCTTATCATTGCTGCATCCCCAACTCATGAGTTCTCAATAACGACTGGAGAAATTTACATCACTGGATATAGTGAATTTTCCAAGTGCAGGCACAGATATGTTTCTGTTCCTATAGATCAGAGACCTTTCCAGGACCCCATAGATAGAAGAGAAAAACTTTCTCTTTTTTAAAGTATAGCTATAAACCCAGAGATGGCACAAGCCATCTCTGCCTTCAGTGTATTTAACAAGACATGTTTTGGTTAACACTTAAAATGTCATTCACTTTCTACAAAGAAGGGGAAATCTGTCTCTGTTCAGCTTGTCCACTATTTTCCTACTTTCCGGTAAAGTTATAGCTAAGTGTCAATGGATTTATTGTTTTATTGGTAACTTTGATAGACAGATGTAAGATACCCACCCCTGAAAAGTCACCTGGCCTATACTACATTGAGATGAATGTTCTGAACTCTAAACAAAATCAGGTTGTATCAATTCTGCCCCTTAAGTAATCTCTCCACCTCTCTTCCTGCTCTCCACCTCAACTTGCCCTGCCTAAGGCCATTTCCTGATACCACTCACCTGGACAACTGCCCTGACTCGTCTAATGTTCTACAGTCTTAGATGCTTCAAACCCATCATACAATTGGTGGACTGGGAGGTCTTTCTAAAATGTAAATCTGACCATGTTCCTCTCTACTTAAACTCTTCAGCAATTCCCTCTTGCTCTCCAAGTTAAATCCATGACACATAAGAGCCCTCACGATGTGGCCTCCACCTGCACAAGCCATTGCAGCAGTTTCCATAGGGAATACTCTTTTTATTAAAGAACTTAGCCTTGGAAGTTCTTAAGAGGTGGGGAAGTTTTACTTTATCCTTTATGCTTTCTTATGTTGTTGAAATGTTTACAATGAGCTATAGTCTGTTTTGATAATTAGTAAGGCCGTTTCCATTTAAAACAAATTGTTAGGATGACCCCTGTTTTCATCAACAACCTGTACCCATGAAAGGAGATCAGAATGACAGCTTTTAAAAGAGAAGATGCTTAGGGGCACCTGGGTGGCTCAGTTGGTTGAGCATCTGACTTCGGCTCAAGTCATGATCTCACGGTTCATGGGTTCGAGCCCTGCGTCGGGCTCTGTGCTGACAGCTAGCTCAGAGCCTGGAGCCTGTTCCAGATTCTGTGTGTGTGTGTCTCTCTCTCTGACCCTCCCCTGCTCACGTTCTCTCTCCCTCGCTCTCAGAAATAAATAAAACATTAAAAAAATTAAAAAAACAGAGATGCTTTTCTGTGAGTGTAGAATAAGTGTGCTCTCATCTAGGAGTCTGCTCGCCAGTTTTCAGGGCCACTGAGGCATTGTCAATGCTCAGACGATGACATGGAGGGGAGCCTATCCCCTTCAATATGCCATTTTCCACACAAGGAGCACATTAGGACCCCATTTGGGCTGGTAGCTTAAGGAATGGCCCTGAGGCTGTCCCATAACTGTGACTTGTTTCTTTCCTCTGTGTTTTCTGTCATCTTGTTCACTCTCATTTCCTTTGCTGCCCTCTTAATTCTCTCTCTCTCTCTCACTCTCTTCCCCATATACTTAGAAGCTCTGTTTCTTCCAGCTCTTTGCCAAGCAGGGCAGCCCAAGGACAGAAAGTGAAGCTACAATTTCAAATCATTATTTCAAATCACATTTGCACTATCTCTATCCCTACCTAATGCCACAGATTGGTGGGGATTGGCCACCTGAGAAAGCCAGACAAAATCCCCCTAAAAATGATTACAGGGCTGCACCCACCCTTCTGGAAGGTCACCATGAACATAGGCAGAACATAGGTCCACTTCTCAGCATCAGAGCCTTTGGACTCTGGGCTTTGGGGTGTGCAGAGGGAAACAGATGAGATTAGCCAGACACCTAAAGAGAACATAGGCTCAGAGATCTGGTCTAAAGCCTCTAGAGTTCTTACAAATTAAATCAAGTTTTCTTCTGTGCCTGGGATCTGGCCTGTACCTGCCTTCCTAGTATCATTTTTGTTTTCCCACCACAGAACCCCCAATCTCTAGGAGCACAGGACTACTCCAAGCTCCCCCCGATGGCCATGTTCTCTAACCCATGTGCTTTTGCAGCTTCCATGACTGGAGGTCAGCACCACCCTTCGTGGCCCCCACATGCCTGAGCTCATTCCTGCCTGGATGACACATAGTTTTCTGGGAAGTTTACCTAAGATTTTTCCTTGAAAAGATCCTTGACTGCTGACTGCCCCACACTCATGTCACGCCTGGGTCCATTCCTCTCCTCTGTGCCTCACCCCCTTCCCAGCCCCTGCCACTTCTGATTCACCTCTGTCCTTAGCCCCTCCTTGCCACCTGGACTCAAGGGCCTTAGGGAAAGTTTTAGAGAGAAGGCCCCCTTCCCTAAAATATAAGCACCTCTACCGTACTGGAGGTTCCTTGAGCGCAGGTGCTGGTCTCCTACAGGGTCTGCAAAATAGCAGGGTCCTGGTAAATGGTGTTTTAATATTCATTAAACAAAATTTTTGAGCACTGACAGTGTGGGCCACTGTGGAATGGATGGAGTCCATTTCCAGGCATGTGCAATCAGTGCCACGCTAGCAGTAATTTGGAGGGACCCTGCTTGCACAGTGCCACAGATCAGAGCTTTAGTTTTCCAGTCTCATAAAAGCAGGACACCCAACTGGCACCCACTTCGTTGCTAGTACAAATAGATGGTCAGTTCGGGCTTGCGGAATTAACTCAGCCACCTACATAAGCAACAGGAACTGGGACAATCCAAGTGGTGGGGTTGTGATGAAAACTCGCTCCACCATAGAAAGAGTTTAACTGAGTGGGAAGTAGGATGCTGGGGAGATGCTATTTGGGGCTCAATATAGCAGACACCTGGCCTCCTGCCACCCCATGACTCCTCCCTAAGGCCACTCCCTCCTGATTTATAGTCCCGTCTGTCCCTTGCTGGTTGCTTCGGCTCTTTCCCCTCTGGGAGAACGAGCCTCACTCATACCAGTGGCCTCATTGGTGGACTGTGCACCACAGACGTTAGTGTTAGTTCCTGCACCTAAGGAAAAGGAATCTTCTCCAAGGATTGGGAAATTGGTGGGTCTCTTGATAAAAGCCCAGAAAAAGATATTTTATTCACATGGCTTAGCATTCTCCCAAGTCCAAAAAGGATCCATGTGGAATGCAAGAAAAATGAGAACACAGCTCTCGCCACGTCATTCTTTGGAGTAATGACACATTCTTAAAACACTGGTATCAGAGAGTTAAAATCCCTGAATTTATGATGTAAACATGAAACAGGGAACGAGGGACACTCTACCATGTTAGAGAGTGTGGTTAACTCCACGTAACACCTTCTCCACAAGGGGAAAAAAAAAGTGCCTCTTAAATACAGTCCCTGTGCTTGGCACTGGATATGTACCAATTCTACCCTAAAAAATATAGTCAAGTGGAGCAAATGTAACATAGGTAAGCATTGAGGATTGCTAACTTATGGATAATTTTAATTTCAAAAGTTATATGAGTTCATTGCACAGAAGGGCCATAAAAAGGTAGAAGCGAAGGTTACTGTCACTCAGAAGAAATAGGAAGAATGACAACATTCACTCTATATTAATAATATTACATAACATTAAATGGAACACCAATAAACTCTGACCCCAGGGTAATGAAAGTGCAGTGTGGGGGGCATTCAATAGAGGGCTTCTACTGCATTAGAGGCTCATTTGCTTTTTAACTTGGCTAACAACAAAGAGAATTTATCCCACGTGCACACAGATGAATAGTTAGCAAGGAAAAACCAATTTAGAATTAAAACAAACCAAAATAAACAAACAAAAAGCACTAACCCCAAAGAGGAAAACCCATAGCCCATCACATTTGTTGGATATGACAGTTTTGGGAAGCTGAGTTCCAGCCTCAGTTAACTGGGAAAACAAAGCCAAATCCAAGCCCACCCCCCTCCCATTCGTGTATATTAATTATAAATCACAAAATCCAGAAGCATCCTGTTTTTAATCATTTATCAAACACGTCAACCTACGAGGAAATGGAACATTAGGAGTGAGCTTCTTAAAGTGTAATTTCCTATAAGAGAAATTTATGGCCTGTACTTATTCTCCATTAGAGTATGTCTAACCTCTTTTATTAGTTTATTCATCAAGACAGCCTGGTTTCAAGCCAGCTCTGCAAACCCGCAGGTCATCAGGCAAGAGATCTCTGGGGGATTTTTCCTCCTGGTCCAGTAGTGTTTTCCAGATCATAACACAGTTAACAGAAGTCGTCATGGTGCATTCAGCGGGAGGTTTTTAGGTATTCCCCAAAAGGCAATTCACAAAGCAAGCCCCAGGGACCACACTGGCTAGAAAGTGAACATCTGAAATGTACTTTGAAATGAAATGATTTTCTGTTTGCCGTATGAGGTTTGTGATTGCCTCTCCAAGAGCACTGTGTCCATTGCTTTTGCGTTCAGGTTCAATTTCTTATTTAGTGATGTAATAAAGGGGCGATTTAGAACCTAGAAGCAAGGACTTCCCAGTCAATGAGCTGCTCGATCCCTCATCTGCTGCACACCATCTCTCCAGGATGGTGTGGCTGATTTCCAACCTACACAGTCCCCCCAAAACTATCTACTTCCCCACATGCACAGCTGTTTCTCTTTTTACCAGACAGTCCCCAGCCCTGCAGAAGAGAGTAGTTCAAACCATACTCAGGGCTTTCTCCAGCTCTGTGTTAGATCAGTCTTTCTGAGGAAAACAGAACTCTAACTTTCCGGTGATGAAAACAAAAGCTCCTGATATTTACAACTTGGCCTTGGGGACCAGAATGAGGAAAACATATAAATAAGAACATCTTACCTTGTTTTAAGGATATTCAGAAACTGCAAAATCTCCGAAAACTGTATCAGCCTGAGAGCTCTTAAAAACCTCAAACCTGGAGAGAGAAATGAAATAGAGACACATTATTCTCACCGCGTGGTTTTAATGTTCACACTCTGCTGTTTGATCTACAGCTGCCAGGGTTGAAGGGATATGAAGTTCTTGCAGGAGATTAAACCAACCGGTACCTGGACATAGTCCTTCATTCTGATTCTTGACTTTAATCTCAGCCGGTAAGCTTTTTCATTAAAGGACGCCTGTTTTGAGCCCCTGTAGAGGAAGGTCTGGTGGGGAGAGCCTGGTTTAATGAGGCCTCTTTTTTGTCCATCTTGGATTTAAAGCACAGTTTCTAAGTTACCTACTGGTCTGAGAGGATTTTTGGCTCTGAAAAATACTGGGAATGGCACAGGGTAACCCTTGTGCTAAGAGCAGATTAGGAACAAATCGGATAACCTTATGTCTTTGATGGATTTTTTAAAAACTTTATCTTCAATCCTGATAAAATGAAGAGTATAAGCTACAGCATTATCTGTTTTCTAGAAGGTTCTCTATTTTTCTCCCAATCAAAAAAGAAAATCAGATCAGTAAGATCTCACTCCCCATAACTTCAGGATCCAAAATGTACATATTTCCACTTTTACTCAGTGTCACGATAAATGTTTCTCCTTTCTAAACGGGTAACGAAAAGCTGCTGAATGGAAACAAAGAGGTAGCATTTCCAGACAGCAGAAGAGAGATAGACGCCGGAAAGGAAAATATAATCAAGGATTAAGGAAAACACAAATTATTTTTGTGTTTTAATAGACCAGATATATTGAGATCCAATTCATGAGTCAAAAACAATCCGAGTCACTCAAAGGGCTTCCTGTAAGAGAATTACTTACAAAATACTGATTATCACAGCTTTGAGGTATTTTCAATATCACACCCTTTGCTAAGGTAGTTTTCTTCTACAGATTTTCCAAAAGCATTTTGTCAAGCAGCCCCACATGCCACGAGCAGTGCTAAGCAGAGAGTGGGCTAACTTACTGACAGGCTGCTCTAAGCCAGTGGGTGAGGCTTTATTCTGCCCCCTGTACGTAAGGCAGGAAGTGGTGGGAAGAAACTTCAGGGATTCACTGGAATGAATCAAGGAAAGGAGACAGACAGGAAGTTTTCCCCTATACAGCTCCACACCTGGCCCAGGCAGATTTCACCTTGTTCAAGCATTAGGTACCAAGGAAAAACTAACACAAAGCCCAGGAGGAGAAAAAAAAATCCCACTGCACAAAAGGGAGAAAGAGATAATGGCTCAAAAGGGAAATTTCTCATCTAAAAAGGATTTACCTTCACGAACAGGAGATTTTCTCAAAAGACGTTGGCCTTCTATGCCCAATGATATTTATATTACTTTTATTAAACCAAAAAGCACAGAGATGAGAAGGAAGTTGATGAACTGAAGGCCCAGGAGCCGAAACACAGTCCTAACCAAACTGATGAAAGGTTCACTTAACACAGCTGAACACTGCACCGGCTGCAGAGAACAAAACTGAGAAGTAATCCCAGAACACAGAGAACGTAAGGAAAAGGGAGAGAAAAAGGATGAAATTTAAGAAAATGGAAATGGAGGGGAGATCACAGAAATCCAACCCATGAATAAAACATGTTCCAAAGGGAAGTACAAACAATCTGTAGTGCACAAGTAATGGCCAAGACATAATAGAAAAGAACTTTCTAGAAAGGAAAAAAGGACTTGAGATTAAAAGGCAAAATGAATGACCAGCTCTTCGAAACCCATGCTGAGAAGTATCTGCCTTTTCTTTTTCTCAAGTTTCAAGCATTAAAATAAATTAAAAATAAAGTGTCAGAGTGGGGAGAGGGTCACCATTAATGAATGCCACTAAGACCACATGATGTAACAGTCAGTATAAATGACAATGGGGCAACGCTCAGAACGTTAAGATGAGGAGAATCTGCTCCAAGACTTTTGTGCACAGTCAAGCACTTGTTCAACAATAAAGACAACAAAAAATGTCTTAAAAAATCCAGGATCCCAAGGGCGCCTGGGTGGGTCAGTCGGTTAAGTGTCTAACTTCTGCTCAGGTCTTGATCTCACAGCTCATGAGTTCACGCCCTGCATGGGGCTCTGTGCTGGCAGCTCGGATTCTGGGTCTCCCTCTCGCTCTCTGCCCCTCCCCCACTCACACTCTGTCTCTCTCAAAGATAAACATTAAAAACATTTTTTAAAATTCCAGGCCCCCAGAAAATATATTGTTTGTGCAAAATATTTTCAAAGTTTGCAAGCCTTATTAGATCAAAATGAGTAGCTGAGGCTGGAAGATGTATATTTGGGAGAGAGAGACAGACAGAGCACAGTTGGGGGAGGGGCGGGGAGAGAAGAATCACAGAATCTGAAGCAGGCTCCAGGCTCTGAGCTGTCAGCACATAGCCCGACATGGGGCTCGAACTCACAAGCTGTGAGATCATGATCTGTGCCAAAGTTGGACACTTAACTGACTTAGCCACCCAGGTGCCCCTGGAAGGTATATTTTTTAACAAACTTTATTGTTGGTCCTAAGCATCCAGCCCAACCTGGATGGATGGTCTAAGTCCAGCATCACTGGCATGCACTTCTGGGAGATGAAAGAACAAATTTAGAAACTTGAAGTAGAAAAAAAAACAGCACCACTGAAACCAGTCAAGATATAAGGATGTTTTAGTAACGTATTAGCTGCTAAAGGTTTCATCCTGAAAATCTTCTGTGTGCATGTCTGTGTGTATATATATACATATATATATATTTGCATTTATGAAAACAAAAATAGGATACAAATGACCCAAATGTTGAACTGGATTTCTTTTTACTGTAGGTGATGCTGTTTGCATCCTATATTATTTGTCTGTAGCTTGCCACATTTTAAAAGGACTCACAAAAATATAATAATAATAAAAGAAAAGCTTCCCTTTTAATGGAGCCATATGAAAAAAAAGGGTAGGAAAAACAGTGAATGCAGAAGCCATAGGTCCTATACTCCTGCTAGAAGTAAACTGCGGATCTAGCTCTGAGCACTTTGTCAACAAAAGCAAGCAGCACAACACCAGAAGATGAATGATGTCCAGAAGAGAAAAGCAAGCTGGTTCTCAGGAGAGCAGTTTTTCCCAGGATGGAGATGGAAGAGAACCATGTTTCTGAAAAAGTGACCACCGTAGGCAATACAGGAATGGCATTCTCATGGGCTGAACAACGGTGGGCTTTTATTTGGCTGCCTTATGTTGGTCATTTTCATGCCATTGGCTTTCATTAATGCAAATGAATAAATAGAGTTCTACGTGGATTAAAAAAGAATGAGCCTACATTTTATCCTTAGGTCAAGCCGAACTGTCTGAAGAAATGGCGGTCTGAAGCACATACCCCTCAGTCCCTAACTGCTTTCTGTCCTGATGGCCTATTCTCAGCACAGCGGCCAGAATGAACCTGTTAAAAAGTAAAACAGGTCATGCCACTCCTTTGCTCAAAATCCTCCAATGTCCACATTTCACACAAAGTCAAAGTCCTTGAAGGACCTAAAGCAAAGGCAACCCATTTCCTTTTGGATCTGATCCCCTCCCCCTACTCCTGACATTACTCTCCCTCCAACCTGGCTGCCTTCCTCAGTGATCCACCCCCGCCAGTATAGGTAAGCTCCTGCCTCAGAGTCCTTACTGTGCATGCTGCTCTCTGCCTGGAGCACTCTTCGCCACGTGGCCACGGGATTTACTCCCCCACCTCCTGCAGCTGTTTCCTTAATGCAGCCATCTCAGTGAGACCTGCCTCTGCTACTCTACTCCAAATGCAAGCCCCTTCCTTCTCCATCCCCCTAACTCTTATTCCTCATGCCCACTTAACTTCTCTCCTCAGCATGAAGAAGCACTAGTGTCTTGCTTATGTAATTTACTTTCTGAATCCTTATGTGTAGCATCAGCTCAGTGAAAGGAGGAACTGGTGTCTGCTTTATTCATGGCTTTATTTCATATACGTATATTAGTGCTTGGCATAAGGTGGGTGCTCAATAAATACTCAGTTGAATTGAAAAAATGAATCAGACTCTTGAGGAAAAATGAATGGAGGGTTCAAGAGTACATACTCTGCATTCAGGACTCTTAAAACACCCAGTGCTTCCTGAAGAGTCATAGGCACTGAGGGCTCACCTGACTGAGGTGAGGGCTGACACCCTTAGGAAATGTAAGGCAGTCTGATAAGGGAAAAGCTTTAACTAATGTCACTCTGATGCATCCAGAGAGATCCTTCAGAGGTACAGACAGCAACTCAAATTTCAAAAAGGAGGCCAAGTAAAGGGATGGGCAATGCCTAATTGACAAATCATTCATCTTCTTTGCTTTAGGATACTATATTCTTACTATGTATTTCCTATAACTTAAAATCTCTGGAATAAAATGATATTCTAGGAAAATATAAAATGACTATAACAGTTGTAAAGAAGCAAATGTGTGTGTACCAAAAAATATGAATTATGCCCCCACAAAGATCCAGATGAGTTCAAGTCAGTTCCTTTAAATATTAAGAAATAGCAAATCTCTCTGTATGTTCTATATTGTATAGTCAACTAATTAAAATGGATTGGCTGTTATTTTCAATTTTTAAGTTTATTTATATATTTGGAGAAAGAGAGAGAACAGGGGAGGGCAGAGAGAGAGAGAGAGGGAGAGAGAGAGAGAATCCCAAGAAGTCTCCACACTGTCAGTGCAGAGCCTGACATGGGGCTCGAACTCATGAATTGTGAGATCATGACCTGAGCCTAAATCAAGAGTCAGATGCTCAACTGAGCCACCCAGGAGCCTGTAAAATGGACTGTTCTCCACCCCCATCCCCATACTCTGCATTGGTTTAGAAAGCTGGAATTACCTGGGCACAGGTACTCCACACATTGGGGGGAAGAAAAGGCAAACTTATCACACTGATGACTACAAGAATCCTAAATAAAACAACACCATATCATATCTGAGACTATATCAAAGGAATAACACACATGAGCTGTAGTGGATGTTGTGAAGCAGAGATCTTTACTCTTCCCTGACTCCTGAAGTGGCCAAGGTTACATCCTTGTAAGTGTGGGGACAAAAATTTGCTCTCCTGCCCCACTTGGGACAACCCTAAGGTGCCATCCAGCTGCAGAACTCTATGTGGCATTGGCTGAAGCCTCTGTTGCAACTGTACCAGAGCTGGAGCTCTCCATCCAGTCTTACTACCTTCATCTCTTGGATCATACACTGAGGATGCAAAGGTTCAACATCTTTGGGATGCAGCAAAAGCAGCTCTAAGAAGGAAGTATATAGTAATACAGACCTATCTCAAAAACAAGAAAAATCTCAAGTTAACAATCTGATCTTACACCTAAAGGAACTAGAAAAAGAGAAACAAAAAAGCCCAAAATTAGTAGAAGGAAGAAAATAATAAAGATCAGAGTGGAAATAAATAAAATAGAGACTAAGCAGAAAGATAGGAAAAAAATCAATGAACCTTAGGAGCTGGTGCTTTGAAAAGATATACAAAATTGATAAACTAGTCAGACTCAGAGAGAGAAAGAGAAAAAGAGAGAGAGAGAGAGAGAGAACTCAAATAAATAAAATAAAATATGAAGAAGAGGAGGGACATCTGGTTGGCTCAGTTAGAAGAGTATGCAACTCTTCATCTTGGGGTCATAAGTTTGAATCCCCTGCTAGGTGTAGAGATTGCTTAAAAAAATAAACTTAAAATAAGAAAAGAGTAGTTCCAAACTAATATTGCAGAAATATAAAGAATTACAAGATATTACTATGAAAAATTATATGCCAATAAATTGCACAACCTAAAAGAGAAGGATAAGTTCCTAGAAACACATAGACTTCTAAGACTAAATAAGAAAGAAATAGAAAATCAGAACAGACTGATTATTAGGAATAAAATTTAATCAGTAATCAGAAAACTCCCAACAAACAAAAGTCCAAGACCAGATGGCTTCACAGGTGAATTCTACCAAGCTTTGAAAGAAGAGTTAATACATATCCTTCTCAAACTATTCCAAAAAAATAGAAGAGAAAAAAATGCTTCCAAATTCACTCTATGAGGTCAGCATTACTATGATACCAAAACCAAACAAAGACACTATCACAAAAAAGAAAATTATGTACCAATGTCCCTCGGCACGGGCAGCACGAACAGGGCAAAAACATACCAATATCCATAATGAACCTAGATGAAAAAGTCCTCAAAAATATTAGCAAACCATACAAAAAGGATCATTTACCATGATCAAGTGGAATTTATTCCAAGGATGCTTCAATATCCACAAATCAATCAACATGATACATCACATTAACAAAAGGAAAGACAAAAATGATATGATCATCTCAATAGATGCAGGAAAAGCATTTGAAAAAAAAATCAACAACCATTCATGATAAAGTTCTCCACAAAGTGGATAGAGAGGGAAATGCCTCATCATAGTAAAGACTACGTGACAAACCCACAGCTAACAGGATACTCAATGGTGAAAAGTCGAAAGTTTTCCCCTAAGATCAGGACCAAGATAAGGATGTCTACTCTCATCACTTTTATTTAACATAGTACTGGAAGTCCTAGCCATAGCAATCAGGCAAGAAAAAAAAAATCATCCAAATTCATAAGGAGGAAGTAAAACTATCACTACTTGCAGATGACATAATATTGTACCTAGAAGACCCTAAAGATTTCACTAAAAATCTATTAGAACTGATAAATGAATTCAGTAAAGTTACAGGATACAAAATCAATATACATGGGGTGCCTGGGTGGCTTAGTTGGTTAAAAGTCCGACTTTGGCTCAGTTCATGATCTTGTGGTTTGTGGCTTTGAGCCCCACATCAGGCTCTGTGCTGACAGCCAGCTCAGAGCCTGGAGCCTGTTTCGGATTCTGTGTCTCCCTCTCTCTCTGACCCTCCCCTGCTCACCCTGTCTCTCTCTCTCAGAAACAAACAAACAAACAAACAAAACCCCAAAATCAATATACAGAAATCTGATGTGTTTCTATACACTACTAATGAAATAGCAGAAAGAGAAATTAATAAAACAATCCCACTTACAATTACATCAAAAAGAATAAAATAGGGACAAATTTAATCAAGGAAGTAGAAACCTCTACTCTGAAAACTATAAGACATTGATGAAAGGAACTGAAAACAACAGAAATAAATGGAAGGATATTCCATGTTCATGGATTAGAAAAAATTAATGAGGTTAAAATGCCCATACACCCAAAGCAATTTACAGACCGAATACAATTCTTATCAAAATGCCAATATTATTTTTCACAGAACTAGAATAAATCATTCTAAAATTTGTATGGAACCACAAGACACCCTGAGTAGCCAAAACAATCTTGAGAAAGAAGAACAAAGCTGGAGGCATCACAATCCCAGATTTTAAGATATACTACAAAGTTATACCAAATAAAACAGTATTATACCAGCACAAAATCAGACACATAAATCAAATAAACAGCATAGAGAGCCCAGAAATAAACCCATGCATATATATGGTTAATTAATCTAAAGCAAAAGAGATAAGAATATACAATGGGGAAAAGACAGTTTCTTTGATAAATGGTGCTGGGAACACTGGATAGCTACATGCAAAGGAATAAAACTGGACCACTTCAATATACCTTACACAAAAATAAACACACAGGTGATTAAATACCTAAATATGAAACCTGAAACCAGAAAACTCCTAGAAGGAAATGTAGGTAGTAATCTCTTAGACATCAATCTTAGTAATACTTTTCTGGATATGTCTCCCCAGACAAGGGAAACAAAAGCAAAACTAAACAATTGAGACTAGTGAAAGAAAACAAAACAAAAACATCAACAAAACAAAAAACAACCTACTGAAAGGGAGAAGATGATATATCTGAAATGCAAATGATATATCTGAAAGGGGTTAATATCCAAAATATATAAAGAACTCATATAACTCAATACCAAGAAAACAATAATGACTAAAACATTTGCAGAGGACCTAAATAGATATTTTTCCAAAGAAGACATACAGATGGCCAACAGACACATGAAAACATCACTGATCACCAGAAAATGAAAACCAAAACCACAATGAGATATTACCTCACACAGTCAGAATGGATAGAATTAAAAATACAAGAAATAACAAGTATTAAAAAGGATGTGAAGAAAAGGAAACCCTCATGCATTGTTGGTGGGAATGTAAAATGACGTAGCTACTGTGGAAAACAGCATAGAGTTTCCTCAAAAATAGAAATATAACATGATCCAGTAATTCCATTTCTGAGTATCTACCCAAAGAAAATGAAAATGTTAACTTGAAAAAATATATGCACTCCTATGTTATTGCAGGATTATTTACAATAATTACTTACAATATCCAAGATATGGAAGCAACCTAAGTATCCACTGATAAATAAATGGATAAAGAAGATGTGTATATATACACATACGTGCACACACACATACAATGGATTACTTAGCCATCAAAAAGAATGAAATCTTGCCATTCATGACAACATGGTTGGAAGTAAAGAGTATAATGCTAAGTGAAATAAGTCAGACAGAAAAAGACAAATACCGTATAATTTCACTTATGCACAGAACCTAAAAACAAAGCAAATGAACAAACAAAAACAAACTGGTAATTGCCGAAGGGGAAGCTGATGGGGGGATCAGAGAAATAGGTGAAGGAGATTAAGTTATAAAACAAATATATTACGGGGGTGAAAAGTACAGTGTAATAACTTTTTATGATGACAGATAGTAACTACACTTATCATGGTGAGCATTTCAGCATGTATATAATTGTAAAATCACTATGTTATACACCTGAAATTATATCTCAACTACACTTCAATTTTAAAAAAGTACCCTGGAGATTGTATACCAGAAGAATAAGTATTCTGATAATACACGCAGGCACGTGGGTGGTACTCAATAAATGGTAATTTCATCATATGAAGTTCTAGAATTAAAACAGCATAGGATTGTATACAACTCAACAGAAATATCAACAAGACAAGTGGAAAGTCCAGAAAGACACACACACACACACACACACACAACCACTATATAGTGTTATTGGTATTTTAAGTTATGGATGAAATAATGATGTTGACAATGATTAAATCTATTATTATTGTAGGGCACCTGCGTGGCTCAGTCGGTTATGAGTCCCAACTTCAGCTCAGGTTATGATCTCGCAGTTCGTGGGTTCAAGCCCCACATCGGGCTCTGTGCTGACAGCTCAGAGCCTGGAGCCTGGTTCAGATTCTGTCTCCCTCTCTCCCTGACCCTCCCCTGCTTGTACTCTGTATCTCTCTGACTCAAAAATAAATAAACATTTAAAAAAATCTATTATTATTGCTTGTCTACTATTCTCTCTCTTCTTTTTTAAAGTTTATTTATTTTGAAAGAGAAAGAGAGTGCAAGCAGGGGAGGGGAAGAGAGAGAGAATTTCAAGCAGGTTCCACACTGCAAGTGTGGAGCCTGATGCAGGGCTTGAACTCATGAATGGTAAGATCACGACCTGAGCCAAAGTTAAGAGCAAGATGCTTAACCGATGGAGCCACCCAGGTGCCTCAATTGTCTACTATTCTTAATTACTTCTTTTAGACCAAAATCCTTAATTACAGTTTACATGTACAACAGAAGAAAATAGCTAAAAATAGACTAGGGGTGACTGGGTGGCTCCGTCAGTTAAGCATCTGACTTCAGCTCAGGTCATGATCTCTCACGGTTTGTGGGTTCGAGCCCCGTGTCAGGCTCTGTGCTGACAGCTCAGAGCCTGGAGCCTGCTTCAGAGTCTGTGTATTATTCTCTTGCTGCCCCTCCCCCACTTGTGCTCTGCCTCTCTCTGTCCGTTAAAAAATAAATAAATGTAAAAAAATATTTTTTTTAAACAATACCGATACCTGCCTCCACCCTCCTCCCCGATATTCAGATTTAATTGGCCTGCATTACAACCTTGGTGTCAGAATTTTTTAAACTCCTCAGATGATTCTAAAGTGCAACCAAGATTGGGAACCTCTGGTTTAGTGTATCTTTTTATTTCTTTTAACCTTTCTAGTCTATCATGATGTATTTATTTATTTTCGTTAATAGCATGCCAAAGGAACCAAACTTTATTTTTGTTCTCAAGTACTTAGCAAGTTTCCCCTTACCTGAGTAATCACTTGAGTAACCTAAAACGACTAATGTACCCACTAAGCATGCTGCTTCTCTACTTGATTTTAAAGAGCACACTTGCTAACTATAACTTAGAAGAAATCAATAGTGTAATAAGAGACTAATTATAAAAATGCATTCAGCTTAAGATCTTAGGGGAAAAGTAGTCTTAACAACATTAGGAGGTAGATAATTTCTATTTTAGTGTTTATAACTGAATAAACAGAAAACCAATAAAGATTAAAAGTGATAAAAAAAATTATGGGACAAACAATAACAACAATCAAAAAAAACAATAAAATAAAGTATTGGCTCATCCAATAAAGACGCAAATAGTAAAAACAATTCATGCACAATTATATACTAATAAAACTGAAAACCTCAGTAATAGTGGATGACTTCCCAAAAATGCAAACCTGAAAGTTGATATGACCAAAAGGGGAAGTAAATCATCATAGAATAATAGTTGATATGTAAATAGAAAAATGTACTAATACCTTCTTCTCAAAGAGTTTGCAACCGTACAATTTATTATTAAATTCTTTAAAACATTTACTTTTTATTGATATTCTAAACAATCCCATGATATGAAAAAGATAGAAAACTACTAAGCCTATTTAAGAAAATAGACATCAATCTGCTATGAAAAACTGACTTTTCAAAACACAAAAATAAAATAAAATAATCTCACTGATGTTAGAGCAGCTGCATTCGATATAAAATACCAATGTATATAGTTTATCCTGGATCAAATAATACTCCAGAGCATCATGGGTATATTTACCAGATTGAACAGAATGCTTTATCTCTGCTCCCTCTCAAAACCTCATTAAAGTAATACTATCAGGGGAAAATTGTAAAATCCCCAAGGATAAAAAGAAGGGAAGAGTGACTGTAGCACATAAGAGAAAAAAGCACAAAATGTTGGCAGATGAAAAGTGGATATTCAGTTGGAAATTAACTCAGGAGATCTAAGAAGCCTAATTTCACATTTGTATGACATATAGAGCAACCATACACATATATATGTATATGTATATATGCATATGTCTATATTGAACACATTTGTTATATGTCTATGTATATTAACATATATATTAATAACTGTATATATATATTTAATAATAAAAGAATATATGAAATGTCCCTGATCAACAAACTTCAATAAGGAGTTCCACAAAGACTGAGGTAGCAGGAGGTAGCAGGTGGGGAGATTTTAGTAAAGAAGAAAACAACTATCCAAAAGATGAAACGGGCTGACTGACCCTGGGAAGGAGGAGGCTGCACCAGTGGGAACAGCCAGGACACAGCAGGAAATGTGGGCATTTTAGTTGCTAAGCAATATCAAATGAACAGGTAAGTCCTAGAAAGAAATGTCTCCACAGCAGTAAGAACAGCTACTGGACCAGAAGGCAGTGCTGCACAGCCCAGCACTCGCTGGACAAGTTGCCAGAGGCAAAGACAGGACTCGTAGCACAAATCTCAAATCTAAAGAGAAACGCAGACTCAAGAAAGTCAGTTTGAGGAAATAAAGTTTCCTTTAAAAAAAAAAATACATATTCTAGGGCCGCCTGGGTGGCTTAGTCGGTTAAATGTCCAACTTCAGTTCAGGTCATGATCTCATGGTTCATGGGTTTGAGCCCTGCGTCAGGCTTTGTGCTGACAGCTCAAAACCTAGAGCCTGCTTCTGATTCTGTGTGTCTCTCTCTCTCTATGCCCCTCCCCTGCTTATGCTCTGTCTCTCTCTCTCTCAAAAATAAATAAACATTAAATTTTCTTTTAAAAAGAAAAAAATGAATATTCCAGCAACCTGATATTTGAGAATACAACATGAAAGCAACAGCTTCAGAAAAAAAAATTGACTGAAAGCCATAAAGAGTTGTAAGAAAATGACAGGTCGACACTACAAAATCAAGTAGATAGCTGAGAAGTTAAAATTTGAATGTCAGAACTTTAAAAAGTCAACAAAATACAAGAGTGGACATAACTACATACAAGCCAGAGGGCTGGACTACTAAAGAGATCTCTTCTTTCAATGAGACAAAAGGATGGAAAATACAAAGGAAAAGTCAAGGCATGGAAAACAAGTACAGCATTTTCAACATTTATGTTGTTGAATTTCCAGAAGAAGAAAATAAAAGGCAATTGGAAGCAGGAAAAACTCAAATACTATTAAAACCAAGTTTCCCAGGCCAAAGGGATGACCTGCATCATCAGATTGGATAGGTCTGTTAAGTGTCCAGAAGATTGAATTGTCAAAGGCCCAAATCTAGGCATATCATGGTGGCATTTCAGAACGTCAGTGTAATGATCTAAGCCCCTCAAAGCAGTGAGAATCAAATTATTGTCACAATTCCCTTGGTCACACTGGGTGAAAGGAAACAAAGGAAGCATATTTTTATAATTTTCAGGAGAAATCATTTGGAACCAAGAAAGATATAGTTAGCCAGCTTTAAGAAAAATAAATCCAAAAGAAGTGAGATACAAGAACCAATGTAGGAAAAGTATTGGAAGTAACTGATTAGTTTATGTGTTGGCCGAATATTACAAAACACAGTAAATAATAGCAATGACCCCAAAATTAAAATCTCTAGATGATACTATATAGAAAATAGAAATATGGAAGGAGAACGTCAGTGGAGGTAAGAAAGGTGTGCTAAAGCTCTCTTCCTGCTTGAAGGGAAGATACTATTTTTTAAGTGTATTTATTATAAGTAATCTCTACACCCAACGTGGGGCTCAAACTCATGACCCCAAGATTAAGAGATGCATACTCTTCTGACTGAGCCAGGCAGGTGCCCCCCGGGGAAGATACTACTAATTATACATATTAACAGAAAAAATTTAGTTTAAGTATGTATATCAAAAACTTAAATAGGGGCACCTGGGTGGCTCAGTTGATTGAGTGTCCAACTTCAGCTTATGTTATGACCTTACAGTTTGCGAATTCGAGCCCCACATCATGCTCTGTGCTGTCAGCTCACTTCAGATCCTCTGTCCCCATCTCTCCTTGTTCCTCCCCTGCTTGCTAACACACGTGCTCTCTCTCTCTCAAAAATACATAAACATTTTTAAAAATTAGGAAAAAAATCTTAAGAATATATTTGGAATTATAAATTCAAAATCTTAGGAGGGGAAAAAAAGAACAAAAAACAAATGCTCAACCCAACTAAAGGAACACAACTGTGAAAAAAGAAACAAGGAAAAGCATATTAATTAGAAAATACAGTAAAAATGGCCCAATTACATTAGTCATCACAACAGAACTGAGTAAATTAAGTTCACCTATTAAAAGACATTTTCAGATAGTAGAAAACCATCACTAACACATTCTAGAGGCAGGCTGTGTGTAAGAAATACACCAAAAACAAAACACAAAGAGAAGTTAGAAATGAAAAGCTAAAAAATAGGTACCAGACAATTGTTGACAAAAAAGGGAGGAAACAAAGTGATAATGATTTCAGCTAACATGGCAACTACTGTGAAAAACTATGAGAGAAGCAAAGAATAACACCTCATATTGATAAAAGGAACATCCACCAAGAATATGTAGCAATGAAGAAACTTAACACACCTAGGAATATATCTTTGAGATATAGAATACAAAATCTGATAAGAATACATCAAACAAAAAAAGTTGGCAATGCCACATCACAATAGGAGACATTAATATTCCCTTTTCAGAAACTAGCCAAAAAAATAAGCACAAATAAAGAATATTTGCATAATATTTAATTCCTTGGGATATATTTGTATAAATTTACCAGAATGGATGGACAGACATATATACTACTCACTAAACTAGAATACACATTCTTTAATAACGACCATTGAATAGTCACAAAAACTGATCATAGGGGCCATCTACCACAAAGCAACAGAATGAGAAAATCACAAAAAGGTAGGCAAAATAGACTGTCTTATGGAGAGAAGCATGGAATATATGAAAAGGGAGTCATCACAGATTAAGAGGACACAAGTATTATGAATGAATGATGCAACAATTGGTTAATAATGATGATCAATATAAAGAGCGATCTCATACCAGAATTGAAATTAGTTTGAGATGAATTAAAATGAAATATAAATAACAAGCCATTGAAAAGCTAAATAAAATGTAATTATGTATCTATTAGCTCTCCGCAGAGAGGAATTTCTAAACTCAGATATGAAAGGAATCATAAAAACTCTTAAATATCAGATCAGCCACTATAAAATTATCAAAATTCTACATGTCAAAAAAGTACTGAAGATAAAATGATAGCCTACAAGAAAAATAATGTAATATGATATAATAAGGATATGATATAATAGAATGAAGCTTTTGTAATGTCACAGGCATGTATGGAAAATACCTTATCCCTAGTTCATAAGTAGGCAAAAAATCATAATGAGGCACATCATTAAAAAGTAAGTACAAGTAGTAAACAACCATTAGAAATTATTAGACCTGGTTGGAACAAGAGAAATGCAAGTTAACCAAAAATACAGTGACACTGCATTTATTCTACTTAACTGGCAGCATATCTGAGTTTCATCTCTTGGAGTTGACTCTACAGTGAGATAATTTTATAATTTGATGGTGGAATTGTCCAATGATCCAGAATTTTCAGAAACTTATTCTGCATTATGAATCAAACTGATTCCATTTCAGGAAATATAACAAAATATGGGAAAATGCTACAGAAAATGTTCGTTGCAAAATTACTCCTTAAAGAAGAAAAATAGGACAGAAGCTTCATACCTAAATATGGGTTTTCTTCAATACAGTCCATCTTCTTTATGAGATCTTACACAGGCTTGAGAATAATGTAACAAAGGAAATACTATGAGACACTGTTAAGTTAAAATAGGATGTGGAAAGCAGAGTAGTGACTACCAGGGGCTGAGGAGTAAGGGAAAGAGGAGTTATTTAATGGGTAAAGAGTTTCAGATTTGCAAGATGACATGTTCTGAGGACCCATTTCACAACAATGCCAATATCCTTAACACAACTGCACTGTACACTTTAAAATGGTTACTATGGAAAATTTTATGTTTTGTGTTGTTTTTTACAAAAAACACAGAACACAAAATTGTGTTTAAAGAAATCACAGAACATAAAGTTAGGCATGGAGCCCAACGTGGGGCTTGAACTCATAACCTGAGATGAAGACCCGAGTTGAGATCAAGAGTCAAATGCTTATTAACCAATTGAGCCACCCAGGCATCTCAATGTTCTTGAGCTTTTTAACCAAAATTTAGAAAAAACAGAAAAAGCAAACTGGAAACATTTTTTAAAAAAAGAAGTGGTAGTATACAAAATGCTTGTTATCTATAATAATAAAACTATAAAAACTAGGGAGCATCTGGGTGGCTCAGCCGGTTAAGCATCTGACCCTTGGTTTTGGCTCAGGTCATGATCTCAGGGTTGAGGAGTTTGAGCCCCTCATTGGGCTCTGCGTTGAGAGCAAGGAGGCTGCCTGGGATTCTCTCCCTCTGCCCCTCCTCCACTCTCTCTGTCTCTCAAATTAATTAATTAATTAAATAAAACTATAAAACTATAAAAACTATAGATATATGAGAAATAAAAACTAGAAGAAAAGCATAAAATGATGGCAGTGGTTGTGTTACAGAGGCAGGATTTTTGAATTTCTTTGATTTCCACGAGTTTTTAAAAATTTTTCTGTAATATGCATATATAAATTTCTCTTCTTAGTCATAATTTTTCGTTGCTGTTACAGTGTGTGTGGCAAGTCAGGACTGAGCACAGGCCCTCTGGCTCTGAGCCCTGTGCGTCCGTCAAAGAATCAGGACCCGGAAGCCAGCAGCTCTAGGCAGAGAAGACCCCCGCCCACTGCTGTCCCTTGGGAGGGTCAAACTTGGTGCCGGGGGCCTGAACAACCAAGTCAGGGTAGTCCTGTGAACTGGTTCCATGGCCTTTCCCACTGGTCAGCTAGACAGGCAAATGATTAGGACTCTGTCTCAGGTGGGAGCAGCATTGTTATTCTGACAGACACTGAGGGACAAGGAGGCAAATGATGAATCATTCACCATTCAGGGTTCCCGTTTACCCAGGGCAGAAAGGATTCGGGAGATCCCTGCAAGCAAGGTTCCAATAGATGAGACGACAGAGAAAACGCAAAGTAAACACATTGTGCCTCTACTCCTTGCACGTTGCCTACTTCATTCTCAGCTCAGCCTTCCCTTCCCTTTCCAGCCTGTGGCAGAAAGCCTGCCAGGGTTTTCCAATTTGCTATTTTCCATTCCCTTTAACTCCTTAATCTTTAAATCCAAAAAGCTGAAAGGTTCAACTAAACCTCTGTCGTTCCCAATCCCTCCACCCCCACGTAAATCCTGAAGAGCAATTATTTTTGTGGTGTCTGACAAGGTCATAGTCATCTGGCCTTGCAGCCAGTGAGCTCAAACTGAGACCGGGCATTCTCAGGGTAATGGGGGGCAGATACAAGCACAGCAAGGTTTCACCAAGGTGCTCCCCTTCTCCAGGGTGGTCACCCAGCTGCTATCCCGAGGTCCCACCTCCCACCCTCAGCTCCAGGACCACGTGCTTCTCAGCCCCAGCACAAGGTGAACCGGAGCCTCTCCTTTCCAGGTGGCGGGAGAGGACTGTCTTTCTTGCTCTCAAATGTCCCTGGGCTTTGTTCCTCTAGTCAGAGCTTGTATAAACAGTGCCTGCTTGTCTGACCTTTTCAAACCTTTTCCCTCGGTAATTGTTCAGGCTGCTTTGTTCCCCGACTCATCCAGTCCTGCTTCCTGTCTGACAGATACTAAATATTAGTTGATACGCAACTGGGATTGTCACCTTTTCTTTCCTTCTTTCTTTCCTCCTTCCTTCCTTCCTTCCTTCCTTCCTTCCTTCCTTCCTTCCTTCCTCTCTCTCTCTCTCTTTCTTTCATGCCATACATGTACAGTGAGTGCTCTGTATCAGTCTCTGACTGTTTGAAACACTAAAGGCAGCAGGAATGATGCTCCAGCTTCAGGAGTCTTCTATTTGAAATGGGGGGCCCAGAAAGTAAAGGAACACATTTTTTTTGTGTGTGTAAACAAGCAAGTCTTATTTATTTTGTCTCTTAGATATATATGAACTACCTCCTCTCTTCCCTCTCCACTGCCAGAACCATGGTCCAAGCCACTGTTACCTCCAGCTTGGCTGACAGCCCCAAGCAGTTCTTCCTGCCTCACTTTTATTCCTTCAGCCCACTCTGGCCAGGACCATTCTCCAGACATCAGTCAGGTCACATCACCCCTGGCCAAGAGCCGTCTCACCAGAAATAAATCTCAAATTCCTTACCTTGCTCTGGAAGGCTTTACACGATCTCTTCTCTATTCATTTCATTTCCATTCTCCCCATCCTCATACCTTCCACACTGTGCCTTAAACGTTTCTCTTCATTCTCAGCTCAGCCTTCCCTTCCATTCCTTTCTAGAATGTTCTTCCCCTAAATCATTGTAAGACAGGCTCAACTGGACACTGCCTTAGAGAGGTCTTTTCTGGCCACCAGATCTGTAGCCCCCCTCCCATTACCCTGTCCTTCTTTAACTCTCTACCATTACCTTATATTTGCTTGTATAGGTGCCCATTGTCCCCCCATAGAATGTCAGATCTACTGTAGGAGCCACCTCACACACCTGCTCACCCCTGTGTCTGTCATCTTCCAGCACAGGGATGACTGACACAGAGTAAGCACTCACTGCTGAAAATGAATGAATGCATTTATGAGAAACCCATCCAAAGGAAAGTAAGAAAAAGATTAGATACTAAGTTAAACTTGTAGTATTACTCAGTTACTCAAGTCTTACTCTTCATAATCCCATCATTCCTGCTTATGTCTCTAGGTGCTTTAATGGTGGTCCTTACCAATGCTGGATGTTTTAAAGCACAAAGCAGCTCTTTCCTGAAGTGAAGGGAGAAGGAAGTTAACAATCTGGTCAACAGATCTAGGGCTCCAGACAGGAGACATGAATATTTCGATTCCAGGTGAAGTCCATGTAGATGTTTTAGCACAAGGAAGCCTTTCAGGTCAGTTCTAATGAGAAGGATTGACTGGAATTCACCTATCACTTGCTTGCTAATTGGAATTTCATTATGCATAAATATATAATGCTGAGGTAGTTTGAGCTGTGCCAATCTGCATCAGAATCCTAAACTGGGATCCAAAGGGATGATACTTCATTTTAAAGAAGCTCTTGGTACCACTCACCTTTCTGGAAATATAAGATATCTCTTCCTCAGTCTGGGATCTTTAGGTCAGAAATGTACATTTAAGCCATTAATTTCAAACCCCTATACATTATGGATGCCCAAATAAAATCCAAACCCCCTTAGAAAACTGTTGAGACAGGAGAATCTTCCCAGAGGATGCCTCTTTGATCTCTGCTGGGTAAGAAGAATGAAGTACCACCCAAGACAGGCAAGACAGCATCCCCATGGCCCAATATGAGGACATGAGAAAGCAAACGGAAATGGCACTGCTGTCTCTGAAAACAAATATTGTTCATAGCTCCAAAAACCTCTTTAGAAAACGCTGACTCACTGGAAATTGTTACCACTTAATAAATAAGAAGGAGGCTCTTGCTGTTATTTGCCAAGCTTTCCCTAACATTTCTGAAATATATTCTCTAATAGCTTAAAAACATTTGGGAATACTAGAAGCCAGCCACATTCATCTAAAATAAAAATGGGTTTCTGCCTGGCCTGGCATACCTGAGTTAATGGGCGTACCAAGCAGAGGGAAACAGAGAAGGCTATCACCTGTCCACTGGATATCACCTTCAATCCAGCCTATAAGAAGAGCACTTCTTTCCTGGAAGCCCTCAAAAGCACAGGATACCTCTGGGGGGATAACAGTTGGGGTTGGGAGGGACCTTACCCCAAGAGGCGCAAACCCTGCCGCAGGACACCAAGGACTGCCAGAAGCTCTGTCGTTCCTCCTTCTCAGGGGTGGTGGGCCCAAACCTGACCCGGTAGCCATTATGGAACAAGTCTCCCAGGGACTTTTTGCGGCGCCTGGTAGGTTTGTAAGCCTCTGTGCTGGTGCTGTCAGGTGGGTGATGGTAGACCAGAATCTTACTGGGGATCATGGTGGAGGCAGAGAGCCAGACTGGGCTCCAGGCTCCCTTCAATGCACGTCTTGCACAAGCTGATGTCCTGCAAGGACCTGGAGGAGCCCGTCTTTCTAGGACCTGTGCTGCAGACAGGTCCTTCTGTCCTGCACGGTGTGGCTCCCTTGCAAAAGCCCCAGCATGCTCTGGGCAGCTGCAGGAGGCCCTCAGAGAGGCAGTTGGGGGAGGGAGGCAGTCTGATCCATTATGTCCTACAAGCTGATCAATCAGCCTCACTCTGGAAATTACCACATAAGCTCCTTTGGACATGGTTTAGGGGGATGGAAAGAGAAAAGGCTATAATTCCTCAAAATCAAGGAGGACAGAATAGGGTGTGGAGGGGGCCTGGAATTTGGCTACTGGGCCATTTCTTTTATTTTGGTGACCTTGTCTGATGATTAAGGGTTCTCAGGGAACCCTTATAGGATATGATGCCCAACTAGAGAGAAAGACTGAATGGCCCCACTCTTTCTGTCCCACCTCCCACTACCAACATACCCAGATGCACAAATCCTCTGCTAATCTCACGTGTAGGACTGAGGCAGAGGACTCTGGGCTTTTCAGAAAGCAGGAGGAGACATTCCATTAGAGCTCCTCACCCCTGCACTTCCCTACCTTGTAGTTCTCAGTACCTCCTCTCATTACCAACATCAGTCCCCTCTTTCTCCTAGAGCACTGAGTGTAAACAAAAATATAACAGGGGCAGAGGAAGTATTAAAAATATAAATGAGGGGGTGCCTGGGTGGTTCAGTTGGATAAGCATCTGACTTCGGCTCAGGTCATGATCTTGCAGTTTGTGAGTTCAAGCACTGTGTCAGGCTCTGTGCTGATGGCTCAGAGCCTGGAGCCTGCTTCAGATTCTGTGTCTCCCCATCTTTCTGCCCTTCCCATGCTCATGCTCTGCCTCTCAACAGTAAATAAATGTTAACAAAATTTAAAAAATAAAAATATAAAGAGAAATATCTAGATTCATAAATTGTTAGTCAAGGCTTTTCATAATCTGGCCTCCACTTCCTTTTTCCTTCACACTGCCTTCTAGCAAGGCTAGATCATATAAAATTTTCAGATAGGGCAATTTATTTCTCCTCAGTATAGATTAGGTCATTCCACCAACCAAGACATTTTAAGCACCTATCACATGCCAAACATTGTGATGAGTACTGGCTATTCAGCAATTGATGGGAATGATACAAGTTCAACTGCGATAGAGTTTATAGTCTAATAGGAGAGAGAAGCAATGCAAATTCCTATCATAAATGTATTTAACTAATAGTTTGAGTAAAGTGCTGCAAAGGAAAAGCAAAAGTAGCTATCTGTATGAGGGGGTGTGTGTGTGTGTGTGTGTGTGTGTGTGTGTGTGTGTGGTGCTTATATGTGTATCTGGTTGAGAATGTGTGGAACATATTGAGATGTGTATATGAGAAAGGGCTTCACATCGATTATAAATCCTAACAGTTGAGTAGTAGACAGACAGCTGAGAAGACACAAGAAAATGGTCTGTTCCTGACTTGAAAGGAACTCACTGTGTCTAAAATGAAATAACTGATAAGAGATTTTTTTTAACAATTTTAGATCTCTTGAAATGATCGATGTAACTATAAGCCCTACAGGCATCAAAAGGATAATGAAGGAAAATAATGAACAATATCGGGTCTACAAATTTGAAAAATAAATGAAATAGATACATTGCGTTACAAATACAACTTCTTCAAAATGACACAAGAAGAAATGAAAAATCTAAGCAACCATGTATCTGTTAAAAAAAAAAAATTGAAACTTCAATGGAAAGCATCCCCACAAAGAAAATTTCAGGTCTAAATGGTTTCCACTGGAGAATTCTACCAAACATTTAAGAAGATAATAATACCTATCTTCACAAACTCTTTTAAAGAATAGAGGAAGAGGAAACATTTCCCAATTGTTTTAGGATGCCAGCCTAACTATGACACCAAAATCTGACAAGCGTAATAGAAGAAGGGTAGTGGAGGTGAAGGAGAAGAAGGAGGAGGAGGAGAAGAAGAAGGAGAAGGTGAAATTATAGACCAATATACCTCATCAACATAGGCACAATAATTCTTTTTTTTTTAATTTTTTAATGTTTTATTTATTTCTGAGACAGAGAGAGAACATGAGCAGGGGAGCGTCAGAGAGAGAGGGACATACAGAATCTGAAACAGGCTCCAGGCTCTGAGCTAGGTGTCAGCACAGAGCCCGATACGGGGCTCGAACCCACAAACTGTGAGATCATGACCTGAGCTGAAGTCGGACCCTTAACCAACTGAGCCACCCAGGTGCCCCAGGCACAATAATTCTTAAATACATACAGTACTAGTGAAAGTAATCTGGAATGATACATCATAACCAAAGGAGTTTATCTCCAGAATACAAGATTAGTTTAACAAATGAAAACCAATAATATTAGTCACTACATTAACAAATTAAAAGAAGAAAATCTTATGACCATTTTAATAGACATCAGAAAAAAAAATTGACTAAAAACAACACACGCTTACTATAAAGACTATAAAGCTATGTGTGATAAGAGTTTGAGACAGTATGTTATGGCCTAAACAAAGAAAGACAAATTGATTAATGAAGGAGAACAGACTCCAAAAATAGACCCATATATATTTAAGGGATGAAAGGGAATGATATGCATATATACATGGGGTGGGGGAGAGAGTTAATTGATTTACAACAAAACCACCAATACAATTGCACGGGAAAAGGAAGGAATTCTCAACAAATGCTGTGGGGAAAAACGAGGTCTCTGTACCAGAAAAGAAATGAACCTCAACTCTCACTGAATACTATATACAAAATCAGTTTGAAAGGGATCACAGACTTAAATGTAGAAGCCAAATATAAAGCTTCTAAAAAGGAATATTAGACAGTATCTTGAGGACACTGGGGTAGGTAAAGATTTCTCAGGACACCAAAAGCACTGATTGTTAAAAACTTGATAAATTAAATATTAAAATTACAAACTTCTCATCAAAGATGCTTAGTTACTTTAAAACAAAAGTCACAGAATGGGAGAAAATATTTACAATACACTTATCTGACTAAGAACGTAAGGAAAGCATATTAAAACCTTAATAAGGTGCACCTGGGTGGCTCTTCCATTTAAGCATCAGACTTCTGATTTTGGCTCAGGTCATGATCTCAGGGTCGTGAGATTGAGCCCTGCATTGGGCTCTGTGCTGAGTGTGGAACCTGCTTAAAAGTCTTTCTCTTCCTCTCTCTCTCTGCCCCTCTCCTGCCTGTACACATGAATTCTCTCTCTCTCTCTCTCTCTTTCTCTCTCTCTTTCTCTCTCTCTCTCTCTCTCTCTCTCTCTCTCACACACACACACACACACACACACACACACACACAATAAAGATTAAAGAAACCTTAACAAAATATCACTATATTAGAACGACTAAAATGAGAAAGTTGGTAATAGTAGCTGTTAGCAGGAAAACAGCAACTGTGTCTTTCACACATTAATGGGAGGGAAGGATATGAAGTGCTGTAACCTCTTTGAAAACTGTTGGTCAAGTTGTTAAATGTTAAACAGCTATGCTATAACCCAGAAATTCCATTTTTAAGTAGTTATTCGAGAAAAATCAAAACACATGTCCACGAAATCACTTGTACAGGATTATCACAACAATTTTATTCAAGATTACCCAAAGTCAGAAATGACCTAGATGTCTATTGGCAGGTGAGCAGATACACAAATTGTGGCACATCCACAGAATGCAATAGTATTAGTAATAAAAAAGGAACAATCTACGCATATATACAGCAACATGTATGAATCCCCAAACTCTTACTTTGAGCAAAAGGGGGTAGACACAGGAAAGAGTACCCTGTCTGATTCCATTTGTATAAAGTTCAAAAGCAGGCAAAACTGAACTATGGTGATAGAAATCAGGACAATGATTACCTATGACTGAGGGAAGAGGGCAGCTATTGACTATAAATGGCAGAAGGAAACTTTTTAGGATAATGGCAATGCTCTGCATCTTGAAATGGGCGATAGATATTTCACAATGATATATACATCAAAACTCATTGAACCACACCATTAAAGTCGATGTATTTTATTGTAAGTCTCATATACTTCACTAAAAATATCAAGATGGACTGCCTCCTGATGACGGTGACCTCCTTGTCATCCAAAAAATAGCTGTTTGTACCAACTTAAGGAACATGGAAGTGGAGCTTGGTGTCTCATCAGAGATCATCTGCTCTAACCCTATCAGTTCCCTCCCAACAGCAGGGTAGAGAGCAGGGTCATGAATCTTCAGGAAATCTGAGAGAGGATTAGTTCAACAGAAAGAGCAAAGGACTTATATATATTCAGGCTTGTTATTGCCACTGTGGGGCTGAACAAGTTATATGCTCCTGGTCTCAGATTCTCCATTTCTCAAATAGAGGTTTTAATATCTACTTCACAGATGCCAATCCAGATGAAATAATGTATGCAAAGCCCTGCACAGGTACTGACACAAGGTTGCACTGGGCAAATCCCCCTCCATCCAACTACCAAAGTTCTAGGGCACAGCCCAACTGGTCTGTCTTCAGCTCACAGAATACTCTGTCATTGATGGGCAACCTGGCCACAGAGTGTCAATAACCAAATCCCTTTTTGACTCCACAGAGCGGGCCTGCCATCTGCTTCCTAAGATTCCATTGGTGTGGACATGACAAGTTTGGACCCTGGAGTCAGACGGCTAGGATTTGGGTCCTGCCATCTCTATTTATGAGCCATGTGATCTTGGAAAAGCTATTCAAACCCTGCCTTGAATCCTTGACTCTTAACATGGTAGAAACATCTCAACATAAGCATCTTCACTATAAGAAAAGGTCTCTTAAAATAGTTTTTAAAAATTTAAAGAGAATTCTATGTAAATATGTGCACACACTCAAATTAATTAGGGATTATTTCTCTGGACATAAGTGTATTGCAAAAAAAAAAATTGTCCTAGACTGCATTCACATTTTATACACCCCTCAGTGTGTCCCGCAGGTGCTGCCCTATGTCATCTGCCCCAGGGAATTCAGTGGGGCTTTTATTTGTACCCAGGAGCCCAGTGTTATCAACACGAAGTACTGTCCTTCATCCACACTGACTGGGCAAAAACACCCAGCTCCTTCCCCTCTGCAACAGGCTTATTTCTCCTGGGGTTGGTGGGGAGGTAGTGAGGAAAGAAGAACATGAGAATGTTAATCCATTCTTTTAAAAATATTAACCAAGCAATTAACGCTAATGCAATTAACCTCTTCTGTGAAATTAAAAGATATCCAATTCCCTAGATCTCGCAGTAATTCATTTATTCAACTAACTAAGCACCTAGGTAGAAGAGAGGCAGGATTCTAGAACCCAGAATGATGGGATTCAAATCCCAGTCGTCACTACTAGGGAATGAACATAGGCAAGTTCCTTCAACTCACAGTGTCTCACTTTCCCTAACTATAAAATGGGAGTGGTAATGCTAACCTACCTCCTAAAGGAATAAATCACTGTATCCATACCAGTTAAACTTGTCTTCAGTACAAGTAAGTGCCACTGTTTGCTATTTTTATTACTACAAGCCAGATACTGAGCTAGGCACACTGAGGACACAAACTATAAGTCCATCCTCAAGGAATTTATAGTTTTATGGAGCAGCTTACAATCTATGCTTCTATTTAGCTAGATAGTGGAGGTGACTACCTACATCATTTTATTTTAGGAGAAGACCCCCAAATTAGCTCTTTTCCCTCACTTGCTCCTTGATGCCTGAAAGTCCGCTGGTGGAACAGCAGTGATGCATAGTAAGAAAGACCTGTGCTTCTGACGTCAGAGAAATGTGGGTTTGAACCCTGCCGCCCTTCCTCCTGCAATGTGAGAATGGGGGCTGATTATATGAAACCTGCAAACCTACCAGCACACATACACATAATTACACCTGTAAGGGGACACACAGAATGTGCTATACAAACACTCATTCCCCGTCTCCTCCAAAGCCCCTGCTCTTGCTCCCTCTTCCTAAGATCTAATAGTCTGCTCCCTGTGAAAACGCACATTTGCCTAAGAGTCACGGATCCCCCAGTTAGGTCTTGGTCACAGGAAAACAATGAGATGACCTGGGCATGGGGGAGAGAAGCAGGTGCGGAGAATCGGGTAGAAAGGGGCAAACTGTGGACCAAACTGAGAACTGAACCAACTCCACTGGCTGGCAAGTCATGGCCCTGTTTTTCGCTGGTGAAAGAGGCATCCAATATCTGTGATTTGAAATAGGGAAGATAAAAAGTCAAGGCTGAAAAAGTCTATGATCAGGCACATACTACTGTTTAGTCCCCAAATCCCAGACCATTTGAGTTAAGTGCCTCAGGTCACCGCCCCACACTCTTAACTCTTTAAAAATTGGAGACCAGAAGCATGCGGCGTTTGCACAGGCCTCTCAAGTCACAAGGTCCTTCGGTTTGGTCCTTGGTTTGTCTATTCAAGAAAATTTCACCTAATCTCCAAATAATCTGCCTCCTCCGCCCCACTCCACTTTCCCCCTCTTTCTCCCTCCCTCCTGAGAACTAACCATCTGAGTATCTGAGGGGTAGAGTCTGTAACTCGGCACATTTCCCTCCCCCTCATCACCAGCTAGCAGTACTCATCACTATCTTCTTAGTCTCTGTACTTCCCTCTCATTTCCAAAGTAACAGCCTCTGCCCGTCCTGACACATCATGTGTGATGTTGGAGACAAGTGAATCCAACTACCGCCAATATCTTCTCCTTTTCCCCAAGATGAAAACCCGAGCTCAGTGATGAGAACTGGAATAATCCTCCCTAATCCCACCTCCCCCGCTGAGCCCCGGCCTGAAAGCTGACACATGGCCTTGAGCGTCCCTCCTGCCTGACATTTGGACCCACAGGAGACAGATGGCGTCCCCAGTCACTGTAGTGCACACCGGTTTGGTTTTTGAGATCTGTAGGCCCCATCTACTGCAGGGAGGACCTGAATCCGTCTACATGGTCAAAAGTCAAATCAAAACAAAACACATCCCTAGGGATAAACTAGGCCAGGGGTCCTGCCAACTAGAAGAAGAGGGAAGGAATATTACCAGGCATCTGCCTGAGAAGTCTCAGGACATGAGTCAGGTTAGGGAGGCACCTAGTGCACAAAATTTGAGGAGGCACCCTTTTGTAAAGGCCCACTTTGCCTTTGCATTGCTTTAAGAGTGAGTCATTACATTTGCACCCCATAGCCCTCTCTCGCCTCACCCTAGCCCCCTCCATGGCACCTGCAATGAACCTATCACTAAGTTCATCTCTGAAAACGGCTCTCCCTTTTCTGTCACCTGTGGCAAGAGAGAAACATACTGGGTTATGATTGTTGTGACCTGGGAAAACCTATAAAGTCAATTCAGAAATCAACGTTATCCTAAAATTAATCTCAAGCAGAATTTTTGTGCCAGCGGCTTTGAACGAAGACTGAGGAACACAGTGAATTATATCTTCAATTACAGTTTACAAAGAACAGAGCCACTCCTTCAAATCGGGTGCTCTTGATTTAGATCTCTATAAAGGCAGGAGGCAGAACGCTGAATCTTGGATCAGTGAAAACATTTTCGCAAGGGCCTCAGGTGCCACAGGATTTAGCGGTGTTTAATTCCGATGCTCAAAATTAATTTAAGGTAAACTCGGAGGATGGAAATGAAGTGTTTGTTTTGGGGGTGATTAATCCACCACCAGGTGCATCTCAGTTATGTTTTGTTCTAATGCTCTCAATTAACACCAGGATAAACTTGAATAATCGAAATCGGGACTTAGCACATTTTGTCCTGTAACGGGCCAATAATAAATACCTCAGGGTTTGGGAGCCATACAGTCTCTGTTGAAACTGCCCAACTTGGCCATGGTGGCGTGAAAGCTAGCCATAGACAATATGTAAGAAACTGAGCTTGGCTATATTCCAATAAATGTTATTTCCAAAACTAGGTGGTGGGCCAGATTTAGCCCACAAGCCAATCTAGCCAACCTCTGATCCACTGACACTTCGGAGGGAGGGAGGAGGGAGGAATGATTAATTTGCCAGCCACGTACTTTTTCAGGTTAGTAACACGTGGTAGGTCCTTCTGTTTCCTGTGACACTCATTTTAACACCTGATATGCTGTTTTCGTTTTCCCAGCCAAATTCAGGTATTTCTAAATCATCTTAGACTACAAAATCCTTGAGGTCAGGGTCTTGGTCCCTCTTCTTTGTATATAATTTCTAACATCTAGCAGTGTCAGGCACGTTGCATCTGCTTAAGATTTTTCCCTTGTTCCACAAGCGATGTAATTCACATCTCTGCTTTTGGTATGTGAGGATTTGGAGATTTTTCTAAGCCAACAATGGAGAGTTTCTTCCAAAAGATGGAGTGTCATCTCTGCCCTGTGTCCGTCATGTTTCTTTCTGTCTTTTTTTAAATTTTTTTAATGTTTTATTTATTTCTGAGAGAGAGAGAGCGCGCGTGAACAGGGGAGGGTCAGAGAGAGAGGGAGACACAGAATCCGAAGCAGGCTCCAGGCTCTGAGCTAGCTGGCAGCACAGAGCCCGACGCGGGGGTCGAACCCATGAACGGTGAGATCATGACCTGAGCTGAAGTCGGACGCTTAATCGACTGAGCCACCCAGGCGCCCCTGTGTGCATCATGTTTCTAATTAGTTCTGAAGAAAGCTATATTGAAGGCATAAACCAGTTTGCTCCAATTCAAAACAAGTTAGCAAGTCCCACTTAGTGATCCCCAAGTCCTTGGCTCACATGCTCATTTCAGCCTTTTTCCTATAAATAAACGGCCATATAACTTCTGTCTCCTTCTGTGTATATGCCTGATGCCTAGCATATGGTAGCATTCAATATGGTTGAAGGAATGAGGAAATGAATACGATTTGGGTTTAGCTCATAAAACCTTTGTTATGTGAGAGGCCTTTGCCAACTTAGTTCAGGCAACAAATCTGTTAGGTAAGACTTTGTGCTATGGTGCTACTTAGCTGAATCCTACCCTTAGCACTGCTTAGTGAACTAATCCAGCTCAACCTCAGCCTGCACCCCGAACCCCAATTTGTCCCTGAGTACAAGGAGGTCACCGATTAGAGTCTGGATGGCAGGCTTCACGGACCTGCCAATTCCGCCGGCCTCATCCATTTCTGCATCCCATTCTGAGTGATAGGGGATGAGCACTAAAATCTCTATCCCTTCACAGCACCAGAACGGAAGGCACCAAACCAGCTGCTTATTGGTCACGTGGCAACAGATACTGTCTGGAAAGTCCTTACAGCGTATTACTTCACTGATGAAGATGGATCGCACTGAAGCAGTGATTCTAGATGATACGAAATAGCTCAGACAGCACAGGAACAATCTCACAGATAAGACAAACGGCGGCAAGCTGGTTTCAGACTATGAAAACGCCTGCCAAGACATGATTTATGTGAAAATAAATAAGGCGGGTCACTGCTTTATCATTAGCAATAAGTGCGCTCTTTCTTCCTGCCACAAAGTGAGGATGTAAATGAACCACACACTCATATTGTTGCTTAGGCCTTTTTTTCTTTACCAACTGCCTGAGGTGTGGGTTTGCAAATGAAATCCCAACCATTATTTTGGACTGATTGTTTAATGAGGGGGTAGAACAGGCCAGCTCTTTCCTCTTCTCCTATCAGATGCCTTCCTTGTGGCCATTTCACTAACCGCATGAGGGGACACCAGAGAAGATAAATGGGCACAAGTTGCAAACCCAGCAAACAAACGGGAAGAATATAGATAAAAGGAGTGAATTAATCAGCAATATGTCACTGTGTTCCTGTTACATGTTTGGTCCTTCTCTAGGAGCTGTGAGGGCCAGAAACGCTATGAGACATGGTCTCTAAAGAAACACAAACACAATAACATGGGGCACCTGGGTGGCTCAGTTGGTTAAACATCCGACTTGGGCTCAGGTCATGATCTCACGGTTCATGGGTTCGAGCCCCGCATCAGGCTCTGTGCTGGACGCCTGTTCAGAGCCTGGAGCCTGCTTCAGATTGTGTCTCCCTCTCTCTCTGACCCTCCCTGCTCACGCTCTGTCTCACTCTATCTCTCGAAAATAAATAAATGTAAGAAAAAAACTTTAAAAAATAAGAAACACAAACACAATAACGAAAAGTAAAATCAAACATCAAAAATAGCACATAACTAATGATGTACTACTAACAGACTGAGCTTTTAAGAGTCCTGAGAGGGGCACCTGGGTGGCTCAGCCGGTTAAGCATCCGACTTCGGCTCAGGTCATGATCTCACGGTTCGTGGGTTCAAGCCCCGCGTCAGGCTCTGTGCTGACAGCTCAGAGCCTGGAGCCTGCTTCAGATTGTGTCTCCCTCTCTCTCTGACCCTCCCCTGCTCACACTGTCTCTCTCTTTTTCCCTCATGGGAAAAAAAAAAAAAGAGTCCTGAGAGGGCGCCTGGGTGGCTCAGTCAGGTAAGCACTGACTCTCGATTTCAGCTCCAGGTCATGATCTCACAGTTCGTGAGTTTGAGCCCCATGTTAGGCTCTGTGCACAGAGCCTGCTTGGGATTCTCTCTCCCTCTCTCTATCTGCCCTTTTCCGGTCTGCTTTCTCTCTCTTCTCTCTCTCTCCCTCTTCTCTCCATCTCAAAAAATAAACAAATAAACATTTAAAAAAAAGAGTACTGAGATTATGGTCCACAGGCAGACATTTATGGATAATGCAAAATCTTACGTTGATTGGCAAATTAAACTTCCTTTCATAATTCTTATGTGAAAACTGCTGAGAGGGACAGAAAGGACAATAAAAATTTTTAAAAATTCTTAAGATTTCTGGTGGATATGAAAAGAACATCTGTATGACAATTTGGAAAACTAAGTGGGTTCTAGTTTGAGGATTACTCCAATACAGTATATCACCTTAGACAAGTTGTGTTTCTCCTTTCTGGCCTAAATGACTTCTCATGGGAAGGGCTGAAGCAAGGAAAGAAGGAAGAAAGGAAAGAAAGAAGGAAGGGAGGGAGGAAGGAGGGAGGAACTGGGAGTTATTTATTACTAGGTAATCCCTAATGTCCCTTTCAAATAAAATTTCTTTCTTTCTTTTTTTAATATAATTTATTGTCAAGTTAGCTAACATACAGTATATACCGTGTGCTCTTGGTTTTGGGGGTAGATTCCCGTGGTTCATCACTTACATACAACACCCAGTTTTCATCCCAACAAGTGCCCTCCTCAGTGCCGTGACACCCATTTCCCCCGCTCCCCCAGCCCCATTAACCCTCAGTTTGTTCTCTGTTCTCTTGTGGTTTGCCTCCCTCCCTCCCTCCCTGTAACTATTTTTCTCCTTCCCTTCCACTCCCCGCCCCACCCCACCCCCGCCATGGTCTTCTGTTAAGTTTCTCCAGATCCACATATGAGTGAAAACATAGGATATCTGTCTTTCTCTGCCTGACTTATTTCACTCAGCATAATACCTTCCAGTTCCACCCACGTTGCTGCAAATGGTAGGATTTCACTCTTTCCCATTGCCAAGTGGTACTCCATTGTATATATAAACCACATCTTCTTTATTCAAATCAAATTTCTATAATGATGTGGCTCTATGCTCCTAGAGGTCACTCATGAACAAAGAAATAATACTTTAAAAATTGCCAAAAGAGGGGCGCCTGGGTGGCTTGGTTAAGCGTCCGACTTTCGCTTAGGTCATGATCTCGCGGTTCGTGGGTTCGAGACCCGCGTCGGGCTCTGTGCTGACTGCCAGCTCAGAGCCTGGAGCCTGTTTCAGAATCTGTATCTCCCTCTCTCTCTGACCCTCCCCTGTTCACTCTGTCTCTCTCCCTCTCAATCCTAGAAATAAATAAAAATATTTTAAAAAAATAGTCAAAAGAGAAAACATAAAAATTATTTTCAAAAATCGGCCATTTCCATAGCTACTTTGCAACCATGAACGAAATGCTACTGCACCAGAGGCAGGACTCACTCCAGTGTACTTCCGTTGCCTTTATCCACCCATCTGCCCAGCTGGACCACATGCATTTGAATGCCAGATTGCTGGGCATACTGAGATGCAAATTTCTGCATGTTCCCACTCACACCAGGAGGACAGCTTTGGAAGAAGATGTCACATCTCAGTGACCTCACCTTGTGGAATGATTTCTTTTTATAAATGCTAATTGCAACCCATTAATTAAGAGAGATGTTATAGTGGGCAGGAAAATCATGGAGTAAGCAAATCCTGCATTTCTCTCTAGCATTTATCATGAAGCAAAATCCTCTGTCTGCCGCATTTCTGTATGGCCTAGAGGGCAGCATGGGAGCTCAATATTCCAGCTTCTGACTCAGAGGTCAGTTTAGAAGGGGGCAAGCTTGGTGAATTTTTAGGGTACATGGCTGAAGCTGGAAGACAGGCCCGTACTAATTTATTTCTATCTATTGTTCAAGACAAAGAGCTATTTTTTTCATCTTGTCCCATCATTTAGAAGAGTGCCAGGCACACAGTGGGTGCTCAGTGAAAGTGTTGATTAAATTTAAATCCTGGCTTTACTATTTGTACACTGTGACCTGGGGTGCCTTCTGTAGCCTCTTATGGACTCTGGGGGATCTTTTGTTTATGTTTGTGTTTTTGTAAAATAAAGTATCTCAGTGTAAATTCTCTCCGAAACGGAATGTGAGCAAAAGATTTTATTATGAATAGTTTAGTTGGGAGGTGATGTTAGGGAACACAAGTAGGGAACACAAGTTAGGGAACAGAGCAGGGATTTAAGTAAGGGACAGGATGAGCACTGGGTATTGGATGTAAGCGATGAATCGTGGGATTCTACCCCCAAAACCAAGAGCACACTATATATACTGTATGTTAGCCACTTTGACAATAATTTATATTAAGAAAATAAATAAAAGAAGACAGCAATAAAGAGTTCATCAGGGGCACCAGCGTGGCTCAGTTGGTTAAGTGTCTGATTTCGGCTCAGGTCATGATATCACGGTTTGTGAGTTTAAGCCCTGCATGGGGCTTTGTGCTGACAGCTTGGATCCCAGAGCCTGTGTCTCCCTCTCTCTCTGCCCCTGCCCTGCTCCCTCTCCCTCTCTCTCTCTCTCTTCCTCTCTCTCTGTTTCAAAAATAAATAGTAAACATTTAAAACATTTTTAAAAAACATTAAAAAAAAAAGAGTTCATCAAGCAAGCATCACTGTGGACAATTGGAGAAGAACACCACCAGGGACCTGGGCAGCCCGTGTGGAAGGGGGTGCAGAGGTCTCTCACTGATGGCCAGCGGGGGACTGGAGTGCTGAGCCATCACCTCTAGTAGGTCACTGGTTGTGGGGAGCATTAAGATCCTAGCATGGTGTCTTGGAGGCAGGCCAGCAAGCAGGCTTTGGTGACTGGAGAAAAGCCTCAGGCAAAGAAATGCTGATGCTGGCAATTCAAAACCCAGCCACCTGCACAGAAGTAAGGACAAGGGGTGTGGGTGCCTCACCAGGATAATGAAACCTACCTCTTAGGTCCTTGCATGCCTTACGTGAAACAGTATAGGAAAGCACTTGTCACTATGGCTCCTCTCCGCACTGTGCCGGCACAGGTCCAGAAAGATGCCTCATCCTGTCCTTGGAAACTGACAATGTGCGCCAGCACACTAAAGGCTCAGACTTCTTCCAGTTAAGAAATCCTCTAATTAAACTAGGATTTCCCAAACTTACTTGACCATAGAACTCTCTTTTCATGATGCCTACTAACTTTCTGTGTCATCCAAAATTCCACAAAACACATTTCAGAGAAAGAAGGCCCGAGGCTGGTGGATGTTACCCAGCAAAGCATTCCATAACTTCCAGCTCACCCCTAAACTTCTGCTGCCAAATGTGTTTCTTTAGTGGCCCCCCATATTCACTGCTTTCACATCCTTTCTTGAGGCATTCAGACTCACACTGATGATTCCCTTACTTTTCATTTCTCAGGCTTATGGCTGGCACAAGCTTGCAGTATGAAATTCCTCTTTCTGCGACCCATATGCATAGCTCATCTCTCCAAAGGAAGGACTCACCGCAATCTGCCTGAAGTTAGTTGGCGACTACCATGTCACACTTCTCGAACAGGCAGCACTGATGGAGCGCGGCCCCCAGTTCCGGCTCCACCACTTACTAACTTCGAGAGATTAAATAACTTCCCCAGCACCATTTGTAAAATGGGAAAATGAGTCTACCTCTCAGGTTGCTATAAAGGTTGAGCAAAATACAGCACCGGGGCGTCTGTCTGGGTGGCTCAGTCAGGTAAGCATCTGACTCTTGATTTCTGTTCATGTCATGTTCTCACAGTTTGTAAGTTCAAGGCCCTCATCGGGTTCTCTCTCTCCCTCTGCCCCTCCTCCACTAGCTCTCTGTCTCTCTCAAAGGAAGTAAATAAACTTTAAAAAATTATTTAAAAATACAGCACAAAGCATCCAGTATTGTGCAGCACACCCATGGCATGTACTGAATGCATCTGCCCTCAAATCTCTTCCTCGAGCCATTTCCACAAGAACCCTAATTCAAGTTCTTATTGATTTAGAGGATTGACTTAGAGAGAAGAGAGGATGGAATCATGAGAATAATTTGCCAGAATAATTCAAGCCATTTAGTGACTATCTATATCTATATCTGTATAAGGTTTGCCTGCTACTTTTTGATCTCCAAAAAAGTGTGTGTGTGTGTGTGTGTGTGTGTGTGTGTCCCTGTGGACCTACAGAGAGGTAGCTATACAGAGAGAGAGAAAGAGAACTTGATAGATCAATCTATTAATACCTGGAGAGCTACCTATCTACAGGTACACAGATAAATAACTCATCCCATCCCCACGAAACTCCATATGAGGTGGTTCCAGTGGCCCCGATGTTACAGATGCAGCAATTGAGGCACAGAGAGGTTACACTGCTTGCCCAAGCCCACCCAGCATCCTGGGGACAGAGCTGGGCTTCCTCGTGGCATGCAAGCAGTTTTTCCACAGCTATTGTCTAAACTGACAGTAAAAGCTACACCAAGAAAGGACCTGGGTGAGGACTTCACACTTTGAAATACTTAACTAAGACTAAATGACAATGAAAACTCAAGCTCCAGAAGGCAGTATTAGGAAGCGTGACGAAATGAAAATAAGAACTAATGCGCGCGGGGGGTGGAGGGATGGGGTGGAAATGTAAGCATGGCCACGTTCTCTCCCTTCCCAGCACAAAGGTCACCCCTGTTCCATCCCATTTTAAAATAGAGTTAAAAGAAAACATGACCCCTCCTTGACTCCTTTTGTGAACTGTTGCCTCCTAACCACACCAGTGGCCTCAGGAGCTACATGTTACAGAGTTTGGCAATTCCTTCCCTTGTTTTCAATGTTGCTCCTGTTATGTTCAAACAAACTTAAATTTAACACTCTACTTTTTAGCAGTATGGATATTAACTCATTTTATATAAATTTCGGTGTAGTTAGCACTCATGTACCTAATGCATACAAAGATGTCTAACATGATCTCTCATCTAGTTATCGCAATTTGCATGGTCTGTTTTAGTTCATTTGACATATTCTCTGTATTTTCTGTGCTGCTCCACTTCTTTTAAAGTGAGAATGTGTAGGGGCACCTGCCTGGCTCAGTCGGTTGAACGTCCAACTTCAGCTCACGTCACGATCTCATAGCCTGTGGGTTTGAGCCCCACATCGGGCTCTATGCTGACAGCTTGGAGCCTGGAGCCTGCTTCAGATTCTGTGTGTGTCTCTCTCTCTCTGCCCCTTCCCTGCTTGTACTCTGTCCCTGTCTCTCTCTCAAACATAAGCATTAAAAACATTTTTTTAATTAAAAAATGAGAATGTGTCATTTTTATAAAAATTATAAAAGAATTACTTTGAAAATACATAATTAAGATGTCCCATCACTCTGCCCCATAAAATAGAATTTTCTTGTGTTGGAATAAAATGAGAGCTTCCTTATCTTGGAGGGATTAAAAGCATCTTTATGGTTTCTGAGATACAATGTACCAAACAAAAAGCAAATCCCCTCTTCCTGCCTTGGGGCTAAGCAAAGTTGTTTGGTGTGGCCAGAGTCTGGGAGGTTCTGACGGTGGGGCTACAGTGTCCTCTAAGCACCACTGCCTTTAATGGTAACAGAGTTCTGGCACCTTTTCAGGTGCCACTGCAGTGAGCTCTGGCTTCTGGTGACCTGCATTACAAATGCCCCAGGAAGGCCCTTCTGCTCAGCAAGGAGACGCCTCCCTCCTTGTTGCTTTGGGTGCCCCATGGGTTGGGGCCAGGCAGGAAACGAACCAGGAACATTAAGACTCTGATCTAGAGAAGCATGTGATCACATCAAAGAAAGAGTATACACAGGTCCCACAGAGGGAAATGATCAGATTCCTAACAGGTTCCGAGAAAGCAATCAGGAATAACTGGAAAGACAGAAAGGAGACTGAACAAAAGAAAATACATTTAGAGAGAAAGAAGTCTGAGGTCATCGTCCTCAAGAATTTTCTTGGAGGTAAAAAGGTTGGATGCAACGAGGATAAAATGAAACAGGCAGAGCAAGAGAAAAAATAACGACCCTAGCCAATGGCTCAGGATTAAAAGATATAATATTTCCTTTGATCTTCACAATAACTCCCTTAGGTAGCCAAAGCAAGAGCTCATCCTTTTTTGCAGGAGAGTTGTTCAAGGTCAACCAAACTGGCAGGGCTCCAGCCTGGACCACAACCGGGTCTCTGGACTCACATCTGGGGCTTTTCTTGCCTGACTGCTCAGCTGTGTGGGGTGTCCTCTCTCTTTCTCTCTCTCTCCCGTCACCTTCTCACAGAAGTGAGAGTTGTATGAATCTGATATTCTCCACAGTCCAGTATCACCAGCCCCTAGCCTGCCCCAGCCCCTTCCCTCTCTAGCTGCATAACAGGGGTCAAAACCATGCTGACTTGAAGAGTGTGATGGAAATCCCATTTATGGCTTTCTAACAAGCTGTCCTGCAGAGCCCCTTTATTTCCTAGGATGGGAGACTCCCCGGGGAGCTCCAGGTTCTTGCTGGGGTTTAATGTGAGTCAAGGTAATGCGATTCAAGCTTCAGTAGATGCCCAGGTATAATTTCAAGGGAAGAAGGGGTTCAAGGTGACTGCTCTCTTTTGGGGAGAGGCAGGGTGGGATTCCACAGCCTGGATGTTGTAGCCTGGCCAGCCAGCGTCTGAGTGTAACCCTCCCACCCCGCCTCACTGCAGGAACAGGGCCGATAACCTTGACCAACAGCATGCCAGCCATGCTATCAGTGCAGATGGAAGCAAAAGGCATTATACATTAAAAATAACAACACTTTATAAACTTCCTGTTGTGTGAGTTTTTTCTCTATGCTTTTTCAAAGCAACTGGCTCGGTATATAAATCACACTGTGTGCTAGAGAATATATGACACGGCTGTGAGTTACAAGGTCATAATTTTACCAGCAATTTTAGATGCTGCCATAAAGCATCCAAGGTCTGAAGAGAGCTCTAATACATTTTGATTTTTTCCTAACTCCCCTGAACGGCATTCTAGGCCAGCCATTAAAAGATACTTCATTTCCTCCTTTTGTTTTAGGGAAAAAACAGCCTAGTACCACCATGCTC
Organism: Crocuta crocuta; assembly: GCF_008692635.1. Taxonomy (NCBI): domain Eukaryota; kingdom Metazoa; phylum Chordata; class Mammalia; order Carnivora; family Hyaenidae; genus Crocuta; species Crocuta crocuta. The sequence continues at coordinate 334,830 of NW_027533256.1, forward strand.
TCCTTTCTTTCTTTTCTTCTATGGTGTATCACTGCCTTTTCTCTTTCCTCTTAATTTGCTGGGCATCTAGCCTTAGACAGATGTTCCCTCAGCCCTCTTGTGAGAAAGAGGAGTTGAGTGTTGGGCTAGGAGTCAGAAAACTTCCCAGAGCAGTACCATTTTACCATTTTTACCGAGGGCTTGCCTAAGGGGATGTAGACCTGAAGGCGGTCCTGTTCAGTCTGACACAGAAACATCTTCTGCTGTTACCTTCCTTCCACCCTCAGCTTGCATTACACCTACTTTCTTGCTTTTCCTCCAGTGTCTAGGCCTTTGTTCATTTGCAAACACTAACTGACTTTGACCTGACTCTTCGCCCTTTCTGAAGCTGGTGTAGTCCAACTCAGACTCCAAAATCCACCAAAAATGCCACTTCTTTTAGAAAGTCTTCCCTGGCCCCATGGACTGTTGCTTCTCTATATGTTCCCAGAGCACCACATTGCCACGTTGCCCAACACACTTGGAACTTTCTATTTATTTCTCTCTCCCCAACGAATGAGCTCACCAGCCCGAGTCCTTTATCTTTTGTTGATTCATTCATGTATTAATTCACCAAGCATTGAGGGTTCCTTTCAGTCACTTCACTGAGACTTAATGCAGTGCCTGGAACATGGCAAGTACATAATAAGTGTCTGTTGGAGGAAAAAAATGAAGTGAAATGAAGGAATGGGTGGATGAACAGGTGGATTAATCCCATCTACTGTGCACTTCCAAGGGGTGGTCAAAGAGAAGGGCCATAATGGAGTAACAGGTCAGGCTCTCCTCCCGTTCTTCAGTCTTCCCCAAAGAGCTTCAACTATCTTGCCTTCCCCTAGGTAAATCCACTCCAGTTATTTTACCACCAGTTCAGATCCATCAGCTACCCCCACACAAACACTGAAATATCCACACTGGTCTGCTGACTGACTCTCCAAAGCAGCATGCACATTCCTCCCCATGCTTACTCTTGTCTGCAATGCCCTTTCCTCTCCACTCCATTGATTCAAACCCTACCCATGCTTGAAAGCTCAACTCAAACCCTATGCCCCAGTGAGTCTCCATGGTACAGCAACTCCCTGCTTGCAACTCACAATACAGTGCAGACCACACATGTGGCTCCCAACTTGGGAATAATTCGACCGATGTGAGCTTAGACCTAGATTACCTGATTAGCACTGAGAAGGCAGGACATGTCACAGCTCTTGTATCCTAGTGGGAACATGACTGATGGAAAGACCCCCTCATTCTAGCCCTGGCCATACCGCTTACTAGTCATGGGACACTGGATCAATCATAGGCCTCTTAGAATACCCCTGTTCCCCTCACCAAGCCAGGGCGAACAGTAACACCTACCTCACAGAGTTGATTAAATACATTAATGTTCACAAAATGTTTTCACAGAGTTGAAGAGCTGCAGAAAGGCTGTATGTCTTATAAATATACGTAAATAAACTCAAGCAGCCCTGACAGGCCTCGCTTCCTATTAGGCATCAAGGCCACTCCTTTTCTATGTTATACTCCCTTGGCACTGAACATCCTTTCAAATTAAGAACTGAACATTCAAGCAGGAAACTGAACAACTCATAATTTAGGTCTGTTTTCACTCTCACCATGAAATACACACAGGGCGCTGACACCCTGCTCTTGACTTAAAAGCCTATTTTGCTAGGAGACCCCATCCCTCCAAGGTTCTTTTATCCACACAGTATGGTCAGTCCACTGACAGACACATCGTCTGCATGTTCCACAGTCCTTGTTCTCGTGATGGCTTTCAAGGACAGATGTGAAATAGGGAAATAAATAACAGTTGTTTAGCAGATACCCATATTCATTCATTCAGGGCAAGGTGAGCAAGACAGGAAGGATTTGCCATTTGGACTTACTGGGATATTCCACTGGTTTTAGTATTAATTATTGCCTTGTACCAGCAAGATACCCAATCTAAGAAAGTCGGGCATGCTGGCATGTCTCCTTCAATTACTATAATTACCGTTATAGATCACGTGCATAGATAAGTGTGTCTGTCTCATATAATCAACACATGGACAACATGTGAATTACGTCCAAAGTAAAGAGGGCATTTGCATGCATTCCAATGCTTATCTTCTCAAGTTTACTCATCAGTGTTATTATTTAACTGTTCCATTGGCTCATCAAGGACTTCAGTCTCCCGTGGTAGACAAGGTATTTTGAATTCCCATATCCATAACTAGATTAAGCTACTCTAGGCTGAAACTGTCTTACATTTCACAGTATAACCCTCATGACAAGCACAGTGCTATAAGCAATACGTTATCTGTCGAACGAATCATTTATTAATCTCAAGTTGCATCCTCAAATCCTGCTTTTCACTCTCTTTGCCTTTTTTTCCAGGCCTCAGGAGACATAGTGATTCTACTCAAATTGTTATTACTTTGGGCCCAGTTACAAGCACCCAAAATGGATTCTCTGGGTGTCCCCATTCCAAATATCCTTTTATGCAAAAGAACTATAATCCTTTGAGCAAGGAACTGTAAAAACTGACTGCAGCTAAGGGAATTATTCCCCTACGCAGATAATGCTGTGGTCCCAACAGTTCTCAATAAACCAATAAAATCTCTCAGACAATTAAGTTGCTGTTTAAGGCTATTTGCTCTGGAATTCCCCAAAAGTATTTTGAAAGATTGCAAAATGTTGCTAATGAAGAACTAAACTACTAGCTGGGATACAATAAATAATGGAATTAAGACAGACCAGAAACAGACAAACAAGTAAAGTATTATGCAAAACTTTCAAGGTTCTAATTTTACCTTGCTACTATGTTCAATAGTATTTTCCNCTGACGCGGGGCTGGAACCCACAAACAGTGAGATCATGACCTAAGTGAAAGTCGGACGCTTAACCGACTAAGCCACCCAGGCGCCCCTGAATAATATTTTCCTGGACCACTTTCTATTGTCAGGAAATAAGATAGATGGAGAGTTTTATTATTTTCTGGCCAGAGTGCAGAGATCCCATTTTTGCTTCTAGTTTTCATCAAGATTAAAAACTGGGAAGATCCACACCAAATGAGAAAAGTTGGGAATGTTTTTTTTCTAAGTCTTTCTTTCTAATCTGTAAGGAAGTTATACAAAAGTGCACGGGCCCTCTCCGATGGGCAAGGAATGAGGGATAGAACTAGCGGGAAGTTTTTGAGCCCTAGAGACTAGGCAAATTGACTTTGAGAAAGTGGGGAAATCATTTCATCTATGTTGACTTTCCAATCTGTAAATAGGAAATATTTGTGTGTTTTTTTTTTTTAAATACGGAATATCTGAAAGATGCTTGTGATGTTTGGAAGCTGTAGTCTAGAAATCCCCAATGAACTTTAGAGCGCTTTGCCTACATTAATTAAGTGGATCGTGGGGTTCTTATTTACTACACAGTCATGATTCATCCTTCAAAGATCTGACCTGCTGAACATAATGACCTTGTCTTTGTACTGGTGACTAATCATCATTAGGACTGCCAAGAGAGGCTAGCCATACCAATTCTGCTTCCCAAAAGAAGTATGGAAATTATTGTTCCTGTTCTATAGATTTAGGGATTAAGTCTCATAAGGAGAACTCCTTAAAAATCATCAAAGAAGAAAACTCTAGAGATCTAATTACCCTCTTCTAAAACCCTCCTTCACTTCTATGTGGAGGATGGTACCATTAACAGCGAGATATCCAAGCCAAAAGCCAGTCATTCTAGGCTTTTCCTACACCTTCATCCTCTGCATATCCATCAGCCACCAAGTCTTTTAGGGTCTTCTTCCTTGATACTTCTCTTGATTTTTGCCTCCTCTGTAGATCTCTGCTTCTGCCTTAATTACCACAGGCCCTTATGACTTCTTCCCTAGACTCTGAAGTGGTCTCAAGCAGTGCTGTCCTCTGTCTCAAGCCAAGGCCCTCTGATTTTTCCCACAGGATGCTCTTCACAATCCTTCCTGCAGATGACAGAATTCTAGAGGATCTTCAGGGAGACACTTCCAAGATCAGACTTGCACATTTCAAATTCCGACACATAATACTCAATGTCCTGGGAGATATAGCCCGTGCCTCCTGGGGTCACCTTTCCAAGGCCTTGTCTCCATCACATCTCGCTCTCATAGAAAAAAACTGCTTCTGCACCTCTCTTCACATGGCTCCTCCCCTAGGTTTTCCTGGACATCGCTTACTCATCATTCAGGCCTCAACACAAGCAACACCACTTCCATGAAGCTTTTTTGTCCTTCTAGCACAGAACTGACCACTCTCTCCCTGTGTCAGGCTTGGGTCACTTCCCTATATTTGTATTATAGTTATTTTTTTACGTGTATCTTCTTCAATTAGATGCTAGACCAACTGAGGACAGATACTATGTGTTATTTCTGCTGTATGTCCAGTGCCTGATACCGAGCCTGGCTCGGAATAGGTAAACGAATCAATCAATCAAAACCTTCATGAAACCTTTAATAATTTATCTACTTCTATAGCAGGGATTGGTAAACGATAGCCCATGGGACAAATCTGGCCTGTCACCTCTTTCTTTAGAGTCTGCAGGTTAAGAATGTTTATTTTTTAGATTTTTATTTTATTTTTTAAGATTTTTCTAAAAGTTTATTTATTTTGAGAGAGAGAGAGAGAGAGAGAGAGAGCGCATGAGCAGGAAGGAGCCGAGAGAGGAGAGAAGAAATCCCAAGCAGGCTCCACACTGTCAGCACAGAGCCCTTGTAGGGCTCAATCTCATACACCGTGAGATCATGACCTGAGCAGAAATCAAGAGTTGGACACTTAACCGATTGAGCCACCCAAGTGTCCTTATTTTTTACATTTTTAAATAGTTGGAAAATATTATATTTCCTGCAACAGGAACATTGTACGAAATGCCAATTTTAGTATCCATGAATAAACTGCAGGGATCCAGCCACACCCCTTCTTTTACGTATTGCCTATGGCTGCTTTCTTGCTACAAAGGTAGAGTTGAATAGTTGTGCTGGAGACTGAATGGGCCCTAAAGCCTCAACATTTACTAGCTGACCCTTTGCTGACATTGGCTGATCCCTACGCTATCGAATGGAACCTGGGCACCCATATCATTTTGTTATTCTTTCCATTGTTAATTCAGTGGATATTTACTGAGTATCTACCTCATGTCAAGTGTTTTCCCAGGTTCTGGTGATAAAACATAGAGCCAAGAAAGGTACCTGTATGATGGCACTCACAGTCTGGGCCTGCAGCAAGAGATAAAGACGAATCAAATCATCTCACAAGCACCTTTGCGATTACGGTGCTGATGCATGCCAAGAAATGGTACCGGGGGTAACCTTCCATCAGGCACTGATAGTTACTGTAATTATCAAACACTGTCAAATCTGTGTCCACATTTACAGCATGAAGGTGGTTCTCTTTTCTCCCTTCTCTCTGGTTTCTGCCCTGAGACTCTTCATCCTCAGCCAGGTTTTCCTCTTAAATTGATTTATGACAACTTTGTACTCTCAGTGTGACACTCATTGTGTTTATAACCCCAGCACCAGAACAAAGCCTGGTGCACGAGGGACACTCAGGCATCATCACTGAATAAATAAATGGAAGAACTAATTAATTAGTGGAAGAAATGTGGGCAAATTCCTTGGCATCCCTGGGCCTCAGTTTTTCTCATAAGTGAAATAAAGGACAAGATGTTCCCAAGTCCTTCTAGTTTTGCACTCTGCAATTCCTCATGTCCTTAGAGGGGGCCCCCATCTGGCTTTCTGATTCACTCATTTCTGTGGACATAAGGCAGCCTCCCTCTGTCTTGGTAGCCTGATACATCGTCTCCCGAATGACACATGAACCCTGCCCAAGGCAACACAGCCCACACCAATCCATTCCACAGATCACTGCTGACAGTGAACAGGGAGTATACCTTGGAGTTTTTGCCAAGGTCTGCTCAAGGTCTTGGGCACAAAGGGTGGCCAGGCTAAACACACACCAGCAGAGAAGAGGCATGACACTGGCTTCTTAAATTGGCCCATTAGAGCTAAAAATCATGAAGCTTTTCTTTCCATACCAATTTCTACATTGCAGCTTCAAGATGGTGGCCACTGTGAAGCACATGCACATATACACACAAATTACTCCTTTTGTTGTCCCCAACCCCCACATGCATATACATGCTACTGATCATTTTTTAAGGGTCCTGGAACATAAGGAGCTCTGAAAACCTGTTCCAGGATTACTTTGTAGCTCTTTCCCCATCTGGAAGCAGTTGCTTTTCTTTGGTATCTAGACCCCATGGAAGCGGTCTGACCAGAGCACATTTGCTCCCACGGGGCATCTGTTTCTCTTGCCCTGTTAACTGCCTAGCTCCATGGCCGCCGGTGTCCGATCACTGAAGTGCACCTCGAGCAACCACAAATGCTTCTGGGGTTCCCGTTAGCCCTAGAATAACACGTGTCCTCCTTGAAAACCCTAAACTTTCCACACGGAAACAGGACGTCGGAGTTCTGTTTCCCCTTTGTTGTGGCTCTCTCCCTCCTTCCAGTGTCTTCCCATCATTTTCTTCTCATCGAGAATATTTTTTCAACTTCGCTGAGATGAAGTCCAGCCAGACAGTCAAAAAAAAAAAAAATGACAGAAATGTCATAACAGAAAAAAAACCAGGCTTTCTCTTCCCTAAAAATGAGTTGATATAAGGAACGACAACTCGGGATAAAAATATTCACTACTTTTTTTGGCCTCTTTTCATATTATTCTGCATCTGCTAGGCGGCTTGAAAGCATATCATGTGAAAAGCTCTATTATCTTCCCCAGAAATGACCTTTGGGACCCACCCAACGACAGTCAATGGTAATATTATGTTAACTCACCTCCCAGGAGGAAGGAATGAAATACTAACACAACACTAACACAGTACACTCCTTATTTAAATACTGTAGCTCTGGTTCATCTATCAGAGCTGCTTTATTGGGATACATGTATTATGATCACACTCAAGTTTATTAATAAAGTTCCTATTTCTGTGTAGGTTTGACAAACATATCTATTCAGGATCTGCACATTCTTCATTTTTCATAGCTGGCCGGCTTGACATACAAGAAAGAAAGTGACAGATCCTACAGTATTTCTTTCAAATCTGAAACCAGCTCAGTCAAAGGACAGAAGGCACATACCTACCAAAGGACAGAAGGCTTAAAAAAATTAGATAAACATTTGAAGACTGTCTTCATTTTAGAGCAACACTCTGGAGTCAAACTAGGGTTTCTCCTTTCCTCGGTCTTCTGGGCCCTCCACTGAGGTCTGGTTTTATATAGGCACTGATTTCAGTGCCTGTTTAGCCTGAATATCTATGCCTACTTTCTAAAATCCTATCCATTGGCCTGACATTTGTCTTTTTCAAGCTTTTACACATAGTCTGGGCACCTCTTGAGAGATATGCTATCTCGACGAATCAAAAACAGAGCCTGTGTTCGCCGAGGTTAATTCTCCAGGACAGAAGGAGACAGACAGAATTCTGAGGACAGAAGCCGCGATGTGTTTCATTCCTAATTTCTCCCACTAGGGGGCAGAACTACACAACAAATCTTTGAAGAAGCGTGGCCTAGAAAACAGCTGGGCTATAGTGAGGGACTGGGGAGAGTCTCTGAGGGCCAGGGAAGAGAACAGACATTTGGGGTAGTTCACTGTAGGGAAAAAATGTGTGACATCTGGGCTTCCCCAGATCCCCTTGTGCTTTTTTTTTTTTTTTTTTTCCNTGAATCTCTCATGGTTTGCCTCCCTCCCTCTCCCCTACTATTTTCCTCTTCTTCTCCCCCATGGTCCTCCGTTAAGGTCCTCTTATACGTGCAAACATATGGTATCTGTCCTTCTCTGCCTGACTTATTTCGCTCAGCATAACACCCTCAAGGTCCATCCATGTTGCTACACATGGCCAGATTTCATTGTTTCTCATTGCCATGGAGTATTCCATGGTATAGATAAACCACATCTTCTTGATCCATTCATCTGTTGATGGACACTTAGGCTCTTTCCATGTTTTGGCTATTGTGGAGAGTGCTGCTATGAACATTGGGGTACATGTGCTCCTATGCATCAGCACCCCTGTAACCCTTGGGTAAATTCCTAGCAGTGCTATTGCTGGGTCATAGGGGAGCTCTATTGTTAATTTTTTGAGGAACCTTGTGCTTTTAATGGATCCCTTCTCTCTATCAGACTAGAAGCACTTTTACTAAGGGGGTGGGGTGGGTAGTAAGCAAAGGCTATTGCTTAAAATGAATAAAACACAAATAGGAATGAGAGGACCTGAGGCAACATGCACTTTGCTCCAGATGCCATAACATTAGAAAAGGGATTTCTGTCCCAGCTTGCAAATTCATGTTAAGTGTTTTAAGTCACCTAAGATATTCACCACCACATTAAGGATATTTATTGGTTAATTTGCTGTAATCTGTTTCGTGTTGTCAGCAGATGTCACAGTCTTTGTAAAGATGCTAGACAATAGATGTGGTAAGTAGGAAAACAGTCGAGTCTGACTTTTTCCCAAAGAGAAGAATTTCTGTGTCCCAAGCAGAGAAATAACATTGCAGCTGAGACCAGTTTTTAAAAGGCAAGTCACTGTGGCACTGTGGCCAAAGATAACTGTTCTCATGGAGAAGGAGGAAGAGGAGGAGGAGGGGAAAGGAGAGGAGAAGGCTCTACTGGACACTGAGGATGTGTCTACATAGCAAGAATGTGCCAAAGGTGATCAACTGCTAACCTTTTAAGGGGAAAATTCACTCTCCAACTAGAGACAGCCATCACCTGGCATGCTTCACTCATCTGTTATCTTCCTGACCCTGTAAATATCTGGGTTTACAAGCCAGGGTTTACAGACTTGCCCTTCCCACAGCAGGGGGAAGATACCTCACTCACAGTTTAAGCACCAAGCCCTGCATAGCAACTAACACATGTACTTGTTTTAAGGTTTGTGGAATGAACGAATGAGGATGATAATAGCAGTAACAGTGGTGGTATTTAATAGTCTCTTAACTAGAACCGGGATGCAGGGAAGACGAGGGAGGTGTGCAGGGAATAAGCACCTGTAAGGGCTAGGGCTGGACCGGGAGTACCAAGCAGGAATGAAAAGCTCAGGCTCTGAGATCACAAAGACCTGAGTTCAAATCCTTGCTGAAGTCACACAGCAAAGGAGACAGCTCATCTCTCGGAGCTCCAGGGTTTTCTATCTAGGGCTGTTCAGAGGATTAAGTGAGATAGGCAGATAAAGAGCAAAGTCCAACACCCGCTACATAATACTTAGGCAGCTATAGTAATAGCAGCAATAGCAACAGCAGAAATAGGATGTTACTTTATTACTATTACATCTCTTACTGATTCCAGAGGAAAGTTCATGCCCAGTTTATCAAAACAAATTAGTAGTTAATATGTGCAAAACACAGTGGCAAACATTTAAAGGAATGTAAAGGAATATATAACATAGCTGTCATTCTAGAGCAGGGATCAGATCACAAACTTTCTATAAAGAGCCAGACAGTAAAAACTTTAGGCCTTGTGGGCCCTAGATCTCTGGCTCAAAGATAAGATGTAAGTAAGTGGGTGTGGCTATGTCCTATTAAAACTTTAGGAAAACAGGCAACAATCCAGCTTTTCCAGTTCTTGATCTAATCAGCTGGGACATGGACTTATAAAAAATACTTTATACATTACTTATTTTTTTTAATGTTTTATTTATTTTTAGGAGAGAGAGAGAGAGAGAGACAGCGTGAGCAGGGGAGGGTCAGAGAGAGAGGGAGTCACAGACTGAAACAGGCTCCAGGCTCTGAACTGGCAGTCAGCACAGAGCCCGACGCGGGGCTCGAACCCACGAACCGTGAGATCATAACCCAAGCGAAAGTCGGATGCTTAACCGACTAAGCCACCCAGGTGCCCCATATACATTACTTATAAAAGTATAGCCAGCTTTAGAAGAGAGGCCATGAATGATTCAGATGATGATGGTTTTAGAAGAGGCAAGATCATAACTGGCTGAGTTCAGGTGAGCAGAGAGGATGGGTGAGCACCTGCTGGTAGATAGGGGATCTACCAGAGTCATGGAGTTGGCACATATCTGCAGCTGGGGTGGGGGTGGCTGGTGGGTAAGCTGCTTGGGAACAATAGGGAAGACATTCACTGAGAGTAAGGTAGAAAGAGAGGCCAGGGAAGAATAAGAAAGACAAAAACTTCGAGACTGAGTTTTGACAAAAAGGAAGAGTTTGTTCTGCCCCTGGTCTGGCCGTGGACAAGTTTTGCAATCCACCAAGGAAATAATAAACGAGTGGTACCCTCTGTGAGGTGGGTTGCTAAATCCTTACCTGGCCTTAAAGAGTGAAGTTGAATTTAGCAATTGTCACATGGGAGCAAAGTGTCATCTTACTGTTATTTAGAATTTATTTCTTGTAATAATACAATGTGTCTCATAAAAAAAAAAAAAATGGGTCTTTGCTCATCACCCATCATTTGCCCTTACTTTTGCCAGCAGGCATAGGTCTCGGCTGGGGCATGTTGGTGTCTCCAGGTAGGATAACTGGGAAAGAGAGTTTGTTAGACTAAATTATCCTGGGGGTGGAGAGGGGTCAGGTTCTATCCTTCTCCAGAGAAGAGAGTTGAGAAGCTCTGTCCCACAGGGAGGGAGGAGGTCAGGATTGAGGGAAGGGATGGGATTGGGCCTGGTATCTGTCTCCTTCCCTCCTTCCCCCAAATTTCCAACCCACGCTCTTCCTATTCTTAATGAGTCAACTCTACCCCAATCCCAGGGAGTTTAGAAAGACCTATCAACCCAAGCTGACTCTGGAGGAAATACTAGTGCCTGACAGACACACAAGCAAAGGTCCTCAACTCTCACTGTCACCCGGGACGTGGAACACCTTGGAAAAGGGCTACCTCTTGGCAGCTGAGAAGTCTTTCTAAAGCGGGCTCCTCTGTTCCAGCTGAAATTATAATGTGGAATAGCACATGCTGGGTCTATCTCAAAATGTAAATGGTTCTGACTTTTAATTTCAAAAACATATTAAAATATGGGATCACATCAATAAATACATTGAAATTCGGGTACACGAAATGGTAAGAGTTGCTGGAATATGAGAAATCTGGAGCCTGGCAGAGCAGCCACTTCTAGAGTTCAAGTTAAGCCTCATGCTAGGCAAGACCAGTGGTTCTCAAAGTGTATTCCCAGTGCAGCACCAGCAGCAGCAGGAGCAGCAAGCGTGGGAACTTGGTAACAATACACACCCTCAAATTCCACCCCAGGTATACGGAGTCAGAAACCCTGGGCTACCGCCCAGCTGCCTGTGCTTTAACCAGCCCTCTAGGTGATTCTGATACATGCAGCTCAAGTTGGAGAATGCTTGGTCTTCCTACAATGTGGAGTGTTCATGTTCTAAAGCAACTATTCTCGATCATGAGCAGGATGTCGGGCTTAGTAGATCTGGGAAGCTCCTTAAAGGTTTTGTTTTTGTTGTTTAAGTTTCTTGGGTATTCAGCTGTGTTCCTGAGTTAAGAACCAAGATTGCACAGGGCTTCTCAACCCTGGCTGCTCATTGGAATTACCCAAGGAACCTTAAAATATCCTGATGGCTGAGCTCCATCCCAGCAGTCTTGATGTACCTGGTCTGAAGTATAGTGTGACCGAGGGGAAGTTTCAAAGCTCCCCAGGTGATTCTAATACACTGCCAAGGGTATTATAACATACATTAATATATTACTAATATATTAGCTAATATACACTTTGGTATGCATAAAAAACGCCTGGATAATTTATTAAACCAAATTCCTTAGCGCTATCCCCCAAAGAGTCTACAGGTTTGCGGTTCGGTCTAAGAATTTTCATTTTCTTTAAATTTTATTTTAAGTTTATTTATTTATTTTGGGGGCATAAGATGGTAGGGATGGACAAAAAGAGAGAAGAAACAGAATCCCAAGCAGGCTCTGCACTGCCAGTGCAGAGCCCAGTATGAGGCTTGAACCCACGAACCATGAGATCATGACCTGAGCCGAAATCAAGAGTTGAACGCTTAAATGACTGAGCCACCCAGGCGCCCCTGAGAATTTTAATTTCTAATGAGCTCCCAGGTGATCATCTGGCCTGCAGACCATAGTGGCATTGCTCCAGGAAGAACATGCTAACTTTTTAGATACTTGCTATCTACTCTGATTTGGGATGGCTAACTTTGCTCCTTCCGTTTCTCCTCTGGATCCCTATACATTTATTATTCTTCCTTATAAAATACACACCCAACTAAATTATCAACTTCTTAAAGGCAAGTTCAAGGTTTTCCTCATCAGTGGGCCACTCTGAGGAAGTAGCAGCTTGCACATAGTAGGTGTTCAAGTGAGTAAGTGTAATCGTGTCTCAGAGCTGTTTCCCCGTGTCTCCTCTCTCCCTACCTGGCCTGTCAGCCAAATCAATCCATCACGGCCATATCTCATTGAGAAGAATCAAGGCGTCTATTTTTTCAAGATGATGCAAAGGTAAATATACGTCCAGTCCTAGAGATTTAGGTTGCTTGAGAAGGCTGTTCCAATAATACCCCAGATGAAGTACAGCCATCTGGAGAGGTTTTGGCATCTATGAAAACCTACTGCTGAATTTGTTCCTTGAAGACATTCATTTTGAGGTGTTATTTCCAATTTGGCATATAACAGAGCTGTACACGTCAATGAGGATTTAGAATCCCTGCTACCTACAGAGAGCATCTTATTTAAAGCATGCCCTGACAAAGCAATATCAAGGGAATAACAATCGGAAATCTCTCACAGAGGAATAATTTCTCTAGAAGCAGTTTCAGCTAGAGCAGCTACCAGAGCAGCAATTAGCTCCCCGAAACATATCTAAACTCTTTGCGTGCCACTTTGCGGGAGCCGACTTCCTTCAGAGCCCAGTCAAAGGGATGGAACTCAATGAGTTCACTTCTCTTGCCACACTATAACAGTCCAGTCCCAGTGCTATTCCCAAGGTGCATGGTGCCACTTTGTACCACCTCTGCCTTCCCTGCCCCCAAATAGATCAGGCAAACAGTACAGCCCATAATCTCTAAGTTGACACTATTTCAAGATGGACCAGTGGTGATAACACAGATTGCTTTCATTTATTTGACTACTGGTATAGAATAAGCCAAGTGGCCCAGAGAAAGGGGGCTGGGAAAAGGTGTTTTAAGGCCTAAAACAAAAGTAGTTTGGAGGTAAGTAGTAAGTTATAAAAATTGTATTAACTCCGTTTTTCAAAAAAAACTGGATTGAGTTATTTTTCTTCTAAATTTCCTTTCTTACCTAGGAGTACCAAAGGACCTCTGTTTGGGGAGCCTTTCACCTTTTGTTGGGGGGTTGGAACAAGGAAGGGCTGCATTCAGTATTTGCTCCGATTAGACAGGGCTGTTAGATTAACTTTTTTGTAAACGAAACTGTAATGGCTAATTTTATAGCTTGAAAGCTAGCATAATAGAACATCAAGGAACATACACCTGGAGGTAGAGTGCCTGGGTCCAAAGCCTGGCCACTTACTCACTATATGACTCTTGGCAAGATACAGAACTTCTCTAGGCCTTAGCTTCCCCATCTGTTAAATGGGGCTAAAAATGATCCTTATTTCATAGTGGTATTTGGAAGATTACCTGGGATAATTACAAATTGTACCTGTATATGTACACACACATATATATGCACACACGTAAATATGTAAGATGTGAACACATCCAACACTACCATAGTTATGGAAGCACTTTCTCTTTTAGAATACATATTTTTCTCTCTCTCTTTCTCCATCAGCAAAGACACTTGGCCCCCAAAAGGGAAGCCACACTTTTCTTTTATTGTTATTATTTTAAAGTAAACCACTAACTACAGGGAAGGGTTTATTTAGAAGGCTTTAGGCTTTAGAGCATCTATGTCCAACTGCCTCAGGTTACCACTGGAGGTTCTTAGAGGCCCTTCCTTCCAGACCCTGGGCAATGGGACCAGAAGCCCCCTTGGGGTGGTGGGAAGAATGGGGAATTGATGATCATAGCAGTTGACTCAAGTCAAGTTATTAGATGTCAAACACCTTATGGGAATGCAAAGTGAGCCTATCCTTACCTCTCTACTAACCACCAACTACCCACTGCGTTTGAGCCAATTTATCTGTCTTCCCTCTTCCAGCCAACTTAATCTCTCACTGATCCAGCAAAATCGAAGTCAGTCCTGTAGGGGGCACCAGAGACCTTTCCTTTCAGAGCCCAGAAGGCCATTTCAAAATGCAGCAGTAGAGTCCTGAGGAAGAAGCTGGAGCTGGAGCCCGGCCCAGAGCCTCTTTTGTGCATCTTTTTGCCTACAGAGGCTTAAATAATGTAATCTGAATAGGGTGGTAGGGAATTCCACTTCAATGGTGTACTAGTGATTTCTGTACATCTGTACATTGGTCCTTTCATTAAAAATCACTTCAGTAAACATTTGTTAAGCTTCCACGGTTTACAAGGGTGTCCCAGCCATAAAAAAGTAAAAAAACTCATGGTACGTTCTATCACAAGACACAGTCTAAAAAATTTTTTTTTAGTAATGTTTATTTACTTTTGAGAGAGAGACAGACAGAGACAGAGCACGAGCAGGGGAGGGGCAGAGAGAGACAGAGAAACAGAATTTGAAGCAGGCTCCAGGTTCTGAGCTCTCAACACAGAACCCAACGCAGGGTTCAAACTCACGAATGTGAGATCATGACCTGAGCCGAAGTCAGATGCTCAACCGACTGAGCCCCCCAGGCAGCTGTCTCACAACGCACATTCTAGAGCAGTGTGGTGGGGTAGAACTCCTGCGATGATGGCAATGTTCTGTATTTGTGCTATCTAACACCACAGCCACTAACTGCATGGTGCTAGCGAATGCTTGAAACGTAGCTCATATGAACGAGAAACAGAGCTTTGAGATTTTATTTAATTTTGATTTAGCCTACATTTAAGTAGCCCAGTGTTGCTAGTGGCTACCTTACTGGACAGTTTGGTCCAGACTGGAAAGCCTGGCTACTTAGAATACGGTCCCCAGACCAGAAGCATCAGCCTCACCTGGAAACATGTAGGAAGGCAGAAACTCTGGTCCCATCTACACCTCCCGAATCAGAAACTGCATTCTAAGACCTCCCAGTGTTTCACATGCACACAAGGACTAGGAAGCACTCTTCTAGGGAGGAATTAACTCAATGTTCACAGTTAGAAGATGTATATACATGGTTCTCAAACTTATTGCATTTTAGATGCAATGGAGCACATTAAAAAATGCTGAGCCTAGGTCATACCCTCCAACCCACAGACTCCGATTTAATTGGTTGGAGGTTTGGCTGGAACATCATGAGTTTTAATAACCTTCTGGGAGATTCTTGAGGACAGACAGATTTATAAGTATCCCAGAAGAGCCTAGGACACTGGTTCTCAAAATTGGGTGAATATCAGGGTCGCCAAGAAGATGTGTAAAACACAGATTATCAGGTTAAACTCTGGGAGTTTCTGATTCATTGGGTCTACTGTGGGTTCTAAGAATCTGCACTTCTAACAAATTTTCAGGTGGTGCTGATGCTGCTGGTGTGGGAACCACACCTTGAGAAGCACTGGACTAGTAATTTCAAAAGCATGGGCTCCAGAAATCAGATTGAACTGGGCTGAGTCCTGGATCCACACTTACTACCGGGGAAAGTTCCCTAACTCCTAAACGTCAGCTCCCTAAACTGTTAAATTGGACCAATAGTACTTACTCATTGGGCTGCTGTGAATATTAACTCAGATAATGTCTACCCAGTGTCTGCTTTTAATAAGCAATTAATAACTGTTCATTATCATTCTTGAAAGAAAACACATTCATTCATTCATTCATTCATTCAACAAGCACAAATTATGTGCCAGACACTGTTCCATGCACCAGGACACAGCAAAAAACCAAAACGGTCAATGTCCCTGCACAAAGGTGTCATGGAACTTGCATTCTAATTGATAATGTAACACAGATGATAATACTGCTTTTATAACACTAATCATAAAAGCAAAAGAATAAAAAGGTCAGGGAATTCATTCCAACTGGAAGAATGGGAAGCTTCACATGGGAGGTGAAGTTAGGGCTGTGCCTTAATGGGGAGAGGGATGCTAGCCAGCAAGATGGGGTAGAAACTCACTCTTCCCTCAGCAGAGGGAACACACAGCAGGGGAGATGCGCTCAGCAGCCTGGTGGACCTCTGGCAGGAATTGTAAGGGGAAGGGGAGCCTGGGAGTCAAGGCTGTGTGCCTGGGCCTCTCCACAAAGGGCTGCCTCTACTTTCTGGCCAAGTCATATTCGGGGTTTTATGGTTTGGTTTTGTTTTAAATTTGAATACAATGAAAATTCCTGATGTCAGGAAACAAACCAGTCAAAGGTCAAAGCTTTCATCATTGAGTACGTTTATCAAATGCAGAGGTCAGTCAACAGAAGGCTGGATATTAACCGCACCTCACTTTACCTGTTGTGGGATTCCTCAAGCAAGGGAGTGGCCCTGGGGCCAGACACCCTATGATGTAGAGGGCAGTGGAAAGCCTCCTAAGATTGCAGCTAAGCCCGGAGAGAATAACCATAGGAAAGCGGCATGGTGACTCCACATGCTGCCTTCCCTGGGAAAATGTCACAATTTGTCACCTCCTTTGGCATTCTCAAATTCTAGTTTCTCTCCGCTCTTGAAAGTAAACTCCAAAAGAAGCAAGAAAGCATGAATTCTAAGGAAAGGAAGCTTTTAAGCAGGGGACATGTAGACCTAACATGTTCCCCTCAATTGCTGCAGCCACGCAGGAAAGGGCCCCCCTCAGCACAATCATTTAAGAATAATGAATACTAGGCATGTTGGCTTAGTAATTCACCTGGTCCCAGGAAAAAAAAAAAAAAAAGAAGAAGAAAAAAAAAAAACTCCATGGAAGTGAGGAGAGGGGAGAAGTTCTCAGGTTCCAAGCAAGATTTCCCAAGTGTCTTGTCCCATAACAGGCTAGAAAAGTGTGAGACGGCAATGATGTGGAGAGCCCAGAATGCTTACTAGATTTTTTGGACTCTAAAAGACTTTGTGGAGTCACTGGCTCTATGATTTAAGGCAAGTTACTTAACTTCTCTGAGTCTCAGTTTCCTCTTTGGCAAAATGGGAATATTAATAATAATACCCCCTTTGATGGGCAGAATTAATTCCCCCCCCCCCAAAAAAAACAACATTCATGGGAGTCTTTAGAACCTGGGCATACGGTGATTTACATGGCAAAAGGCAATCACAATAGCAGACAAATTAAGGTCACTAACCCACCGACCTTAATAAGGGTGGAGTATCTTGGATTATCCAGGTAGGACCTCAGTATAATCACAAGGGTCCTTAGAAGTAGGAGGGGGAGACAAGAGAGACACAGTCTGAGGAAGGTGATGGCAAGATCAGTGAGACATGATAGGAGGACCCAACCTGAGGCTGCTGGCTTTGAAGATGGAGGTCGGCCCGCAAGCTGAGGAATGTGGGTGGTGTGTGGAAGGTGGAAAAGGCAAGCTAACGGAACATTCCTCCGAGCTTCCAGAAGGGTGCACAGCCCTGAAGACCCTTGTCTCCTAGCCCAGAGAGACCCATGTTGACTTCTAACCTACATACTTGTAAGAAATAAGCTTGTGTTGAGGCACCACCATTTGTGGTGCTCATTTGTTACTGCAGCAAGAGGAAACAACTACATCCATCTTGCAGGGTTGTAGGGCTGATGCCTGGCACGGGAAGGACGCTTTCTTCTCTAGGACCTCTTTCTTCAGTATCGTCGGTGGGCACCTGCTAGCCTCCACACAGGGTAGGCTGGGCTTCTCTCCCCTCAGAAGCGGGCCACTGCTCCCCAGTCTCACCCACCACGGCAAGCCTGGGCTGAGCTGGTGCCTTCCAGAAGCCTCCTCGCGTTCCTCCACCCACATAAGCTCTTTCTCCTGTGAACTCCCACGGCTCTTACAGCCTGTACCTGACAATTTGGGACTTAATTATACAGCGGGCAGTGTTACCTGCTGTTGCTGCATGCATGTTTATTTTGGTTCTAAAAATAACCAATCTCAATTTTTGAGATTGAAACCTCAGTCTCAAACAGGAACCACGTTTTATCCTTTGGTGGTTGTTGTTTTCAAGGACCTGTACTTTTTTTTTTTTTTTAACCAATCCTGTTTTTATCACCTTTTGACACAAAAAGGTACTGCCCGGGCATATATTTATAAGCAGATATCCTAAATCATTTTAATTGCCCTGTGGCTGGGCACTAACTCATTTTTCTATTTTTTTAGCAGAGTTCTCTATTTTTTGGCAGTGTTTGCCAAAGCTGCTAAAGTGTCATGGGTTAGAGGAACAGGTAGGTTTATAGTTCACAGTTTTTCCACCCTGGGTTCAAGGCCTGGGGCTCCTTACCATCCCTGGATTTCATTGATCAGAGAAGAGAGGCCATGTTGGAAGTCATAGTAAAACATAGTAAAAGAGGGTGGCCCAGACATGTTCTCCTCATCTCAGTTCTGAGCACACAGTCAGCGCTCAATAAAAGCTAGCGAGATGATTGGCCAGTGAGTGCATCATTATTTTTTCTCTACTCTCTCCTTTGAACTGCACAAAATGACCCCCAACGAAACCACATAAATAAATACACAAAGGAGGCACAGTCTGTTGACCTACCTTGGGGATAGAGTTCCCCCTAAAATGAGACAGACAGAAGAGTTTGGCCCTGCACGTTATTCTAGTCTCAAAATAAAATACATCTCTCATTTCAAGGTACATTTATTTTAGTGAGGTAGGATAAGGATTTGGTGAGAGAAACAAAAATGAATAAGCCGGTGTGTGGGAACAGGAATTAAAATAAGCAGAGACTTGCCGCCTGCCAACGTGGATGTCCTCACATCCCGCTGCCTTATTTTTGGTTCCATTCTGGTTTGTTTTCTTCCTTGGTGCTTTAAAATATGATAGGTAGGTTAGAAAGCGAAGCCTAGGATAATCATGAAGCCCATCCCAGGTACGTGGTATTTTACTTACACTGTCTCGTGAAATGCCTTGGGCAACCCTATAGGGTGAGCACTGCGATCATCCCCATTCATTGGACAGGTGGAAAACTGAGTTGAAGACAGGTGAAACAACCTTGCTTAAAGCAACCCACTGGCCAGGCCAAGATGTGAATTGAGGGGGTAGCCCAGAGCTGGGCTCTGACCCACTCTGCTCTATAGACAGCGTGTGTGGAAGCCTCAAGTCTCTCCCTCTCTCTCTCTCTTTCAGGTGGAGCAGATCTGATCCCCAAGGTGCTAAGGTACCTTGGGACTCAGGAGACACCACACAAGCTCTATCTGTTCCTCGGGTCCTAGTGGCCACTCTAGAAACTGGAGGTGGGCAAGGAGGAGTGGGAAGTGGAAGAGAAGTCGTGAGTGTGTTCTTAAATCTCTTCTCCCCCCTGCCTGCCTGAGGTGAAGCTCTCTGAGCAAGGAGAGATGGAGACATGCCGACAGAAATTAGCCAAACCAGCTCAGTCACCCCAACCGTCCTCAAAACCCCCAATCTTGCAAGGGTAAGGACAGAGGCAGAAGAACAGCATGAATACAGACATGAAATCAGACCAAATCTGGGGCAAATCACCCCTTCCATCCATTCCAAGGCTATGCGACCTGGGATAAGGCCCAGCGTCTCTGAATCTGTTTATCTGCAAAGTGGAGGAAGTAATTCCCAGGTCATAGGATTTTTCTGAGAATTAAGTGAGTTCATATATGTAAGGGGCTTATCAGAGTTCCCAGCACATAGTAGAATGGAATTAGCTGTTATTATCAAAATACCATCAAATGCACTAAGATAATACATACAATAAAGCAAATGAATACAATCCTATATAATATGCTACCATATATTATGATAAGAAATCAAACATGGTGTGCGTTATACTCTGGGAAAAGTAAGGGTGGGGGTCATAGCCCTTGTTCGGTTTTGTAGTCACATGATTCCAGCTCGAGCACAGCCCCCTGTGTCATACAGCTCAGCAGGTGTGTACAGGAGAAACAGAAAAGTGTGTGCACGTTTCCTCAGCTTAGGCCAAACCTCAGCCAGTAAAGGCAGCCCCTTTTCATTCTCCAGGAGGAGGGCAGCACTTCCTGAAATGTCCCCCATTTAATGGGATTATTCCTTCTACTTTATAAGCCATACCTCATGGGAATGTTCACTTTATCTCTGGCAGCTCATCGGCACAAAAATTGTTTCACGATGTAATAACCCATGTGTTAAATCAGACACGGGAACCTCCTTGAAATATTATTCTACTGAATTCTCTTCCGTTACAGGCAGACCAGTTGTGGAGCTCACCCAAGGGGCTGAGAACCACAAGCATTTCATTAAAAGATGCCTTCTTCTACAAGAGGGGAAAGGTTATTTGTTGTTGGTATTTTTATTATGATTTCATGGCCCAAAAGTTGGTTGGTCTGTTTTCAGGTTCAACATACGTATGCTTACACACTACATAATTTGCCTATTTATTAGGCTCATTTTTTTTCTTCCTCTTCCCTCCCTGCAACATCAGGGGGTATAATTCAATTTTATTCACTGTTGTTTCCTAATAATCTAGAAAAGTGCTTGGCACATAGTAGGTGCTTGATAAATACTGTCAATTAATGAACACATTGAAGCACATTTTAGAGGGTTTTTTTTCCCTTTTTTTGAAGAGCAACCACAATGGATGCAAAAGTATATATCAGTTCTCGTCCTTTTTCTTTTTCGTCCCCTTTTCCTGTTCACTCTGGTGGATTTTCACTAGACGAGAACACCACGCCAAGAATCAGGATTAAATCATTCCCAAAAAGGCATGAATTTTTAAAACATCCAAGTTCTCCTGACATCAAGATGCTTTTAGCCTCACAAAGAGACCCGGCTCCACACCCTTACCCCGGGGCAAGATCTGCTCCCTGCAGAGGAGGGTGTCTCCACCAGTCAGGAAGGACTGTCACCTAGGACCACAAGGGACCAAGAGAGAACGGACCTTGACATAAAATTCCGATTCATGAAGTGTGAGGACTAGATGGTAATTTAAGTCCAAATCTCCCACTTTGCAGAAGGGAAAACTGAGGGTCCAGAAAAGCAAAGTGGTTGTTCCAGTGTAGAGAGTAGTAAGAACACAGGCAGGAGGAGAGGGCAGAAACCTTTCCCTCCTCCCTCCCGCGCTCCCTCCTTCCCTCTCCCTTCCTCTCTTCTTCCCTCTTCCCCTTCCTTCTTTCCCTGTCTGTCTGTCTGTCTGGAGCTTTGCAGGGTCTGTGCGCACTCATGGGTGCATGTGTGTGCATATGTGCCTGCTTGTGTGTGCGTGCGTGTGTGTAAACTCTTTGCGACAGGATAGTCTAAGATGAGTCATGGTTAGCAATCCATATGCACTTTTGACTCAGGAATGTTGATAGTTGATTTCACCAACTTTCCAGTCCTTTCCAACAACCTAGATCCCAAATTTCCCATGAACAATGCAAGAATCCTAGAGATATTCTGAGCTGGAAGTACCTGAGAAATCATCTAACCTGGCCTTTATTTACAGATGGAAAACAACAGGCTGAGTGAAAACAAAAGCGAACTCCCCAGGTCACAAAGCCAGTTAACAGTCAAGCTGAGGTAGCCAGGACCCTCAGTACCAGAGCACATTAGGTCACTTCTCAGATTTGTGAGTGACTCTGACAGTTTCATCACGCTGGCTGGAAAACCCAATCTAAGCAAGCAGGTCTTGAATCAAGGATGACAACTTTTCCATGGAGTGAATGAATACAACTCTAATGTGCAAACCAGTACAAAATAGAATCCTTATGGGATATAGATACACACAGATATGTGCGTGTGTGATTACTGCAAACATCATATATAAGGGGTCCTTCTTTTTTTAATACTTGATACGAGTCATGTAATAAACTCACAATGCTTGCCAGGACATCAAAAACATATTGCTAGTGGAAGCATATCTTGACACAACATTTTTGAAAAGTGAACCATCAATTTCTGTACAAACCAAAATATACGCATTCTTTGATTCAGCAATTACTCTTCCAGGAATCTGATACCATCTAGGGAAATAGAATCGCACTGATGTGTGGATGAGGGTGTTTATTAAACCATTGTTAACAGTGCAAAAAGAAAACAATCGGGTGGTCCATCATTAAGGTTGTGTCCAAGTGAACTGCAATGCGATTTGTAGAATTTTGTGTAACTCTAATAAAATGAATTATTACAGAGCTGAAGTGATGTCCATCATTTATTAGTTAGTGAGAGAACCAAACTGCAGTGTGATGTCATGGACACACATATTTGTACAAAGACCACCACTTCTACAACACATATATGTACTCATCCATGTTTGTAGCAATGGGGCATGAAGGAAAGATATGGAAGTCAATGAACACTGAGCATCCCAGAGACAAGACAGTGAGAATGAGGAAGACATGATTGATATTTCCTTTATACATCTTTAAATGTTTATACTGAAGACAATAATATATAGTAAAACCTTGGTTTGTGAGCATAATTCGTTCCAGAAACACACGTGTAATTCAAAGCATTTGTATATCAAAGTGAATTTCAAGAACCATTGGCTCAATTGTGACCATGTGACATTCGGCCTCACATACTACTCATATTGCAAGACATCGCTGGTTTATCAAGTTAATATTTCTTAGAAATGTTTGCTTGTCTTGCAGAATACCCGCAGAACAGGTTACTTGCAATCCAAGGTTTTATTCATATTACTTTGAAAAAAATTGAGGTAAGACCAAAACTTTCTAAAAATACAGATGGAAGGAACCCACAAATTGTCCTCTGAATCTTGTTTCAGCCTTCTTTCCCCCCAGTTGACCTACGGCAGCAGGAACATTCTGGAAGAATTATTCAGTGCAACAAAGAGAAGCTCAATGCTCTCTCTATGCCTCTGGCTGCCATGACCATCCTCTGAGCTAATTACTTCTCCTGCCAAACTGTCCTGGTCTTAATGAAGGAAGTCACCTGCCAGGGACAGACAGCAAGTGACATATTGAGCAGATACAGGAAGTGAGACGTGAACACAGCACCAGCAAAAGCCCCTCCTTTAACACAGGAGGGGAGTTCCATCTCCTTCAAGGAGATGCCTTACTGTGCCCTGCCCACAGAGGAACTCTTAGCCATAGATATACCAGGCAGGAGCCACTCCTCCTAAAACTGAGAAGTGGACAGAAGCTAACTTTGGCAGGCAGGCCTTCTGGGTCACCTGAATCAGACACTTGGCAACTTGGCCTTGTCCCTATGGGCTTCTTTGTCCAATTCGAACTGCAGGTTGAATGAAAATGACAGAAGCATGAGGTCCTGGCTGTGCCAGTGTGACCACTAGGCTTCAACAATGATAAAACTGCCTTACCTGAAGCACTCACTGTGCAAATCCTCCGGGGCTAGTGCTCCAAAGGGAACTGTCCTCAGTAACTCCCCAAATGCCAAGAGTTGTGCACATTCACACAAAATGTTCTTTCCGTGGGGACAGCCCAGGCCTCTCAGCCACCACAGCTCAGGGGCCAGTAAGAAGAAAGGAAGAGAGACTGACTTACCGAGCCAACTTCTGTTTAAGTACACAGACACAAACACCGGAGGGACCGTGAAGAAATCTACCACAGAGTTCACTTCCAGCCAGAACCACAGCTTATCGTTGGCTGCAATAAACTGGGGAAAGAGAAAAGGAGACCAAAAAATGAGAAGCACGATGCTAGCATTCTAACCATGCTTTTTTGTCAAAGGCTATGTTTTGGTTTTTCGTGGGGGGCTGGAGGGAGATGTTAGGTCCTTCTCATATCTATACCAATCACAGGCTATTTCTGTCAAAGAATTTGGATATACAGTCTTTTCTGGAGAGTGACTATAGAGTATGTTAACCTTGGAGAAATATCAGGCAATCTATTTTCCTGTGGTTTTCCATAGTGTCATCAGAAAGTTTGAGTGGCCTCATCTTCATTAGACTCCAATGTAAATATAACTGTAAATAAGCCATATATGTATGCATCCACTCACACATGCACGTGTGCACACACATGCACACACAATCTCTGTAATACACGCTCTATACATTCCATCCTCGTAAATCTCCCAAGTCCCAAAGTCTGTCAATCTACCCCCTTGATTCAGTCCTCACAAATGTTCTTTTAGGAATCAGCTAAGTGAGTCCTGATAAACATAATTTTAAGAGAAGGGTTTTTTTTTTTTTTTGGTCCTATTTAAGGCAACAACACATTCATATTTAGAGAGATGAGAAACAGTTGGCCAGTAAAGACATAATAGTTATGTCAACCCCTGGTTCTCCTCCTTGGAACAAGATTTTAATGTGCACTTCAGAAAATGCTGAGTTAAGGAAAGGGCTCTCTCAGAGACTGAAAATCACAACACAAGTCTGTTGCCTCCCCTGGAAACAATGGCTTCATCTCCGCAAGAGCAGATGCTGGTGAAGGATGGTCCCTGGGTACCAGATGCCCCATTGTGATACGGGGTAGTGCTGATCAGACTTACCCTCAAGCCAAAGTAGAGGAGGAAGAACACGTTGAAAGCCATGTCGATCTGTAATGTGAAATCTTTGTAGAAATTCTGGCAGGATTCTATTGGGCTATTAGACAGGAAGAAGAAAAAGCAAGACGTAAATGAAAAGCATCATCAAGTCTTCCACAATACGTGTAGGAGTAGTGCTCGGGGTAGAGGACAAAATGAATATTCGTTAACTAAAACATTTGGTCTTTCTACCCTCTGTGATAATCAAGCAAGCGTTGCCAAGGGGTCTTTCCATACAACCATTCAGTCTTTTCTTCTTTTGCTTTTGTAATTATTTATATACATAGATAGATACACACATTATGTTTTATCATCATTCAACAGTTGAGCTAAGGATCTAAAAAGGATCATGCAGACACCTTGGAGGAAGGACAAGCAAGAGAGGCCATCAAATTCCTTAATTTCATATTAACCCTTAAAGAACTGACTTCTTTCTTTTAGAGGACACATACCAAAGCTAAAAATAGTCCCTCACACCCTCAAGCACAATGGAAGTCGAGCCCATTTTCAGTGAAACACGGTGGCTATGTTTTAGACCTCTTTAACGCCATCAGTT
Organism: Crocuta crocuta; assembly: GCF_008692635.1. Classification (NCBI taxonomy): domain Eukaryota; kingdom Metazoa; phylum Chordata; class Mammalia; order Carnivora; family Hyaenidae; genus Crocuta; species Crocuta crocuta. Next base: position 359,911 of record NW_027533256.1, read on the forward strand.
GATTAATAATAAAGGGCCCAGGAGCATCTCAAGAAATCTGTGTAGGAGAGGATCCTGGTTGATGTTCTGGCTAGACTAAGTATGGACTTTATGTGCAGCACTTGGATGTGGAGAAAGAAGCATTGCCCAACTGGTAAAGTTCAAGACCCTTAAACCAAAATGTTGAAGCAGTACTCTAAGGGTTAATTTTTTTTTTTGGCATGCAAATTAATTGGCTTTGTGTGTGTCAAGCAGCCAATGCGAATCCCCAGCATACTCTACTTTGTTCAAGAGTAGACAGTTTAAAACGGTACTACTATACAAACTGGTACATGGCTTCCGTGTGCTTTCCCGCATCAAACTGATCAGAGGATCAGTGTGTGAAAAGTCCCAAGTTTGGGGCTGAGTGGGAAGCAGGAAAGCCTCATAAGAATCTCAAAAGTGTGAATGAAAATTCATAGTATACTGTTATCAGTAAGCAAATGGTAACACTCAGACCAGGAACATAAAGAAAGTGAGGGGAGGAAAGGGAAGGAAGGATGGGGAGAAGCAAAATAATCTCCCTGGATGGGAAGCAATGTGGACTTCCAGGCCAGGAGAGGGCCCCCTTGAGAAGTGCAGGATGGAGGATTTCCTAGTACCACCACTTTGGAAATCACTGTATGCAATACCAGTTAGTATAGTTGTACTTCTGCAAGGACAATGCTTGGTTGTTCAACAGGCATTACAGGAATGCACAGTGGGTCAGTCTAGGGGACTCCCCAATCATATTACATGCACTGGATTTATCCATTCTTCATCTCTATTACAAGTCAAACATGCCCTTGGTCATCGCCCAAATCACAAATAGGTGGAAAAACCTTCAGACAAGCATTAAGGGTTATCTACATTTGCATTTGCCAACTATGCAGACTGTACAAAAAGCAAACACTGGAAAACATTTCTTTTATAAAGGAAATGACCACTCCCAGGTTTTCACTAAGGTGGGTACGTGAGAGGGAAGACAGCATGGAATTTAGTGAGTCCAATGCTGAAAGGAGGCAGAAGCACAAAAAGCTAAACCATTGCTCTTTGTCTCCTCCATTACACAGGTATTAATTTAAAGAAAAAAGGAAAATCCAGGCCTAGAGTTAGTAAGTGACATTTCTGCAATTCCCAAGCCATGATGATGTTTTGTTTCATTTCAAAAACAAGACCCATATGGTTCAAACATGTCAGAGTTCTTAGCTACTCTAGTTGCAGTGAAAAGAAGTACATGAACTAGGTTGACCAGAAATCCACTGTAGATTCCAAGGGACGAAGAGACGGTACATCTCTGTGCTACATAAGCCACTGGTATGATGTGCTACTGAAGAATGAATGGGGTGTGTGTGTGTGTGTGTGTGTGTGTGTGTGTGTGTGTAAGAGAGTGAGCAAGAGAATGAGGATGGGAAGCTTCATTAGTAAATTCTACACTTATGTTTTTACTGATACCAGTAGTGACTTAGCTGTGGACTTAAATTTATATTCATCAAGATTAAGAGTCATAGTCAAAGGGACAGAGAGAAAGTCTTTGTTCCCAAGTCTATTATGGAAAACCCACTATCACTTCATCAAGGCCAAATAATAACCCTACTATTGCCCACACAATAGTTATTGGTGGCTTATTTGGGGGTCCAGTGAATTTTCTAGCTCCTATTAATGCCATGGCCTTCGTGGTTAATTTGGTAGTAATCTTAAAATGTATCTAATAGAGAAAACATTTGCTAGACTGTGGAAGAAAATGGAATAGTGGGGGGGAAAGATGTTAGCTCAATCCCACTGAAGATATTTTGGCTCAGTATAAATAGAAGCAGAAGTTTAAGTAATCAGACTTCTTTCCATTGATCCTTTCCTTCCTTGCCATTTCTGTTGTCCCCTCTTATATTGCCCATACCCAAAGGCAACAATGAGAGGGCTTAATGCTAAAGGACACAGTGTTGAAAAATATACCTCAACAGAATCCTTGATTTACAGAGAACAATGTTGAAACCATATTAAACCTTTTCTTTCATACTTCTTTCAAACATTCAGAACTGATTTAATCATTGCTTCATACTGTTCCATGAGTCCTAGACTTTGAGCTGCAATTAAAAAAGGAGTAAATTATGTTGTTGTAAATTATGTGGCTTTTTCTCTGGCTGGAACTCACCAATGATATGAACATATTCTGCTAAGATGAAAGAGAAGCAGAAAACTCTGGGATAAAAGAGGGCCAGCCTCTGGGACCCCTATAGGACCAGAGCGATCAGAAAGTCTGTTTTCTATCACTTTTAGTTCTTTCCTGTTTGCATGAGAACCCAAGGAGAAATGTCCTGCCTAGTTTTCTCAAGTGGCAGTAGAACTATTTATCGGGATCCCCTCTGAGTTAAATCCTCCGAGTGCCTGCAGTCCACAAACTCACACAATCAGAGACCACAGAGTGGAGATTCTAAAGCCCCATCATTTCATTCCCCAAATGGAAACAACCCATGGAGAAGTTCATTGATCTTATAAAAAGAAAATACATAATTCAATAATAAAAGGGTTGGCCATATCAACCAGGATTTATTTCCCTCCCAAAGAGATTTTTATCTAAATGATTAATGCTCATTGTAGGGTAGAAAATGAAACACAAACTCTTCTTCCTTCTTGTGTAAAATAAGAGAGTTGCTTGTCTGAATACACAGAAGTTTCAAGAGCTAGAAAAGAAATCACTTTTTTTTTTAACACAAAAGAAACTCTGAATTACACACTTAAATTTGGATTGCCATTCTGACAAGGCATGCCCACATCAGAATAGGTTTTATGTGGATATATGTTGCCAATAGAAAAAACTAAGTGAAGTTTTAAGAACTGAAATAAGAATACTGGTTCTGATCATGGTAGTAGAAAATGGACTTTCCCTAAATTGCTCCTGGTTAACTAATGACTTATCAATTAGATGACACAAGGTAGTTGGTAAGGTGACAGACTCTTCATTTTTAGACTCCCACAGACCATGGATCAAAGGTGATACTAAAACTTTAGGCAAGGCTAGTGTTTTGACCAGGACTCTATGATTGGACCTTCAAAAGAATCTCAATAAAGAGCTGCTTCTTTTTATTTAAATGTTCAGTGTAGGACAGAGGTCTTATTTCCTCTTGACCATAAAATAAGCATAACTTCAGTATTTAGATGTCTGTAGGGGAAAATGAGACTCACTCAAAGTGGCAAATAGATCTCTTTCTTCATCTATTTAACATTAAAATGTCCAGTGAAGACCCTTGAGCCAGAAGATTCAACAGTCCTTCCTGAAAATTGACTTAAGAACTTGTCTTTCCAAAGACAAGGTTTCCTGAGCCTCGGTGGCTCAGTTGGTTAAGTGTCTGACTCTTGGTTTCAGCTCAGCTCATGATCTCACAGTCATGAAATCGAGCCCCACATCTGGATCTGTGCTAAACATGCAGCCTCCTTGGAATTCTCTCTCTCTCTCTCTCTCTCTCTCTCTCTCTCCCCCCACCCTTCTGCCCCTCTCCTCTCCTCTCCTCTCTCTCTCTCCAAAACAAAACAAAACAAAAAACAAAAACAAACAAACAAAAAAGATACTTGTCTTTCCAAAGGATAGGGCAAGCAATAGCTAGCCAGGTTTTCTTTCAAGGAGCAGAGACTTCATTTTCCAACACTTGTTCCTCTGGAAATCTGCATCATCTCCAAGAGGGTAGTAATTGCCCTCTCTTCTCAGCCTCTAAACTCCCCTGGTGTTTTCTGAAGTCTGTTTTCCTAACTCCCTGAGTCTGGCTGCTCAACCCTGTGAAGATATTTCTCCAGGACAGTGGTTCTCAAACTTTAGCATGCACCTAGAAGGCTTGTTAAAACATTGGTGGCCCCTTCCAGAGTTTCTGATTTAGTAGGGCAAGGATGGGGCCCTGGGAATTTGCATTTCTAACAGTTTCCCAGACACTGCTGCTTGTCTGGTGACCACAGGTTGAGAGCCAGTGTTCCAGAAGAACTTTCTTGCAACTACACACTAATTACAGGTGTTGCTTCTTGAGCAGATTCCCATTCAGACCTGAGCAGAGGTGATTAAACATCTGATCCCACCCCTGGATAACCAGCTGCATACCACTTAACTAATTGTTGAGATCAAGAGGTTGAACAGATATTTTCAGTTTCAGATGGGAACAAAAATTAAGACAATACAGAGAAGTAATTATAATACCACCATGTGAGCTTCACCAACGACATTCTAATTAACAGAGTGCCTGAGGAGCACATTTTTGTTTCAGATTAAAAGGAAAAATGATAAGGTATATATGGGGAGAGGTTACAGAGACCATCATTTATGAGATAACAAAATGTTAAGCAGTTTAGGGACAACAAAAACAGCAGCAAATATCTGAGGTGATTTAATAAATAATCACATGAGAGGGAAGGGACTAACTGAGGAACAAAATAGCACTTTGTGAAATAATTTCCAGCTCTTAAATTCTCCTTGCTTTTGTGGCTAGTCCCTTTTTAAATTGGATGGAGCCTTCTCAATTCCCACCAGGATTATGGACCACCAGAGTACAGGCCCACAGCACCGCGGACATGAATCAATACAATAAGATTAATGATTCCAAGCTCTTCTCCTAGTCTCACCTCTGGAATGTTGCCAGATTAATTTAATTAAAAGATGTCATTCATCTACCATCATGGCTCCCTCCTGCCTGCTACATTAGCTCTAACTCTGGGGGTGAAGAACCTCTAAAACCCAACCTCACCACATGTCCCATTCTTGACCACATGCTCCAGGCCAAGCCCTTTGCTACCACAAGCTGGTGCCTTCCTTATTACATGAGTGTGACCCACATATTCCTAATTCTAATTCTATACTTTTGCCATAGCCTCTTCAAATTGTTCCTCCTTCTTTGTGTTCCAACCTTACACAGCCTTCAAAACCAACAGGAAGGTGCAGCTCAGTGAATTACTCATGCCCTCACTGGTGTCTCCTGTCTGTGAACTCCTATAGCATTAGGAGCGAAGAATTCTAAACTGTCTTGTAATGTTGATTCTCATCCAATCCAATATAATCATATCTGGCAATTATATAGAATTTGTACATACTATTGCATTTAGTTCTTAAAACTTGGCAAAATAAAGTCGACATTTTGTTATAAAACCCATTTTGTAGGCTTCTAAGAAGCAGAGTCTCAGAAACCTACTCAAGATCATGTAGCTAAGTGGAAGAGTTGGGAAAGAGACCCAATATCTTTTCTGCCATACCACCTACTGTTCCAGAAGAATTGCAACATCCTTGGAGAGGTAAAAGAAACACAAGAGGTAGTCTCTGCTATCCACAGACCCTGGCATGGAGCTTACATAAAAACAATGAAAATTGACTGATTTATGGAGGAGGTAAAACTGACCTAGAAAAATGTAATGTGTTTGTCAAATGGTTTGGGAAAATTCAAAGGAAGTTGATCTGTCCAACCTGTATCTAACCCTGCTCTGTAAAGATGGTCATATGGGACATTACTAATCCCTAGAAGTGCTTCCTGGGCCCCTGAGAGGGGTAGTGGCATCAAGGAGCCTGACCCCATCTGCTGAGGTTAGGTTACACTGCTTCATGGGAAATAACTCCTAGTTATCCATCTGCTTAAAGGTGAATGACCTTCAAGATGCCCCATTTTTTCTCACCCTCTATTATTCTAGAAGAGTAAGAATGGACATAGTAATAGATTAATGTTTAGATACTTTGAACACCTCTAATTATGGAATAGACAGTAAATTTTGCATCTTACTCCATTTCAATGAAATAAAAAAATATAACTGCATATAGTCATGGGTACTATGGAATCTATTTGCAATCTAGAGGAAGGAAATCTAAGTGACTTCAAGTTTTCCTAGCAATGTCTGGATATACTGGATAAGGAAAGTGCCTCAGTTTTCCTGCCAACAAAATAGGAATAAATTTTTTAACATTTATTTATTTTTGAGAGAGATAGAGAGACAGAGTGTGAGCAGAAGAGGGGCAGAGAGAGGGGGGGTGGGGGGAAGACACAGAATCTGAAGCAGGCTCCAGGTTCTGACCTTTGTGTCAGCACAAAGCCCAACATAGGACTTGAACTCACAAACTACGAGATCGTGAACTGAGCCCAAGTCAGACCCTTAACGGACTAAGCCACCCAGGTGCCCCCAAAATAGGAATAAAGAAACCTAGATAATCAGAATATGAGACCAAAAATTTTTTAAAGGAATGCAAGTCTTTGCAATATATGCCAAATTAGAAATCAATATTTTTTTTTAAATTTTTTTTTTTTTTTTTATTTCTAGGAGAGAGAAAGAGTGAGCAGGGGAGGGTCAGAGAGGGAGGGAGTCACAGACTGAAACAGGATCCAGGCTCTGAGCCGGCAGTCAGCACAGAGCCCAACGCGGGGCTCGAACCCACAAACCGTGAGATCATGACCTAAGTGAAAGTCGGACGTTTAACCGACTAAGCCAACCAGGCGCCCCAGAAATCAATATTATTATTCATATAATTTTAGATCTCAAAAACATGTTGCAAGTTCATATAATAGTGGATTTAGTGCAAATGACATGATAGTAATTGATCATTGAGAAAATAATATTCTTCATATAGAACATTGTCTTCTAGCCTGCACAGCACCCAAGGTCTTGAATGGATCCAAGTTGCAAGCTTTCTATCCTTTAGCTATCATTAGTGTTCCCATTATAATTACCTTGTCAGAGTTATGTACTTAAGAGCTTATCTTTCGAATGTTGGTGCCTTTAGTGTTTACACTGGGTGGAGCATATATTCAATAACTTGTGTAGGCTTTATTACTTCTATCAGAAGAAGCCAGCCAAGCCTCTGTTGTTGACCATCATTTTTACTTTATCCCAGAACATCTGAGTAGCAATCTTCTAAGACGTTATTATTGTTGATGGGGAGCAGTTTGTGTTCAGTCATTAATCAATACTAATGGCAATGGCATCAAAAGGAGCTTTTTCTAAATCTTAAGACTCTTGTTTTAGGCCTTGAAATGGTTCTAATGCAAATAGAAAACACTTTTTCTTCCCTAATCCCAAGCCAGTTGGTTAAATGGCTTTGTTGGGAAATCTTCAGCTATGGGTTTGTATTAACAGGCCTATTAATCTTCTGACAGCATCAGGGTTCCAATTATGTCTCTGCTCAATTGATGAGATGTGATCCAATAGCCACAAACATATGCTTCAGTGGGGTCAGGCTGAAATGAACTGGAAAAAATGGAGAGGCGATATATAAACCCTTCCTACTCTGGAATCCTATGTGCTCTGTCTCCTTGAGCTTTGACTGTTATGGAGAATCCTGGAACAATGATAGCCGTAGACTTCAGAGCAGTTGTATGGCTCAGGATATCTACCTGAATAATTGGTCCTAATAGTTAAGCATTTTCAGGAGACCAGAAAAAAAAAAATGACATAAATTGCTGGTGAAAAGAACAAAATTCATCAGTTTCTTATCCACTGGATTTCTCAATAAAACACACAGATAATTTGTTTTCATAAAACTCACATGGTGAAATCTGTGTCACTTTCTTATGGAGTTCTTCTGAATTTTCTCATGAGATTTCAATATGCTATCTGAACATAGGGCCTCCTCATCTTCATTCCATATCTTTTTATCCACTTATGCACCCAAATAAGTAAATCAAAAGCAAGATATGGGCATTACAAGTTGACCTCAAGCACCAATAAGCAGTGAGGTAGTTTTGGAATTTGATGGAAGAGTTAAAATCCTAATTCTATCACTTATTAGCTATACAGTCATGGGCAAATAATTTCACCTTCACGCGTTGGTTTTCTCATCTGTAAACTGGAGATAAGGAACAGACCTCAAAGGCTGTTGCAAGAATTAAATCAGATAATGAGTAAAGACTAAGTGCTCAACAGGTGATAGTTATTTTTAAAACTAAGGTAATAACAATAGTGATAATAAGAACTGTTTGTAGAAAAATGCCAAAAAGGCAATCATCCAAATGAACAAAAACTGATAGAATCAATTATTTCACACTTAATTTTCCATTTGTACCTGCTTTATTGCCTTTTTATCGGGTGTTGTAATATAATTCAAATGCCCAATAGATTGTGCAGTGAGCTAACATCTGGTATGATTCTATATATTAGAGCATTGCATTTGGGCAATATTAAAAGAGAAACACCAGGGAAATTATATTTCCATGAAGGCAGCCACATAGTCTCATAAATACTAAATAATTAACCAAGATTTCCTGACAGAGAAAGCCATGAGTCACTTTAATGAGTGGCCACAGGAGGCTGTGTATTCTTTTCCCAGGTCTTTAGCAGAAAAGAGAGTTTCATTTGCCTAGTTGGCTTAACATGAATCTGGAGGAGAGGCAGGGGGACGAACCAGTCATATGTCTTCTAAATATCTCTTCCAACTCTACGGCTGTAAGATCACTGTTGGACTCTTGGAATGATGTCCAAGACAACCTACCCACTAATGCTTGTTTTCTCCAATTTGTCCACAGACTACAATTATTTCAATCACTGTTGTTACCACAATGGAATTAGTATTCATATTTGCCAGCAACTTTTATGTAATAAATCAGAGTTAAGCTACTACATGAAACAGAGTCTCGCCAAATGAGTGCTGCTTTGGTTTTCACTGAACTATCCGTGAGGACTCATGACAGATTAATTCTTACTCTTATTTCTCTACCTCCACTGACTACAGCCATCTCTTCTTGAGGAAACTCCTATTTATCTAGTAGAGGGATAGGATAAAGTAGATGATTCAAATACACAAACACACAAATACTATAAAACAAACAGAGTTCTTCAAGGGCAGGGTCAATGAGCATGTCCAGTCATTGAGTGGTACATGTGGGTGGGTACACATGCATGTACTCATGTGCACATACCCACAGCCTTCCAGCACAAGTGTATTCTCTCTACCCAACCCCAACCACACTCTGGGACCATCCACAAAACAGGAAGGCCTGGGTGAAATGAGTAGAAATGGGGGGAGGAGGAAAGAGAATAAATTCCAGGTCTGAAAGGAGAGCAGGGGATGCAGACACAATGCCTGGTATGGAGGGGGAGGGGGAGGGTGGGAGACACAGTAGCTCTGACCCCTGGAGCCAAACTATGCCTACAAAAACTTAGACCTGAAGAAGCCAGAAACGCAGATTCATCCTAACACTCCAGGATATTCAGTGTTGCCACACCACACATGTGCTGAGAGGCACACAGACAATCATCTTTTGCCAGTAATAATCACTAGTCAACTCCTAGACACGGGTGGGGGGTGGGGGGCAACTGCCTGGTGCCACCATTTCTGGAGGAGAGAGCAACCATGAGGAAGCACTCTGGGGGCACAGTTTCTAAGTGCTTCAGCCTCAAGGCCTCCCAAATAAACTCTGAAGGCCTCATAATTGCATAGAGAATGGGAAAGGCTCCAAAGGTTGAGCAGGTGGGTTGGGATTCCCATAGTTGAACAGTCTTTCAAATCACTGTGGGGCCTCTTTGAGCTGTTACAGAACGCAGACTCTAAAATTCTCCTGTTTGGACCTTCTCCTGCTGTTTGTCTTGGATTCTTCTGGGCATTCTCTGATCATCCTACTAGTCTCCTACTTAGTATGCTAAGGAGCTATCTCCCTATGCTCCCATCCCTGTCCACTTCCCTGGCTTTAACGTAATCCTGACACACCAAAACCGCCTGACCTTGGCAATGCCTCCTTGCTATGGGCCTACCTGCAAGCATTTCAAGTGGGAAAGCCAAAAACTACCAAATCTACACAGCCAGGCCCAGCCTGCTCTGGGTCCCAGACTGGCAGCCTACTCAGATGGGGGTAATGAGGATGCATGAGACGATCCTTTCCCCATTCTCTTCATTGAACTCCAATTTCCTGCCACCAGTCTAAGAGACCTAGATCTGCTACAGCTTCAACCCTGCTATCTGCCAGCCACATCCCAACCCAAGCAGAATGGCACATATCTCCTCGGTGGTCTCATCCAAAGAGCTGCGATGACAAAGATTGCCAATGCTAAAGACCTGCCTGGTACCAATACAGAGAGGCTCGAGAGCATGAGGGGACAATTCAGTAGGTAAAGACACAGTTATTGTGTTTATCTGCTTTGCTTCACTTTGAAGAATAGAAAACACTGTCACATAACATATATACTCACCACCGGGACATCGGCATTTGTTCAAAACTGCATGTGAATTTATATGTGGTGCTAAAGGATAATTATGATAGTTTTGTTTCTGACATCCTGAGGTGGTTCTTTTCTGTTGAGAATTTTTTTTAAGAAGACACAGAGAAAGACCTAGTACCAGTCCTTCTGACATCTGGCATAGAAAACAATTGCACCTTTATACTACATAAGAAAATAAAATAGCTGTGTCTTAGTTCTGTCTTTGGCTGACAGCTGAGTCGTGGAAGTTTTGTAAGTATTCCTATTTAGGAGTTTTGTTGAGAGCCTAGCAGCCTCATAGCCAAAACGGAGAGTCTGAGATGTTGCTGATTAGAAGTCATGAGTTTGCCGAGTCCAAAGCAGGAATCACTCCTTAGGAATGCCATAAAGTGACCTGGGCAGGGAGGACCAAGATCACCATGGAAAATCAGACACGACAAGTTACCTTTAGAGACAAATTGTCATCATTAACAGGGAAAATGGTAATGGCTTGTTAAGCCCTATGGTTATGCAATCATATCTTCAAGTACACACTCTTTCAATTTCCTCTTTAACTACTTCATGAAAACAACTTCTTACCTCCAGGATCATTTATTTCCCTTCACTCTTTCTTTCCCATTTGCTTCTGGTTAGCACGGCAAATCATTTATTACCAAAGTTGTCCTGCTCATATCTCAGAAACAATAGCTCTTTCCACCATATTAATGATGTCCACCTGACTTCTGGATCCACATTCAGAAAGTAATATCATACATTGTATGTTCACTGGGGTAAAGCTTCTTTTTCCTTGCTTCCATCTGCAAGTTCCCCCTTTTTAATTTTGTTGCCATACCTTTGATTTTCTCTACGGTCGTTTTCCCCCTCACTGTAAAAGGGAGATGCCCCTAGGAAGCTGATTTCTTATGATTCTCTCTTTTGTCTTCATGAATAGATCTATTTATATCCCCTCTATGTTGGGTTTCAGGAATCATTTCATTTTATCTGGAAGCACTGTGCTTTTCTGAGAAAGAGAAATGGGTCCCTTTACTGAAGAACCCCAAAAGAAGAAAATCAGTTGTTTCCCTTACCAAACCCCTAGATGAAGGAAAGCTCTCATAAAATGAGAGCATGTTACCATGCTGGTCAGGATCACCTGCTCTGCACTGGTCTACACTATAATTCCATCTAAGCTCCTTTCAAAAAAGGAAACACTTCCATGCAAAGAGCCTTTGTACTGGTTACCAAAAGAACATGCTATAAAATTCTAAGCAAAGTCTATTTCTACAGGGTAAATAGGATATGTTTAACAGAATAGGGGGAAAAGAAGTACGGAAAGAACTTCAGTCTACTAAAGTCCCCCGATATAAGGAAATCAGGATTCGTGAGAAAAAAATAAAACACAAGATATGAAGCTTTCAGTTTTGTGTCATTATGACTGCTTAGTGTGGAGTTTCTCTAGGAACTCTTATTCCTGCCCCAGGATATTCAAAGTTTGGTAACACCCACCTGACATCATTCTCAATTTACAACCCAGGTATGTCTAAAATGTAAAGTACCTACTATTTATGTAAAATAACAACAACAACAAAAAAATCCAGTTCAAAAAAAAGATCCTTAACAACTATTTTTTTGTAAAAGTTTATTCTGAGAATAAAAGCAAGAAGAAAGAAGAAAAAATATGTTTAAAAAAGAAAAGCAGTTTTAAAAGGAGTCATTAGATACCCCTAAGGCAAAAATATATTTCAATGAGTAAAAAAAGATCACAGTTACTAATCAGTAATATTGAATTCAATGCCAACATGTTTCGATGAATGTGGTATTCCTTCATAGCACTACCATTTTACTCTTTTAAAGTTGAATTAGTGCTACTCCTGGTTACATGATAAACTAAGACAAAGGCCAATGATTGTTTTTCCCAGGCTATTTAGCCTAAGAGGTTTGTTGTGTTTTTTTTTAAGTATACACAATCAGATATTTATTAATCTTATTAGGTCTAAACAAAACCAAACTAGGTCACGGTGTTCAGAAAGATATGATAAGGTACTGTAATAACTGGTCATTTGGAGCACATCCATGCAGAGCTGGGAATTTGGAGGACTGATGATCAGGTAAGTGGTTACTTGGAAAATTGACCCTTCTTTCTAAATTCCTTGTTGTTAGCCTTTGCTCAGCATAGGTCTAAACAAGAGATTTATTTCTCTCTTTCCCAACGTTTTAGTCTTGAGTTTTCAAGGTACGGAACGGCCTCCATGGTATCACAGCAAACTGGGGACCCACAAAGATTTCCAAAGAGAACCCTACATCCCAGTGCTTCAGTGTATTGGAATGCTCGCCGCTTCAATTCCATGCACGCGCCCAGTGCTCACTACATTCAAGTCCGGGCCTTGAGGGAAAGCTCGTGGCATGCATGCACAGTGCAGGAAAAGGATCTGGTTAACCTGGAGGCGACAACCGAAAGGGTGAAGTTGCATCATGCAATGAAAATCACAGCTTGGCCTTAGCTGCCATGCAGAAAAGACCTACATCAGAGAGTCTGCAGTGCGGCTCCTGGGTAAGAGTCGATATGAGAAAGGTGAGTTACTTCAGCAATGAAAGACACGGGCAGAAAAATGTTCAAACCATTCTAAACAGAACACTGTACAGAGCACTGGCATTACACGTGAGAAGAGGCAGCGTTGGGGATGGGGAGGGGAGAGACAGAAGAGGGAAGGTGAGGACAGAACTCGTCATCACTCTGATGAGATGGTTTCCCTGGCCATCCTTTCGAATGCATGTCTTATTATAATGTATGTTGCTTCAACAAATAACCTCATTAGAGTCTTTAACACCAACCATAATTTTTAAGATGTTTTGAAAATTCAGGAAAAGCAAGGCATCAGTTACATAAAGATACACACCATGATTTCCTGTGGTTACAATTCATTATACAAGCAGAGCTGAGCTGGTCAGATAAATAAGAGACAGTTAAGTGCCAACATCCTTACTTAACAGGTGGATTACAGAACTCATGGTGACTCCCGAATTGTAACATGGCAGTGAAGCAACCCAACAGTCATGAAAGCTCGGGGCAGCACGAAGTAGGTAACTCTATGCAACTACAGCCCCAGGAAGCCACCTATGACCCTGAATTCAACCCCATTCCCAAGAGGGGGAGCGTTTTCTTCACCCCAGCATGCATAGCAGGTTAGAAGTGAGTTCATCAACATATACCTTGACCATTTCACAAAACCTGAGTTACAGGTGAGACTCCCCAAAGGTGTTTTTATCAAGATCAACTGATCAGAAAAAAAAAAAAATTAAAGTTCTTCCTAAAGGAATAAAATTAGTACTGATTCAGTAGGAGCCCATCAAGCGCCCTGCTGATTGATGTCAAGGCCACACGGGATCTCTGAGAACTGCCTGCTTAACATCTGATTTCTTTTCTCCTCCCACTTTGCCTTTTATGATCTCAATGAGCACAATGCAAAGGATGGTATGGTCTAAAGGATGGTGTGGTCTAAAGGATGGTATGGTCTAAGCCTAACTGCCTCCAATTTCTCCCTCCTGGTTTTGATTGGAGGAAAGCAGGCACCTCTTGAAATGCGCTCCTGGAGCTCAGCCTTCTCCTGCCCTGTGGGTGTGATCACAGCCCTGCTGGAGGACGCAGGCTCCACGGGAAGGGGCAGGGCGCTATCTCAGCCTCACATGCTCCCTGAGAGCTGACCATCCATCAATGCTCGAATACTACTGGGTGCAGGTAGAAAAGGAACCCGGGGCTGCTCCCCACACCAGCTTCCGCATGCCTCAAAATGTAGCTGTTTCCACTTGATCACAACTCATTCCTTTCTTATTGATTAAAAGCCTAAAGGCTTATGTTAAATGACATGTTTTCAAAAAGATTATAGTTTGGAACAAAAATATAATAGTCTGTACATTCATTCAACAAATTTCTCCAAGGTTCTTTGGAGATAGGCACTATCTAGTTTGGGGGACATAAAATTCAATCAGATATGGTTCCTGTTGTTGAGTCATTCTCCATTTAGTAGAGGAGCCTACCCGTATTTTAATTTCTGGAAGCATATATGCAATGGTGCCTTGCTTCAAAATTCTGCTATAGGACCTTAGGCATGTTGCTTAATCTTTCTGTATCTCAGTTTCCTCATGTATAAAATGCAAAGAATACCCACCTCCTCAGACTGTTGAGAGGAATAAATGAGTTAGTAAATGTTAACTGTTTTGTTAGCGATTGGCAGAAGGGAAATGCTGTGTCATTTTAGCTATTATGGCAATTAGTACTCCAATACAGATAAGAAACAAAGGGCTCTGGGGGCACCTAGGTGGCTCAGGTGGTTAAGCGTCTGATTTCGGCTCAGGTCATGATCTCACAGTCAGTGGGTTTGAGCCTCGCGTCAGGCTCTGTGCTGACAGCTCAGAGCCTGGAGCCTGCTTCTGATTCTGTGTCTCCCTCTCTCTCTCTGCCCCTCCCCTGCTCACGCTCTGTCTCTGACTCTCTAAATAAATAAATAAATAATAAATAAATAAATAAATAAATATTAAAAAAAAAAAAGAAACAAAGGGTTCTGGAGAGGGTGGCCTCTGCCTAACTTTTGAGGTAGGTTAGGAGTGACGAGTGAAATCTGTCAGGGACAGAAGGCAGGATGAGGTACTGAAGCAGAGGGTCAAGCATGGACAAAACCTTGGAGGCACAGGAGCACACAGTGCATTCTGGGAATGGAGGGAGGGGGCTTCATATGACTGGAGCCTAAGTAGACTCCAGTAGGATAGGCAAGAAATGAGGCTGGATGGAGACTGTGAGGCATCTGTGTGCCTTGGCTGCATGTCTAGTCTTTATCCTATAGAAAACAGGGAGGTGATAGAAGTTTAAATGCAGGCAAAGAAGACCATTATGTTTTGTAGGAAGTTAACAGGGAACGATATGGCAAAGGAATCGGAAAGAGGTTCATCAGTCAAATTAAATTCTAAAGGAAAAAAGTCACCTATACAGATAATAAGATGAAAACTGTTATTGCAACATAAAGTATCCTAAGATCCTAGAAAATGCCCCTTACCTCACCACGTGGCTACTTTTTTTAAGTTTATTTATTATTGAGAGAGAGAAAGAGAGGGAGTAGGAGAGGGGCAGAGAGAGAGAGAGAGGGCGAGAGAGAATCCTAAGCAGCCCAATACAGGGCTCAAACTCACAAACCATGAGATCATGACCTGAGCTGTGAAATCAAGAGTTGGACGCTTAACCGACGGAGCCACCCAGGCATCCCACCATGTGGAGACTTCTAAGACAGCCCTCCCTATCATTACTGTCTTTGTGTCACAGAACATGTATCTCTTCATCCTTGAAAAGGACCTACTCTATTAAGAAGGCATTCTCTCTGTTTTTTGGAAAGCAGTCTCTAAGTTATAATTAGAATCTACATAGAGTGGACAAATTTCAGTACCTAGAATGGAGGGAAGGCACCTCTACATCCTAGATACTTGCCAACGATTATAGACAAATTACATGTGAATACACCTAGGCATGTAGAGAAGTTAGAGCTAACACTTTCTCTGCCTCCACCGTCTCTGCTCATTGTCGAAAGACCTTGGTTAGTGCTGTCACCAAGCATCATATTCCAATGCCTTTTAAATGTTTTATAAAACCCTATGTGTGATGGGTCTAGGCTTCTATGAGCATGATGAAGTGGTTTTTCTTTAGACACTTAGATTTCTTCATATCCCAGAGGGCTGCTGAGAATATGACCTTTGAGGAGGTACAGCTTTCTTTTGTCTGGAGTCAAGGCAGCAAGAGGGAGAGGGTCATTTGTGAGAATGTGCTCTCCTGTTAACAGTTATTAAGTGCGGTGCTCAGTTAGCTCGACTTTCAAGGGAAAATGGGTAGGAACTCTGTACCCTTAGCTGACGAGGCAGGAATAAGAAAGTTTGCTTATATACTGGTGTGACCATGTGATCATTCTTCTTTGGTGGGTTCTCAGTCGTTTTAAGTGCATTCTATTTTGAAGCCAGGACCAGCATACACACACTGACCTGGGGGGAAATGAACCCTCTGCTCCCGGACTTGCAAGAAGAAAACATGATGAGCTGAGCTCGTAGCAGAAGCCCAGACTGGTACTGTCTAAAGTGACTGCCGCTGCACAGTGAGCAGACACTCAAGGAACCGGTCAGCTCAGCAGGAAGGCATCTCTGTGGGGCAGCCACTGCCGCAGGGACCGATTTCAAAGAAGAGGGTAATAGGTCTTAACTAAAGCTAAAATAAAAGATCCCACCCAGGCGGCTGTTGCCCCTGAAGAACGGAGGAAGGAGTAAGTATGTCTTGTCGGGAAAGAGGGGGAATGTTCCTCAGATACCTAATGCCTCTCCTTTTTTCTCGCAGCTTGGTAAAACGATGGATACCAACAAAAGCTGTTTTCTCCCTCCTGCTGCCCCAGTAAGTAAAAAAATATACACACATAGAACTCCAAAGAGGTGACGATATCCTGCAGCAGGGTCTCATCACCTCCTCGGGTTACTCTCCTGGTACTTATTGCACAGAAACTGACGGGGAATTTGCAAGAGCTCAGAGCATGTGTCCATGTTCCCAGGGTCTTTCCCAGTGACTCAGTAAGTAGATCTGTTTCCTCTGCTCCTTTCAAAGCCTGTCCTCCTGCCAAGAAATAGTGCCCATCATGTGCATCTTCGTATGTATGCATCTGTGTGTGATGTCAGATGAGCCTGACAAACTGAGAGTAACTTTTCAGTAGGTAGCAAGTTCATAGTTTGATCAACAGAACTAACCATGGTTCGAGGATTGTTTATATTTAGAGAGGCTTAAAAAGTAAAACAGGTGATTTAAACACACACACACACACACACACACAGGATTTATTAGTAATTTATTGCTTTTTAGTTGGTTTTAAACCTCAGTCGAAGTTATTTTGAAATTAATGCCATTTTAAAAATTCATTCAATGGGACCTTATAAAACTTTGTATATTTTTCAATTTGCTTGCTTCTTTTTTAAAAAGGGAGTTTCTATGTGCACATGGAAGATCTCTATCTTCTGAGTGGGAAGGAAAAAACACAAATCCATATGTGAAAAGATGTCCTCAAATGATACGGGGGAAATGGGTGCTTCTAAAAACTGGCAAAAAAATCAAGAGAGGTCCACACCTGATTGCAGTGTTGTGGCGACATCAGCTTCCTGGTTTTCGACAATGACCTACAGCTATGTAACATACAATACCATGGTTGGAGGAAGGGTACACAGAAACCCTACTGTTTCTACAACCTCTTGAGAATATTAAACTATTTCAAAATAAAACTATAATAATGACATATTAAGTTACTTTGCCTGCTTGTTTTTACTTTAACCAGGTATTAGGTTAGTATTCTATTCAGTGGTGATTAAGAGCCTCAAATATATATATATATACTGATTTCTTTAAAAAGTGTTTATTTGGCACCTATTACGTGAGCAGTACTGTGTTCAATCCAAAAAGATACAAAAGAGGTATAAAATAGACTGGAAATACCAGTCAATATTAACTATCTTGCTCCCTTCTCAGAGGAATGCTAATTAAGGCAAAGATGTCGTTTATTTACTTTGCAAATTATCATAGACAATCTCTCAAGACAGAATGGACTGTCAATAATATAGGTCATTAATGTGATAAGGAAGCTCCTAGAATTAACCCACAGCAATCTCCTCAGGTAAACAGATGTCAGGTGACAAGCTGTGTTGAATAATGCTGCTGATGTTATAATGACCTCCCCGTGTAACACAAAGCGGTTCCTTGACTAAGCTGTTCTTTATCTTGTTTTTTTCCCCTCCCTCTTTCTCTTCCTGGAGCTCAATGCTTACCTTAGTAAAAAGCCAATATCTGATACCTGCTTAGTTAAGGTACAAGGGAAGGCTAAAAATTACTTAGATTTTTTAAAAACAACCAAATAGGCTTCAAGAGTGGATTTATAATTGTAGATTTTCAGATAAATTTTATGTGAGAGAGATATTTAGAGTACAGGGGTCTTTGTACCACCCCAAAATCACCCAAGGGTAGCCATCCATGCACTCCACCTATTAAAATAATGTTGTTTGAGGCAATTCTATAGGAAATAAAGTCAAGACCAACATGAGGCAGTAAAGAAGGATCCTCAGAATGCCAAAGACTTTAAAAGGAACATGTCCACTGCTTTATCTTTCTAAGAAGCTTCCTCTACTAGGAACAAAAGAAAATTGGTGAAATGTGCAAAGAATAAAATCTCCTAGAACTGAAGCCTCACAAATAAATATCCAGGAAGAGCCACTTCAATCCTTCCTGAAATAGAAGATGTGACAGTGCTGTTAACCTAACACTGTTATTACCTGCAGATGGTTTGTGTTTGCAAGGAGTCTGGAACCTCCACCTTTCTCTAGCTGTTTAAAGGATAAACAAGCAGATCAGCTCGCACTGGAAACAAATGAGTTATTCAAACCTCTTTCCCAAAGAGCTGGGAAAATCCTACTCTGAAGAAGAATCCTATCTTAACTGCAATATTTTTTTAGGTGTTTCTTAACCAGGGGAATAGAGAGACTCACAGAAATATATGGCATCCGTAAGAATGAACACCATCTAAGGACGAATGGGCTCTGAACTCACTCTTCTGTTTCACACTCATGCTATTCCCTCAAAAGCTCTAACTCATCTACCTTAGAACACCCAGCTCAGTGGTTACCTCCTCCAGGAAGACTTCCCTGATCCTCCCCTCACCTGGGGGTACCTATGCTCTTTTTTGGGTTTTCCCTTTCTTTATGAGTGCTTCTGTTGTAGCACTTAGCATTCATGCAGTGGTCATTTATCTGTTTGTTCATCCCCCTCCCTTCTCTACTAGACTGTGAGCTCCCTAAGTGGACGTGCTTTGTTCTTTATGTGTTTCCCCTAGCACTGTGCCTGTGCAAGAGGTCTTCAACAAATGTTTAGGGAAGAGGAGAAAAATAAAAGGATGAAGGGAGGAAATGGAAGAATCTAGGGAAAATTTATTATAATCCACCAGCATCAAGATGAGGGGCCAAGCCTACTAGAGAAATGCCATCTTCTGACATGACTTGAAATGGTCCCAGGATTCTGTACAGATTGAGAACTTAAATCATATAACAATTACATCCACTATGATACTACCCTCTCTAAAGGATGCAGTGTCTTCAGTGGATGGATTTATGGACTCCTTCTGTGTCCCAGGAGAGTTACAGTTTATCTCACGTAGATGGGATTCTCACCTGGGAGAAAATTCTAAGCCTTAAATGGGGGTCTCAGAGAGCAAGTCTCACCATTTGGTAAAGCCATCTGACCTACTACCCATGAAAATCCAAAGCCCTTAGGGGGTTATGGGAGATGTTAATAGGGGTCTCCAACCCGGCATTTGATTTCTCTGTGTCATTAGACATCGCAAACCTAAATGCCTAACGCCAAATTAGAATTCATTTCTCTTAAACTAATGGATGTGTTATTTTTTTCTTTATATGAGGATAATCTTCTATCACTGGGAGGCCAGGATGGAAATAATACATACAGATGACTGAAGTCATGATTAATTCTTCTCTCTTTTCTTCAAATGTCACATTTTTGTGCTGTCGATCAGAAAGCTTGATCCGAACTTGACATGAAGCATATTAGCAGCATAAACTGAAACTCTAAAGGTGTCTGCAGATCAGATGTGAGGATGTAAACTGGGCTCTCTTGCTGATTCAATTCCCCAGGAAGCAACCCAAAGAATCAAGTGTTGAAGTTTTGAAAGCAAAAAATTAAAGGGTGCCGCTAAAAACACAGGGGGACAGGAGTTTAGATGAGCATTTGAACCTAAAAGTTCTGCTTATAACCAGACTGGTCTTACTAGAGATGAACCAACATGTTCCAGTGTTCAAGTAATGCTGAATATAATACATTCTAACCTTCAAAAAAATACAATAATGTTTAATGCAATCTTACATAGGTGAAGAGGGTCCTATCACGGCTTCTACCCCATGTTGTACATGTGATGAAAGTTGCATTCAAACTGTCTCTGACCCAAGCATTTAAATCACTTCACATTGACTTTCCTTTAATTTGTCCTCTCAAATCAGCATATATTTTGATGGACAGCTCCATCTAGTCATCATTCTCCCTAAATATTAAGTGGATACAAAAATCAGTATTATTTTCTAAAATGGCATGAAATTGTAATAATTTTCCAAGTTGCCACGAGCTTCTAAAACACCACGCTCTGTGTAAGCAATTCTAAAAAGACTATCTGTAGTTCTGTGTGAGCTAACTAATAGTAGAGAAGCAAAGATGCCATAATATTTGTTTATTATGAGTTGCTATACAATTGTATGCATCAAAGCACCATTTGTGCTCAGATGAATCTATGAGCAACATGATATCACAGTGTGAACAGAGCGAAATAAAGCCATTCAATGCACCTATTTGCTAATGAGCCAGTTTCACCAAATTCAAGCTTTAAACTTAAAGCTTAAAAATAATCCCATCAAATATATAAATACTTTTCTCAGTTAAAAAATTATTAGTTTTTAACTATTAGTGCTAATGCAATTACATTAGAACAACATCATCACTGAAACCAGAAAAAAATAATTTAATGTCATTGTGTCCTAACTCACTGAATAGTTAAAGGGTTTTCAAAATGATCAACCTGACACTGAATTCATTGTTTTTCAACTTAGTAGAGGTGTTTTAAAATTCCTGGAGTGGAGTCGTGATGTTTAAATGAGTTAAAATAAGACAAATGCTTAGGTTGCTGGCACCTAGTAAGGGCTCATTAACTGCTACCTGCTGATATTGTTGTTAAATGTAACACCACACACCAAGCTTCTGTCTGCTCTTGGGTAGGTTGCACTGAAAACTGGATCTCTTCCACTTCTGGAGAAGCTTCGGTTCTGCACATCACTCTCGCTCTTGCCCACTACGCGCCAGTCACACTCCCCTTCTTTCTGTTCCTCCAAATCCCCAAGGGTTCGTCCACCTCCCCTGGCATGCAAGTTCCATTACAGCAGAAAATCCACGTGCCTTGTTTATTGCTTCCCCAGAGCCGAACCTGGTGCCTGGGACATGGTAAGTACTCAATAATCTTTGCTAAATGAATTTCAAAAATAAGTGAAGGATCAAGGGAAGGTATAAAAGCAAACAAGGACAAATAGTCTGTCATGTTTCTCTCATCAAGCCATGATCATTAGCATGAGCTTGCTCTCACTGCAGTTCTTACATATATACGACTTATATACCCACATCAAAGGATTTTCATCTCTTATTCCAACAGAAGGAGTCCCTTGATAATTTGATATTCTATAATAAATGCACCTGGAAGGGTGTTTTACATCTAACTTTTGACTTACACTTAACCATATACTTCCAACCTCACTCGAAGGCAAAACAGAACATTTTTCTGTCAATTGCTTTTCTGGGTCATGCAAATAAGAAACTGACAGCCAGTTCCATGTTAATCCAAAGCTCTCCTTATTACGCATATCAACAAAGGAATGCCCCTAAATAAATTTGAGCCCCCTTATCCAAATCTCCCACACTTCAACTGTACTAACAAGGAGGACATGGTGCAGGACTCCATACATATTGGCATATGACAGAATGTATAATTTTGGAGTTAAGAAAAAGGACTCTGCATTCAGACCAGGGGCTTAAATTCTGATCCCAATTAGTAACTGTGTGACCTCAGGCAAGTTCTTTAAGCTTTCCGAGGCTCCCCTTCTACATCAGTCAAATGGAGAAAAATACAGTTGTGCTACTGAGTAGAATAATAAGATAAGTTTGTAAAGGGTTTATCTTTGCACATAGTAAGTTCTCAATAAATATAGAAACTGCTTATAGGCCTAGAGAGAGCAAACCAGAGCTAAAGCCAGAATCCCTTAATAATAGCTAGCTGAGCCAGGCCCTGACCTCATGAACATCTGATAACATTGGCTGAAGGAATGGCTGCTTCCTGGTGACTGGCCACGTGGCAGCCCTCCTCGCCCACCTTTGCTGACAACTATTCAAGTCGTGTGGTGCTCTGTATACTTGTAAGACACATTTTGTAGAATCTCTTTCCTTGAGCTTATTATAGCCAGGATTGCATGCATACTGGAGATGCTTAAGTGAGGAAGTGCCCCTGTAAGACTGTGATGTCAGTTCCAGCTTGTGCCTTTATGCATAAGTACATTCCACTTTAATCTTTGCACTGGCATTTTGTTTAAAAGAGCAAGCCAGGAGTGGCCAGCCCTGGGCTAAGAATCTCAAATGCAGATTACAGCAGCTCAGCGAGTTGACTTGTTTGTGTAAACTGCTTAGGCTTCTTTTGCGCTCATTTAGAAAATGGCTCTGGCTGCTTAATACCACCACATCTTCTGTTTTACATGCTCCAAGTTTCTGACAAGAGAAGTGGAGAGTGAAATTCAGTGCTGTTGCAAACCTGCTAATAAACACTGGCTTAATCTTACTCGATCTGATGGATCAGGGGAGATGAAGAAAGAGAGAGATATTTGGGCTACAGAGTTCCAGCCCAACTCTCCTCTCTTCGTTCCAGTTTCACAGAATCCCCTTGCTCAAATTCCCAACACGACTGGACCACCCAACCTTTGGCACCCTCTTCCATAGCTGAGGGTTGGCCACAATAGGCACTAAACCTCCGTGCAGGAATGAATGTCCATCATAATAGAGCAAACAGTGAAATAACAGTCCTGGGGCCATGGAGAAACTGAAAGATAGGTGCATATAGGTTAAGGTCCATTGGCTTCCACTGTCCATCTCAGGGGCTTCCACATACAAACCCACAGGAGAAGAGAAGGCATTAACATGCCTTCATTTTAGATTTAAAAGCACGTTTTCCCTCATGTTTATTGCAGCAATGCACCTTTTTCATTCTTAATATACAGGCAAAAGCTAACCAAGTACTCTAAACCCCCAACCTGACCCTCAACAGCACGGAGACTTATTTTTATAGCAGTGTTAAGTACTCACACCAGCCATTATGTGTACTTTTGAAGTAATCCTCATCCTGTCATCTGCTGTAGGATCCTGGGACAGATGCTGAGCAATTCTGGTGCTCAGTGGTTCCTCGGCCAAGCCCAGCGGGTAATTTTCCCTAAGTATATATGTGCTTAAATGGCACCTACCAATTATATCTCTTTGTAAGAGCACAAATGCGGCAGGCCCACTCTCCCAGATGCATGCACGGTCCCACCTCCCCAGAGCGATCTCTGCCTCTCCTCCTCAGAAACACCAGGGTAGCCCTTCTCCCAGGCACAGAAGAGCCAAGAAAACCATGCAGTAACGCCTGTTCTCGATTCTGGCTCTGAGACCTGAGGTGGAGAAATCCTGCTCGCAGACAACACCTCCCCTCTGCGATGTCTCCAGGGAAACAACTGGTCCCTGTGATACAGCCCCAAGTTCTCACAGGCACCCCAGTTCACAACCACCCAAAACCAAGGACAATGCGCATGAGGCACCATGGTGAAGATGGCATTTATTCCCTGTTCCAAATGCTGGGTTTCTCTATTTAGTCTTGAGCATGGTAAGTGCCTGGTCCTAAAGTTCTAGCTTCAAATAACAACCTCAGAAGGAGTTTGGGGAACTAAATCATGGATAAAGGAAAGAAAAAGTCTGGGGTGGGGGCGCCTGGGTGACTCAGACGGTTAAGTGTCCAACTTCAACTCATGTCATGATCTCAAGTTCATGAGTTTGAGCCCTGTGTCGGGCTCTGTGCTGACAGCTTGGAGTCTGGAGCCTGCTTCAGATTCCGTCTCCCTCTCTCTCTGCCCCTCCCCTGCCCATCCCCCCCCAAAATATAAACAAAAAAACCCCCAAACATTTTAAAATTTTAAAGAAAGAAAAAGTCAGAGTGGGTCAGATAAGGATTAAAGTTCAAATAAAAAATCTGAATTCACTTAGCATGGATTCTATGCTCCATATTAAATGATACTGTACTACTTATAATTACTAAATGTCAAACTTGTTCTCTTCCTCCTCCTCTTCCAGCTTTCCCCTTCTCATCCCCTCTCCCCTCTTTTCTCCACTCCCTCTCTCCTCATCCCTCCTTCCCTTCCTCCCTCTCTCATCTATATCTCTTGTTCTTTTCTCACTCCTTCTCTCTCCCCTTCCTTATTAAGGAAATAAGGGCAATCTGCTCTTCCAGGCATGACAGTGGTGCATCAGTATTCTTGACTCTGACACGCTCAATTCTTCCCACCATGCTCTGTTGGACAGAAAACTGACAGGAAACTTCCAGATCCCCTGCCATGATACTTAAAGATCTGTCCCGATCATAGTATTCCTTTCACTTGCTAATCGGTTTCATAAGCCTTCCTCCTTTCTTGTTTTGTATTCTTGTTTTCGGGGCAATTGCCAACATATGCATAGTTCTGGATTTTATTTTAAGTAATTCGTAGTTGACGATGGTTTATTTGTGCAATTGGTATAATTAAATCTAATTACATAATTGGTGAAAGACTGAGTAATCACATAATTAGAATGTTCAGTAATAACTGTTGAAATCCCATTGTTATGACGTGCAGTGATACAATTATGATGTGTCACCATGCGGTATAATTCACAGGGTACCCTGTGAAGAGGAAGCACAGCTTTCGTTCTGCATGTGGGGTAAAGGCAGCTAAGGTTAAAGACCTGGAAAGTGGCTGCCAGCATCTAGGCTTGGACTTCTTATTCATCTTTATCACATTAATCTACTCCTCCATGCCCATGCTCTGTGCTAATTGAAGGCAGCAGCATAGGATACATGAAGAAGGTACTTGTGAGAACAGATCACAGAAACAATCATCTTTAAAACATAAAGCAGGAGCTACAGGGGACAGTCTTGAATCTCTGAAACTTTCATTCCCACACATCAATTTCAAATTCAAAATAGTAATCAGGATGTGAGTACCACACACATAATTCCAAGTGGGCCTAATGATTATGGCTGGGGCTCCAGTTCCCAGTTCCCAGTCTTCCGTCTGCTCTCCACCCCCTATCACCTTTTGATAATTGTGACATTGATGAACCACAGGAACGCTGGACTCTTGGTTTCTTGTTCTGTTAATTTTCTGTGACCTATTGCCCCATGGCATGCCATCCACTGCTTCCACAGTCACACTCTGGACCTGGTCAGTCCCAGCAACTGCCAAGTATCTGCTATCTCCACCTCAAACAGCCAGCTCTTCAACCACAGTCTCTTACCCAGTGGGGTCACCTGCTCAAAAGGTCCCTTCTGGCATCATTCTTGGGCCTCCAGGAAACCTCCAAATCATCAACCACTCCCCTAGCCATCATTTTCTCCCTGCCTCCCACCTCCCAACCCTCCTTGTCCAGCCTGATGCCCCCAGCCCAGCATTATCACCACCCCTCGGTCCCCACCCTCCATCCCTAACAAAGGTCTCCCCATGATGTACTGGACTCTTCTTCCTCTTCCTCTGCTCCCTCCCAGTCCCTGAGTAGCAGCCCCTGGATAAAATCACACAACTGAAATCACCACTCTTACTCTAAATTCATGATCTCACACTGAGAACTGACACTCAAGGCTGACTGGCCAGCTGCTATTTTTCTTGAATTCATTTGCTTTCCAATTCCCCAAGGCCATGATTTCATAGCTTCTCTTCTCCTCTAACCTCCCATGCCTTTTTGTGCACCATCATGCTCAGCCCGTGGCCTTGCTTCATAATGTTATTAGAAAGAATACTATGCAAAATCAGGTCAAGTTCCACCCCTTTTTCTCTCAGCAGCCCTCCAAGCCTGCACTGGCAGCCACTGGCCTCTCCTCAGTGCCTCTCATTCCTTGGAGCCAGTCTTCCTCCTCCCACAAAAGGCCATGCTCTTCACAGATGCTCTGTCAGCTCTGTCCTGTCTCTGTGGCTCTTGCCATCTCTCCCCCACCACCGGAGCACTGGCATCAAAATATACACTTGCTCATCCATCTTCCATTGCATGTTCTGTTTCCCATGTCTTCTCCTACTTTCCCAGCGTCTACATGTTAGAGATGCTCCTCCTTTGGCCCTGTTCACTTTCTCCTCTTTCCCCTAAATAATGCAATCCATTCCCATGAGTTCAAAATGATCTTTATATTTCCTGAAAGTTAACACCAGCCCAGACTCTCTTCCAAGTTCTGGACTCTCTAACTTCCTCTTGACATCTCTTCTTCCATGTCTCACAGACTTCTCAAATTTAACACATCCACAAAATCCTACTTTCTCACCCAACAACATACCTCCCAATGCAGCCCTTCCCTTCTCAGGAAATGGCGGCACCCTCAACCTGTTATTCAAGCCAAACACCTACAGGGTTCCATGATTCCTTCTTTCCTTTCATACCACACCTAGCTCACCAGTGAGTCCTGCCCAAAATGTATTTCTCATTAATTTCTCTGCTTTACCACCCATTCATTCAAGCCACCACTATCTGTGACTGGTGTCCTCTCTTCACTTCAGAGTATGATTACAGCTTAAAATTGGCTTTTAATATTCATGTTTGTTTTATTTTGCTTTTTATTTTTTGCCTGTCTCTCCCACTGTATTATTAATGCCCCCTGATTACATTTACTGGCTTGCTGATTTACTACAGCAGCCAGCACTGATCAAGTAATTAAGTATCCATTGAATGAATAAATGAATGGCCACGGTGTTTGCATCTGTAAACTACAGAGTCACTACCTCACAGTAAACTCATAAGGATTACTATAAAAACTGGATCCAGAACACAGCTCATAATGAAAGAAGCTTAAAGTTATTCCAAATGTTAAACACAGAAATAGCATACCATAGACTGAATTGTGACTCTCCAAAACTCTTAGGTTGAAGTCCAAAACTCCAATGTGATGGTGTTTGGAAGGGGCCTTTGGGACATAATGAGGTTTAGATGATGTCATGAGGGTGGAGCTGTCACAATGAGATTAGTGCCCTCATAAAAATGGACACAAGAGAGTTTGCCGGGTGAAAACACAGGGAGAAGTTCTGCAAGCCAAGAAGACGGCTCTCACTAAAAGCCCACCATGTTAGCACTTTGATCTTGTACTTGCCATTTAATCCATCCAGTATATTTTGTTATGACAGCCCAGGCTGACGAACACATCATATAATCCAGTAATCCCACTGCTGGATATATACTCAAAAGGAATGAAAATCATACATCCACACAAAACCCTGTACACAAATGTTCATAGAAACATAATCCATAATACACAAAAAGTGTAATTAATCTAAGTGCCCATCAACTGATGAATGGAGAAGCAAAATCTGGCAGATGCATAGACTGGAATATAATTTGGATGAGGTACTGATTCATGCTATAACATGGATGAACCTTGAAAACATTATGCTAAATGAAAGAAGCCAGGCACAGAAGGCCACATAGTCTAAGATTCTATTTATGTGAAATGTTCAGAATAGGCTAATCCAAAGAGACAGAAAGTAGATTGGCAGTTGCCTCGGGTTGGGCAGATTGACAGCAGGAAAGGGGAAGTGACTGATGATGGATACAGGGTTTCTTCGGGGGTGTTGAAAATGTTCTAGAATTAGATTGTGGTGATGGTTGTACAACTCTGTGAATATACCAAAAACCACTGAATGATTTAAATGGGTAAATTGTACGCCCTATGAAATATGCCTCAATAAAGCTGTTAATAAGAACATAAAGAGGAAGAAGAGAGCAGAGAATGAAGACAAGGAAGAAAAGGAAGGAGAAGAAGTTATGCATTACACATGAAATGTTTACTAGGCTCATCTTTAAAAATATAAATACTCTAATCTAAGTATTGGAGTTGAATCTAAGTTGTCGTCAATAAGAAGGACCACTGTTTTATGTACCACCAAGAAGGAAAACAAATAATTCCAGTTATAGCCTTATAAACCCATCAATTGTAAAGACTCTTCTTAATTTTGGAAATTTAAAAAAAATTAATGTTTTTTTTTTTTTAATTTATTTCTGAGAGAAAGAGAGACAGCGTGAGCAGGGGAGGGTCAGAGAGAGAGGGAGACACAGAATCTGAAGCAGGCTCTAGGCTCTGAACTAGCTGTCAGCACAGAGCCCGACACGGGGCTCGAGCCCATAAACCATGAGATCATGACCTGAGCCGAAGTCAGACACTTAACCAACTGAGCCACCTAGGCACCCCTGGAAATGTTAAAATATTGC
This sequence comes from Crocuta crocuta, assembly GCF_008692635.1. Taxonomy (NCBI): domain Eukaryota; kingdom Metazoa; phylum Chordata; class Mammalia; order Carnivora; family Hyaenidae; genus Crocuta; species Crocuta crocuta. Next base: position 388,142 of record NW_027533256.1, read on the forward strand.
TTTAATCTTTGTATCTTAAAATGAAATATGGTAGATTTCTTAAGTTCTAAGTGTCAGCTCCCAGTCCTTCTAAATAGAAATTACTTCTTTTTTTAAAAAAATGTTTCTTTTTGAGGAAGAGAGAGAGAGAGAGAGAGACAGAGGGTGAGCAGGGGGAGGGCAGAGAGAGAGATCCACACACAGAATCTGAAGAAGGCTCCAGGCTCTGAGCTGACAGCACAGAGCCCCATGAGGGGCTTGAACTCACGGACTATGAGATCTTGACCTGAGCTGAAGTCGGATGCTTAACTGTTTGAGCCACCCAAAAACCCCAGAAATTACTTCTCTAAAGTAATTCCTTTAACCATGAATTCACTTATAGGAAAATAAAAAAAGGAAATAACATTTATCAAACGAGTACTAGGAGGTGGATGTGACTTTGGCTTTGCATACATCATCCATTTCATCTTCAACAACTCTCTACACCAGCATGATGTTCCCATTTTATAGACAAGGGGAATGCTTCAGGAAAGTCCCACAGTTAGTAAACATCAGAGCCAGGACTCTAAGGCATGTCTCTCACTCTGCCACATTATGGATGAAAAGCTTAGATGAGAAAACTTGGTGACCAGAGACTTTCATTATGTGTTTTTCTTTTTAATGAACTCTATTTTTTCCAGCTGACACATCTGTATCAGCTATACAGATGTAGATGCCAGATCCATCCCATCATCCCCCACTTTTTCTTGGTCACCTCCTCTCAACATCAACTGGTATATATTAAAGGAATAGGAATTATTATCCATTTATGGAGAGTGTTTTGGGCCACCTGAGCTCCCTACCTTCAATAGGTGGGCTTGCTATGGAGGCTCCTAGAGCTGCAGAAATGAAAACACAGGGATACTTAAAGATGACACAGACAGAACAAAGTGGAAAATCAAAAACGCAGTGAGAAAAAAATGGTATGAAGAGCAGGTGCACCTCAATTTATGCTGCTGATGTCTTCCTGAAAATTATGTGTAGATCAAATTGATTTATAAACTAAATCTTATTGTAAATTCAACAAGAACATGGTGATGAAACCTTGCAATGGAAACTTTTATAATGAGAAAACTTCTTTTGTGCTGAGAGCAGCAATTCCCAATCTCTGATTGGAATTCAGTTTTCTTTTTTTTCTTTTCATGTGGGACCCACCTAACATACATTCCATAACCCTCTGATCTTTGGGGGACAGGAATGTCATGAGACTAAAAGATTGTTGAAAGACTTTTAAGATATGCCTGGATTCTACCATACTTACAACAACAGTCATTTCCATAATGCTTTAAATGTATATTTCAACCCAATGGAAGAGCTGGAAGATGCTTTCTGGAAGAGACAAAGAAGTGCAAGCTCAAGAATGGAATTCTAGGATCACTTAGAATTGGAAGGGGAAGACAGAAGGCTTAGAGGAGAAGCGTATATCTCACAGGTCCTCCAAAGCTGTGAACCCTTCTCTCTTGAAAACTCAAGGGAGGTGGCCAGAGTTGAAGGAGTCCAGCACCCCACTGCCAGAGGACCCCTCTGGCCTCCTTGCACATACAAAGCAAGTATCTCCCTGGCCTTCTTCTAAGGTCAAAGGTTGCAAAATGGCCACCCACATGGTTCTTTAACAACAGAAGTGTCATATTAGAACAGAAATTCGATTTCCAGCTCCATGTTCCCACTGGGGAATAATTCTTTAGAGTTGACCTACAGACCAGTCTCCCCAGGCTCCACTACTCCTGTTGCATTATGTCCAGCCTGGCTCCTGGGGGCATTTTCATTGAACCCCCGAGGGAGGCCCTTCAGAGCTAAAGCTCCACCATTGGGTCCAAACACGTCAGTCCAGAAGTAGTTCCACTTTGATGCAATCCCACCCAATACCCAGGACCTCAAGAGTGTCCTTTCTCTATTGTTGTGTCCGTTTTCAACGTTTATGAGACTATTCTTTTTTCCTTTTTTAAAAAATGTATTAATTTTTTTTTTTATCCATCCCAAATTCCTTCAGATCCTCTGGTCTTAAAGTGCCTGCCTGCCGGGTTCACCTTGTCCAGTGAGAATCAGTACTCTATATCACTGCTATCCCCAGAATCAGCACTGGAATCACATTGCCAGAGCTTTTGCTTCACAGACACACTTAATAAATTAAATTTACCCTTTTAGACCATAGGGTCTAGAGAAAAGTACTGATTTCTTTTCTGCCTTCCATCAGCATAATACAATCTTGATGCCATTCTTCTAAGAAGAGCCTAATACATTTATTTCTTCGAAGCACTATTAGCAGTAAACAGGAACCAGAAACTCAATGTATAAAGGCACAGGCACTCAGGTTCACTGTGCTCACATGGGGGGCCATGAGAGAGGGACAAATCTCAAACACAGGCAGGCCTACCAAGCGGGTACCACTTGGGTACCGAGTGATGTGCTCTGGGCATCTTCTGCTTTGACACTGACTGAAGCTACATAAGACATGGCAGGTGAAAACCAGCATTTTTAAAGCTCCTACCCACTCCAGGTTTTCTCAGCAACCTCAATCCATGTGGAAACTGCCAAGATCCCCCAGGTCTGTTTCTTGTCCTTTCAGATATGACCCACTGCCGCCAAACACTGGCTGAGCATGCGTGATCTGCCCCACACTGTTTTAAGCACATTCGCTGCAGTACCTCAGTATTCTCATGACAACCTTGCATTTTCAGCTCTAGTCTACAAGTGAAGCACCCGAAGCTTAGAGCCTAAATAATAATAATAACTATTCCTGAAGTCACTGTTCTAATCCTCTAAATATGGTAGGCACTTTGACACCAAAACTCTGCTGACTTGCTCAAGGTCACACTGCTGCTCAGAACTAGGGCTGGAGAGCATGCCTGGTGTGGTCAGAATCTAGAGCCAGAGGAGTAGCCATGGGCTCTGTGGCCTCCAGATCGCTGTGCAGCCCAGTCTCCTCTGCAGTGCCTCCAAAGACTGGCTGACAGAGTCTAGGATGGAAGTTCTATCTTCCTCAGAGCTAGGCTGGGAAAAATGTCTCCTTATATTATTTTTTTCTGAAATCTCAGGACATTAAAAATGTCTAGCAGAGGAGATGAGCCATATGAAAGAATTCTAGGTCATTCTTGAGCATATAAAGTAGTCTCAGGGGTATTTTTCAAACACAAGGAGTAGGAATTTGTATCAGGTATTCTTCTTCTTGGTGGGTTTGAAACTCCATCTAGTTCTGAAATAAAAAATCCCCAAGCTCTTGGATCTAATCCTCCTTGCCCACTTAGCCATGTATTCCAGTTTCTTTTTTAAAAGTCTACCTGAGGACAGAAATCATGCCCACCCTCATGAGGCTACCTGTTTTTCTTTTCATAGAAAATGGAAATTCTGGGGATTCTTGAGAAGTCTCTAGCAGCCATTAACCTGGCCACCAGTATCTGGGTTTTACAATAATGGCCCTAGGGAGCTCAGTAAGATTGTCAATCACTCACCCCGACTGATCTTAATAGAGAGTGGATAGGTGGAAGGTTTATAAATCAGGATGAGTCATTTGGTTCACCAAGGGAAAAGATAAATAAACCAACACTCCAATTAATTTTAACGTGAAAAGAAAATGCTTGTGAATAGTGCTTCACCAAGTCCGTAGGGTCTGAACAGCCTTAATTATTCACAATGCAAATTGCTTTTACTGCTTGCTGGATAATTTCTTAATGCCTTTCATCCTGTTTCCTCTTCTCTTCACTCATCTCCTCTCCATCTTCCCACCTCATCCCTGTTCTTTATTCCTGAAGAGCCAGAAGAAAAATTCTGGAAATGGCCTTCCAATCATCCTTTTAATTAAAAAAATGTTAAGCTTATTTGTTTATTTTGAGAGAGAGAGAGATAAAGAGAAGAAAAGGGGCAGGAATAGAGAGAGAGAGGGAGAGAGAGAAAGAGAGAGGGGGGAAGAGAGAGAGAGGGAGAGAGAGAGGGGAAGAGGGAGAGAGGAAGAGAGGGAGAGGGAGAGAGACAGAGACAGAGAGAGACAGAGAGAGAGAGAGAGAGAGAGAGAGAGAGAGAGAGAGAATCCCAATCAGTCTCCATGCTGTCAGCACAAAGCCCAACATGGGGCTCAAACTCATGAAACAAGAAATAATGACCTGAGATGAGATCAAGGATCAGACACTTAACCAACTGAGCCACCCAGGAACAGCTCTTTAAAATTTTTTTAATGAATCTTTTACTTGTAATAAATCTTCCCAAGATCCCAATCAGTTTAACCTGGGATCCCAAGACTCTCCTAGGCTTAAATAATCCCCAGATGGGCTTCAGAGGCCCCATGGACCCCTAGAAATTGTATGCAAAATTGCGAACTTTGGGTGGATATGTTCACCCAGAGGGGCACAGTTTTCATAAAATTCTCAAAGAGGTCTATGTCCCCTACACCCTCCAAAAAAAGAGCTTTATACATTAAAGAACTAATCCATACCTGCCTAATCACTGCAACATAAGGACATTTATGATGCAGATTGGGAGAGTCTAGACTTTGGAGCCAGACAGTCTCAGGTTCAAATCCCAGTTCTGTCACTTACATGCTATATGAATTTAGACAAGTATTTTAACTTCCCTGAGCCCTTGTTGCCTCATCTGTACCATGATGATCCCCCAAACAACTTCATTACAGGATTATTGGTGATTAAACAAAATAATACATGAAAGCACATAGCATTCATACACAATAGGGACAACATGAAAATCCTCTTTACATGAAAGAGAAAAAGGTAGTTCTAGACTCATTAACAATGAACTTGCTCTCTGATCTTTGGGAGGCACATCCTAGGCTTTGTTACAGGTGAAGCTCATGGTTCTACAAAGACAATCACGTTGGTATGGTCCCTGGGAAATCCACAAGAATTAGATAGTAGAAGCACTTTTTTTGAGCCTCATATTGAAATGTCCAATCTGAATTAAATAAAATTAAATTAGGGGCATCTTGCTGGATCAGTCGGTTAAGTGTCCAACTCTTGATTTTGGCTCAGGTCATGACCTCACAGTTCATAAGTTCAAGCCCCACATTGGCTTTCTGCTGTCAGGAGGGAGCCCGCTTCGGATCCTCTGTCCCCCTCTCTCTCTGCCCCTCCTCTGGTCACATTCTCCCTCCCTTCCTCTTTCTTTCTCTCTCCCTCCCTCTCTCTCTCTAAAAAAACAAACAAACAAAAAAAAAAACAACAACAAAAAACAACAAAAAAAACATTAAAAAACAAACAAATAAAATTAAAATAAATCTCCAATGCTCTGCTTCCCCACCCACTTTACCCACTGCCCACCACCCCCAGCATAATATGACAAGCAAAGTCTAAATACTTCAATCACGTAAAATGTGGAGTTGCATCACTGTAAGTGCACTAAACTAAAATGACCTGAGAGAGCCTTCGCAGTTAGCCACCAGGGGTCCTGCTGCAAGAGCCACATTTTCTCTATCCCAGTAGCATCCTGGTTCTACCTGGGCCAGTGGGCTGCTCTGGGGTAAATACCAATGGGATGACTCTAGAAGTTTTGGCTGCTGGGACTTCCAGGGCAGCAGGAATTGTTCCAGGAACACCTTGATTAGTTGGCTCCTGTTTTATTGGCCAGATTCCAGATTTCAGGGAGGAAGAGTGAGGAAAACACTGAGGAAAAGAGGACCCCACCTTTTGCATTTCTGCTTCCTGAGGCAAAGCTGCCCCAACCCCCAGGAATAAAAAAAGAACTTTAGCCTAATTAGCCTAATTAGCAGAGACTAGGTCAGGGATTGGAGCTGATAGTCATTCTCTAGATAACTGACTTTTTATTATGAACTGGACTGTGCAGTCCTACTGAAGGACTGAATAGCATTTAAATAATTACGCCATTTCTCTTCAGCTTTAAAGAACTATAATTTGGAGGTCATTTAGAGTGATCATAGTTTTTCTCATCAGACTATGTTGTAACACAGAATGTGTTGGTTTTTCAGATGACATTGACGCAGCCACTTTCTCATCTTGGTCTTCTCAGGTGATGTTTGCCCATCTGTACTGTCATCCTTAAAATTCTTACTATCAGCCTTATTCCCCAGTTAGAGAAGCTATTTGTCTTCAAAGCAAATTTAAAAGACAGTGCAAGAAAGTTAGAACATACCTGGGATGAACCACAAAAGAGAACCTCATAAGGGTGGAGGCTTTATTGGGAGATCTTCTTGATTGGACTTGCAGACATGGTGGTAAGAAAGGGAAGGGAAGAAGATTGGGCTGATGGTTTCAAAAGCCTCTGTCAAGGGCTAATGAAGATCACTAGGCTACAAGTCCATTTTCTCAAATGTGGGTATTCTGACCTTTCTCCTCATTCTGACTGACTGTCATGTCTCCTTCCCTTTCTCAGTTCTGGGGGGTGGTCCCCTAACCAAGGATAGCTTCTCTGGACAACATAGTTTTGGATACCACAGGTTCAAGGAGGGTGAGCTCAGGCCACAAATGTGGTCACCTGGCAGACATCATAAGCAAAATGTAGAAGGAGGTAAAAAGCCTCATTGATGCTGGTTCACTTGCAGAACCAAAGAGCCCAATGAACCAGAGATCTGGGGCAGTAAGGAAGTGTGTGGGAGTCTCCACTACTTGGAATATTGCCTGACATCAGAGAAGTTCCAGAACAGAGCAGTCCTTGAGCAAGCCGACTGTGCCTCGCCCAGCATGAATTTGATGACTACAGAAGGGCTGGGAATTTCCCTGCCACGGTGCTGCTATCGGCTTGCTGCTGAAGTCAGGGCACAAAGAAAGGGTGCTTTCCATGAGTCCACTGATCTTAATCCCTGCCTCTATCTCTTCTCTTTTGCCAAATTTGCTGAATATCTGGGATGCTACAGTTCCATGGATCCAGACACACCTGGGGTTTGGCTGATCTAATTAGCCCTAGATGTGTCTGCTCCCAAAATAGAGTGTTAATTATTCTAATTTCTGCTCTAACCAACAAGGCATGGCCTGGGCCCATGGCTCATAGACCCATATTGGGAGAGGAACCACATTCCTTCTGCACAGTTCCTAAAAGGCTTTCTATCCCAAATGACTATAGTTTTGAAAGCTGAAGCTCCATCAGAAGATGGAGCTGAGCACAGGGATCTATGTACATACCTTCTCCCTTTGCATACAGCTCCCAAGTCCCTGGATCCAAATGGAGAGCACTGGTGAACTTGCATCCTTTGGGAAGGTCCTCACACTACAAGAAAGGGTTGTAGGACAGTCCTAACACCTGGAAATTGAGCCCAGAGATCAGGAAAGCAGGGCTGCTTCTCCCCAGTGTTGAAGACCAGGATGCCTTGAAATGAGTCAGGGCCCAAATCAAGCCTCAGCTCCCTAGAGAGGCTTTCCCTTAGCCGACTGAAGTGCGGGACCACTCCCTTCCCTCACGTCCACACTGCCCTAGACTCACCTCCACTGTAGAGTTAATTTAGAGCATCTATCCCTGGAGCTAGAGCTCCCGGGATTCAGATCTTGGTGCTGCCCATTACCTATGTGACTCTGGGGGAGCTCCCTTGCTTCTGTGAAGCCCTGTCTTCTCATCTATAAAATGAGGATGATGATAGTAGTAAGGCTCAGATGAGTTAATAAGAAGAAAAAGCTTAGCACGTGGACTAGAACATACTAGAACACAGTAAGCTGCTATTGTTACCACTACTACTACTTGTCAGATTCCATATGAGACTGTGAGCTCCTGAGAGCAGAAAGTTTTTCCTGTTTCCATCTGCGGCCCCAGTACCCAGCACAAAGCATGGGACACAGGTTCAATAAATGTTTGACGGATGAATGAATGATGTCAACCCAGCAAGGAGTGGTAGAATACTGACACTCAGTTTTACGAGGCCATGGTTGCCCTACTGAGTTCTCCTCTGCAGTATCCCGAGTGAAGGGAGGATGCCATGGGGTACACCAGCCAGACAGGATCTGAGCAAGGTGAAGACAGACCTCACCTTGAATGTGTGGCATTCAATGTGGCAACGGAACAGACTAACATTAATGTTGACCGACTCGGCGTTCTTGGGCACATGCATTTGCTCTCAGACCTCAGTCCATCCACTGGTGTGCCTAAACAGAGGCTGAAACCTAGGAAGATGGGGTTGTTATTTCAGGAAGAACAAGGCAGGGAGGGGGTGCATGTCTCCCCTTATCCCAGGGAACCCCACCATGACTAGAAAAACCAGCAAGCTGGCAGCAGATCCTGCTTCTGAAGTCACGGCAGAAGCCAACTGGTATCTCCAGTAATTCTCCAGAGTTGTTGCTGTCACCAGCCCAAGGGTCAGTTTCTCCCCATCATGGGCCCTGGGCAGGCAGTGTCACGCTCTGCCCCTTCCTGAATCCACAGGGCAGCAAGTCTGTGACACTCCTGCAGCTGCTCACAGGCAACTCACAGAGCTGGCCTGGGCTGCTGGCCAATGGGTAACCATCTCTGAAGAGGCATTCATAGCTTTGCTCCCGTGACCTTAAGAGGAGGCAGGCGCTGAGACCTGGCAGGCAGCCAAGGAGCCATGGAGGCCATGTGCCCAAATGCAGGAGAATAACCACCCCCTTGGAAACTGAAGTCCCAACTGCAGCAAGACAGCACCGTGGGCCCCTCCCGCAGGCTCGCTTCCTTACCTGAGCTCTGACTAAACAACCCTGTGATACTGCAGGCTTGGCCTCCAAATACCGGTTCAAGAAATATCCTCTTGGGGCGCCTGGGTGGCTCAGTTGGTTAAGCCGCCAACTTCAGCTCAGGTCATGATCTCATGGTTCGTGAGTTCGAGCCCCGCGTGGGGCTCTGTGCTGATAGCTCAGAGCCTGGAGCCTGCTTTGGATTTGGTTTCCCTCTCTCTGCCCCTCCCCCACTCACACTCTATCTCTCTCAAAAATAATAAACATTTAAAACAAAGAAAGACATATCCTCTTGCCCATGCCCTGGGGGCCTCCTTTGCCAAGCCCTATATGACTGCCAGGCAGGAGTCTAGAGAAGGGAGGGGAGCCCTGTACAGCAGGAAAAGATGTGTTCTAACAGTCCTTTGTGACTTTAGACATGGTATTTAATCTCTTTTGAAATGCCAAATAATATTGAAAAAGGGAATGCTATTTTTAAGATTTTTCAGAAAGGGTCAGGAACCAGTGAGAGTTTGGGAACTTGGCCTGGAGGGTTTCTACCCCTGCTGTGTGTACATATCACTGCTCTATTTATAACTGGCATCAGTCTCCTCACCCTAACAGTTACACATGGAAACAACACAGTAATCCAGGACTTAACAGATGTACACTTCCCTTTCCCCTACCTACTTCCTCCCTGAGATCTGGAATATTCTGGACCGTCAGTAATGGCCGAAAGGGGTTGAACAAATGTAGAGCCCAGAAACAAAGACCCCCACCCCCCTTCGTCTGTGTCCAGGAAACACCCTATCTGACCCATCTCAGCCTCCCATACCCCCCCACCCCTGCCTGAGCATGAAGTGGCAAGGAGAAGACCCCTGCCACCACAAACATTTGTCAGCGTGATTTGGTGAGGTTCAGCACGGAAAGCAATTTCTTACTCAGAAAATCATTTATCATGGACAGTCTGTCGAAAACAATCTCATTTCAAACCCTTCCCAGGGAAAAAAGAACTGACAACTGGCACTATGTAATCTACAACACGGCCACTGGGACTCATTTATCTTTCCCTCTCCCAGCCCAGAACTGGATGCTTTCAGGAGAGAAGAGGAATAAATCACATCGGCTCTAAGGAACCTGTTCATCCCGCAGGGACGGGCTTCAGGTAAAAGGAGGAGTCATCAGGACCGCCACACACTCCCGGGTGTGTCGCCGGAGATTTTTTATGGTCTCCATTTTACTAACAGCCAATGTCCAGAAAAAATAACCTCGGTATTCTAAGAGAGAGATGCACCTCCCCCATGACAAAATATGTTCTTTTTGTACTTTTCAGTTCATCTTAAAAGCCAGAATTCTCCTTTCTCAGGAGCAACAAAGGCAAGGCTTATTGCTGTTTTACATAATCTAAGTTCCCCTTTGCCTGGAGCATAGGGGAACTTTCCTTTGCCAGACCATAGCATGGAGTTTATGGCATATTAGATAATTATTCTGTGCATGCCGTTTCCACTGACGTCAATGCCCTGGAAACAGCCAGAATATCAAGCAATTTGAGGTCCATGGAGAAAAGCAGAAGATGGAAAAATTTCCCTGTTAAGTTCCGGGCATTTTTTTGCAATTAGTTACAGATAGGAAAAGTGATCAATCACTTTGCTTACTGAGTGTCTGACTAAAGCCAGGTTCTGGTTCTGAGGTTCACCAGGCTCTGGAAGATGGCTGTGAACTCCAAAGTTCTATTATTCTAAAGCTCTGGCCCGTCAGCATCTTGGAAGGTGCTGCCAAATGCAAATTATGGCATAAATGCTATACAGAACCACCTTCCTAGATGGGCAGCTTCTTCCAGTTCTCAGAAGGATTTACATTGCAGATCCTTATCCACTATGATTATAACGATTTTGATTCTGAAATCAAAAGTGTTGGTACGTGTGATGTTTTACTATCAAATGATTCCCAAATGGCTTTCATTTCACTGTCATTATCAGGGGTCTGACTTTAGAAGAAATAATAGGTGATTTTGGCCAAGAAAAATGTAGGGGTTAAAGGTATGGGCTCACATCCCCCTTCTGCCACCTCCTAGCTGCCACCTTATATAAGCCATTGTCACTGCCCTTTGTGTTGGTTTCCTCACCTGTCCCACGGGGTGGGACAGGTGCATACCTTACAGACTGCTGAAATAAATGAGGTGATACTTACAAGGGACTCAGCACAATGCCTATCACAGAATAAACATTTAATTCAATTTTTTGTTAAACTCTCAGCCAGAAGTGAATGAGGGAGTGGCCCAGTTGGGCAGTTTCCTGGGCATCCATCTATAAGGTGCTGGAAAAGTAACAAGATGGAAAAATCGTCTTCTTTCTCTTTGCTCACACAAGGCTCCATCTCTCCACTAAATATTTAATAAACATGTAAAGAAAGCCAATTTGAATGCAAAAATTATTAGCCAGCCTACGTATCTCCTTGGTTTACCATTCTCCCATTCTGTTTCTCATTCTCAACCATTATTTAACCACCTCTAGTGAGCAGAAATTCCAACTCTGACCACCTGTAGTCACACAGTGACCCCTCACGAATTACTTCCCATGGGACCACCCCCATGCCATCACCATCAATGGGGCCAAACCCCAAGGGAGGAGCGGTCCTCAGTGCTTACTGTACGAGGACCTACAGTGCTTGAGACCAAGAAAAAAACAACCCATCATGAACTGCACCACTGTGACTTATCAATGGGTGTTATTCGGGAGATGCAGCCGAGCTTTAAATGTACAGATCCTACTACATCATAAGTGATATAAATAACTGTTGTCTCCTCTGAAGTTAAGGAGGCAATTTGTGGCCAATAGTTGCTCACTTTTTTTTTTAATGATAATAAGGCCATGTTATGGCAGGAACACAGAGATCAATAACCACTCCAATCACCAAGTCCATCCCAAAACATGGACATGATGCATCATCCACCTGAGAAATCTCCAGATCAAGAGTTAGCCCAGTTTACCCTCCTGATTTTGTCATTTCCCTTGCCCCCATCAACGGGTATACACATAGAAAATAAATTTATACATAATACAAATACTTTATTTGTAAAATAAATTTATAAATTTAATAAATATTTCATTTCTAAAACAAAATAATTTAATTAAATGTGCTTTGGCAGGAAGTCCACTGCAAAGAAAACACTCTATGATAAGGCCCAACAGCAAAAATAAAATAATAGTAAGAATTTAAAAGCAGATTGTTTAAAATCCAGCTCTTTCACTCTGCCTGTCTACATCATTGAGAAGGAAGAACAATACAATTTCCAGCCTACTATCTACCAGGCATGTGCTGGGAGATTACTCATCCCTTCACTCCATTGGTAAGGTAAGTGGTATCATGGCTATTGTATAGACAAAAGATTCACATAGATTATAACAGGCTATATTCTGCAACTTTCAGATTATAACAGGTTACATTCTGCAGACCTAGATCTGAATCCCAACTCTGAGTCCAAAGTCTGTAGGAAACAATTTGGTGATACTTCAAAAAGTTAAGCAGAATAATAAGATGACCCAGCAATTCCAATCCTAGGTATAAAAGAACTGAAAGCAGGAATTCGAACAAATTCTTGTGCAGAAATGTTCATAGCAGCATTATTTAAAAAAATAGCCAAAAAGTAGAAACAACTCAAATGTGCATCAACTGATGGATGGATAAACAAAATGTGACAAATCCATACGCTGGAATATTATTCAGTCATAAAAAGGAATGAAGTACTGGTGCATGGTCCAACATGGATGAATCTTGAAAATATAATGCCCTGTGAAAGTAGTCAGACATAGGTGTATAATTTCATTTATATGAAATGTCCAGAAAAGGCAAATGTGTAGAGACAGAGAGCAGACTGTTGGTTGCCAGGGGCAGGGAAATGACTGCTTATGGGTATGGGATTCTTTGAGGGGTGATAAAAGTGTCTTGGAACTGGAAAGAGGTAATGGTCGCCTAACATTGTGAATGTATTAAATGCCACTGAACTGTACGCTTTAACACGGCTTATGCTTAATTTTATGCTATGTGAATATTACCTCAAGTTGAAAAACAACCAAGAGTGGTAAAGTATATAAGATGATTTTATAAGTTCTCTATTCAACTGTATCCTTTGCAGATGAGAACATTGAGCCTGTGAGTCTGTCCAACCTAGAGTTGCACAGTAAAACGTCAAGGTTTTTTTGTGCAGTCAGGATTAGAAATGAGCCCTCTGACAATTAATTTCATGGAACTGGACATCCAGGCTCCCAAGGGCACTGGAGAAAGAGGAAAAAATATGGAGGGAAACAGATCTTCCTCAAGCATAACTGAGGGCATATCAACTCCTGCCTCTCTGGCTTACGGCTAAGGTTCCTGGGAAGTCTTCCTCCACCCCTACCCCAGGGAAAATGCCTTCTGTTTCATGTGAACATGAGCTATGGAGGACTCAGCATCATAGAAAATCCTTGACTCCCCACAACAGAGCCATGCACACGGTCAGGAGTCTGTACCATTTGCTTCCGCTTGAGGTGAAGCAAATAACCTCAATCAACAATCTGATTACTTCTCTAATTTCCAGAGCTCGTTCATTACTGAAGCCACACTGTCTCCAGAGAAAGACCTTAAGTAACAAGGATTTTAACACGCCTGGACTGACAATTTACTTAGCCTGGGCTTCAGTTAGGACCTGGTGACTGAAGCAATCAGTTATTTTATCCATTATTTTGCTAACATTATCAAAATCCTGTAATACTCAAGGTCTTAAAGTGACATTTTCCTCTCCCTTACTATTTGTACATGTGACTAGGAGAAAATTATGTTTGATGGACATGTTTAAGAAACATAAATTCTTGAATAGATTCTTTCCTCCTTGCTCTGAACACAGATTTCTTTCTACTGAACAAATTCAGCACTGGCATGAGAAGTCATGAAGCTAGGGATCCATTCTTTCTCCCCTGGCTTGGCTTTCCAAAGCATGTGGCTTTTACATTCTTTCTTTGCATGCATGGAAGTGTGCATGAGGATGTGGTGAGTGTGTGCAGAGATGCGTGGGCATAATGAACGTTTTTCTCTGTTAAAAACTCCAATGAAATTGATAATCATGACATGTTGAGATCCAACTCTCTAAAGATTTTGTCATGTTTAGGTCTATCACAAATCCTCTTAACATTTCTATAGATTGTAACTAAAACTCAAGTCTTCTAGGAAGAAAAATACCAGTTACTAAGATCAACAGCCCAAAAGTCACTCTTCATTTTTCTCTATTTTCAACAAAACACCATGGTCTGTCTGTGATACCAGCGTGTGTTCATCCCCTCACTGCTTCCATCCAAGCCCACGGCATTATTCTCTCAACTGGACCAATGAAACAGCCTCCCAAATATTTTCTTCCTTTAATCTTGTGCCCCACACTCTCTTCTTCATATCACATCAGAGTGACTTTTTCTGGTGACATCTTTGTTGAGTTATGATTCATATATGACTCATATATTCATATATCATACAATTCACCCCCTTAAAGTATACAATTCATTGGTATTTAGTATATTCACAAAGCTGAACAACCATTACCACAGCAAATTTTAGAATATTATGATCACCTTAGAAAGAAACCCTGTACCTTTTAGCCATCTTCCTCAATTTCTGCACTCCTACAGGCCCTAGGCAACCACTCATCTATTCTCTGTCTTTCTGTATTGCCTATTCTAGACATTTTGTATAAATGGAGCCGTATAATATGTAATCTTTTGTGATTGGCTTCTTTCCCTTAGCATAACTTTTTCATGGTTCACCCATGTTGTGGCATATATCAATACTTCGTTCCTTTTCATGGCCAAATAATATTCCCTCATGGGGATATACCACATTTCCTTGATCCAACTGTCCATTGATAGGCATTTAGGTTGTTGCCATTTTTTGGCAGTTATGGATAATGATGCTATGAACACCTGGGTACAAGCTTTCATTACTCTTGGTTATATTCCTAGAAGTGGAATAGTTGTGTCTTATGGTAACCCCATGATTAACTTTTTGAGGAATTGCCAGCCTGCCTTCCAAGGCTGCTGCACCATTTTTCATTCCCACCAGCGATATACAGGGTTTCGATCTGTTGACACTTTTATCCTTGCTGACACTTGTTATGAAGTGTCTTTTAGTATAACCATAGTAATGAGTGTGAAGTGGTATTTCATTGTGGTCTTAATTTGTACTTCCCTGATGATGAGTGTGTTGATGAATATCCATCCTTTGCTCATTTTTAAATGAGTTGTATTTTTATCAATGAGTATTCAGAGTTATTTATATATTCCAGATACAAGTCTCTTATCAGATACATGATATGCAAATATTTTACACCATTGTGTAGACTCTTTTTACTTCTTGGTAGTGTCCTTTGAAGCAGAAAAGTTTTCAGTTTTGATGAGGTCTAATTTATGTATTTTTTCTTTTCTTGATTATGCTTTGCCATCATATCTAAGAATTAATTGCCAAATCCGATGTCAAAAAACTACTCCCATGTTTTCTCTGAAAATTTAATGCTTTCTGCTCTTCCATTTAAGTCTTTGATCCATTTTGAGTCAATTTTGCATATAGTATGAGGTGGAGGTCTAACTTCATTATTTTACACATGGCTCATCCAGTTTTCCAATCACCATCTTATGAAAATGTTATTCTTTCCCCATTGAATGATCTTAGCACCCTTATAAAAAACCAATCAACCACAGACCATAGATGTATGGGTTTATACCTGGACTCTCAGTTCTATTCCACTAATCTCTATGTCCACAATGTTGTTTTTTTTTTAAAGTAGAAATCACATTATTCATCTCTGAATAAAACAGCTCGACCCCCAGCACAAGTCATTCTCTATTCCAAGGGTTTTTACCTAGCGGCACAGACTCAGGGATAATATTCAGGGATTCTACGACCTTAGATGAGAAAAATCACATCTTTACTTTTATCAACGTCTAACTCCAATATAGCATGTTCTTTAATTATAAATGTGGGCAACAAACTAGGACAGAATTAATGAAACTTCTGATTCTCTTAGCAATAAAAATATCAGATATTTACATATGAGACTATAATTGATGCAGATACCTCAAAATATCATTTACATTAATCATACTTTAAAGGGGTGTATGCTGAGTGAAATAAGTCAGGCAAAGAAGGACAGATACCAAATGTTTGCACATATAGGTGGATTAGGAGGAACTTAATGGAGGACCATGGGGGAGAAGAAAGAAAAAATAGTTGGGGAGAGAGAGGGAGGCAAACCATGAGAGACTCTTGAATGCTGAGGACAAACTGAGGGCTGATGGGAATGGGGGAGAGGGGAAGGGAGGTGATAGGCATGGAGGAGGGAACCTGTTGGGATGAGCACTGGGTATTATATGGAAACCAACTTGACAACAAACTATTTAAGAAAAAAATTAAAAATTAAAATTAATGGGGTGTATTAGAACTATTGCACTTGATCTTGATAATAATGTATGAATAAAGAAGCATACATACTTTATCATGAATTTGTTTTTTATATTCTGATAACTATATCTCAATATAACTGGTTTTCTCATAATCCAGTATTTTACATTATGCATTTATAAATACACTCAAAAGGGAGTAATAGTCTCCATTAGACTGCCAAAGAAATCCTCAGGACAAAAATGTTAAGAAACTGCTTTTCCCATTACCAATCTTATTTTCTTCCCATAACTGATCATCAACTGAAATTATCTTATTTATTCATTTGTCGATGTGTTTATTATCTGTCTTCCTCTGACACTACAATTGGTAAGTGTCTGGTACTTAAAATAGTGCCTGGCACATAACAGCCATTCAATAAATATTTATTAAGTTAATTACTAAATCATCAGTCATTTTTCTAAACAAGAGCTAAACCATCAGCTTAATAAAAATGAAAACTACTGACACCAAGTTAGTGATGTACAATTCATGCTGAAAATAATTTCATATTCATATCACCAGATTTAATAAATGGCAATATAGTCTAGCCCTGTACTAGATGCTTTATGTGGAGTATTCATTTACGGTTCTCAGTACTAAGGAGCAGAAATTACTCTGATCCATATTTACAGTTGTGGACATTAAGTCTCAGAGAGGGTAATTTCTTGCCAAGGGCATACAGCTAGTAAGCAACAGCATCAGTATTTGTAAACAGGTCTACTCACCTCAAGTTTTTAACTGCAACAAAACAATTCTAGGGGGGAAAAAAGAGTTGGGGGGATTTCAGAGAAAAAGAGAAAGATTTTTCTTATTGTTAAATTGAGAAGGCTGAGGTCCTGTGAAGAAATATGCCCTGGGACATAGAATTCAGCAGAGATTTCCAGTAAAACATTCTTTCCACTGTCCTGTTTACAAGCCATAGCAGGAAAACCCCTTAGCAAAATTATAGCAGAACTGGATGCTAACAGATTGTTTCACATAGAAGGATGAATTTCTGAAAAGGTTGATTTTGCAAGCACAATTAATACTAGCAGTTATCAACCAAAGTCTGTTCTTCCCTTTGCTAGGGTCCAGCTTGCTTCTCTAAATATTAGGACTCAGCCTCATTCAGGACATTAAGCACTTCATTAAACTGAAATCCAAGTTAATTTGATTGCACAATTACAAACGGTCCCTGGCTGGAGATTATCTCATTTGTCAGGTGTCAAGGGGGTAGCATGGCCTGATGGCATGTTGGATTTGCATTTTATCCCCAGCTTGAGGTCTTGGTATTTTCTGGTTTTGACCTCATCAAGCCTTACAGTGGGGATGTTAAACTGGAGCAGGGAGACAGATGTTCTCCTTACCAAAGCTATCAAGGGCACCTGGAGGCCCATCCGTTGGGTTGGGCACAGGAAGAATCCTGGTCACCTAGAAATGGCAGCAATGGGGTTGAACCAAATGTGCCCAGGGCAACTCACTCACATGGGGAGCATGCATCCAGGTGGCCCCTTTCTCGTCCCCTGTGCCCAGCTTTACCTTACTAACAGTAGGCTCACCTGTTAAGCTATTCAACTTGGATGTACATGGTGATAGATAAATCCTGTTGTATTCAACCTTGATTTTACTGACATTAACAGACCCTGGAAACACTAGACTCTAAATTAACATTTCCCTCTCCCCTGATATTCATGCACGTGATCAAAGGACCCACCCCCAGTCCTTTCCAGGAGAGACCCCTCCTCCAGCCAGCCTAGTTCCCTCACTGACTCTGGTATAAAGATGTTAACCTTGCCCAGAGAGAAGTCTGGCCTTGACCGTCAGCTTCTGGGAGGCAATCTCTAGCCTTTGGAGTGTCATGCCCAATTAAAAGTCATTGCTTGAGTGTCTTGCATCAGCCAGAAAGTAACAATGAGATTGGCAAGGTGAAGAGGATGGATAACCACACCAGAAAGTCTCACACTGTGATGTATAGCAGGGGCTTGGGGTCATGTGGTATTTGCAACTTCCAAAAAGGCTGGGGACTGCGGTCAGTCCCCCAAGTTTGTGTGTCAGAGTCCCCCAAAACACTCTGAACATCTACCTTGGTGAGCTTCCCCCACTGGCAATATTCTTTGTTATGTCGTCAGATATGGATGCTGGAAAAGTGTATCCTTTCCCTGAAGGAAACTGTCTTTGAAACTAACAACTTTTAATGAGCTTTGTCCTTCTAGTGAATAATAAAAGCTGGGGATGGTTTGGGGAGCTCTTTGAGCTTGGGGCTGGTATTGGAAGTAAGGGTTATTTTGTGGTCTGCTCACCCTATCCCCTCCTTCCATACTACCTAAATTCCACCCTTGCCTGGACCCCATCCCCCTGGTGCCCCAAATTACTGCAGCTCAGAGAGCACGCTCTTTTCTGGACTCAGAGCTAACATTGCTCATACTACTTTTTCACAAAACCCATAGGTAAGATACAGATTTTACATCACAAGCCGGTACATATGTACATTTACACAGTACACACAGCTCTATGTATATAACATAGACAGATTTTCCTCAAATCACCCTGACCTTCTGGAGAAGTATTTACACCAAAGGCTGTTCAATCTCATCTTTTAAAAGCACTCATTGTGACCCACTCTATTGCCTTCCCAAACTATTCATGAGTTGAGGGTTGCAATTTGGAGAAGCCCAGGTCTTATACACCACCTTGATAATTAACCACATCACTGCTTTGCAACTTCTTGTTTTGTTTCCTAATTTTATTGTGTTCACGTCTTGTCTCTCTAAAGACCTGATGAAAAGCTTCGAACCAGACTTCAAAAAGACAACAGAAATACCTAAATTTGGGGGGTCACTTTCATGCTGGGCACTATACTAAGAGCTTTTACTGGCATGATCTGATTCCTTGAACACACTGCCACAAGGTAGATATTATCGCTGTCCCTTGTCACCATTTTCACCCAAAAGACCTTACAGCTTGGAAAGGTTAACTAGCTCGTCCAAGAACAGGACTATGAAGTGGTAAAGCAGGATAAGCCCAGGAGGGTCTAAGCCTCAAATCCTGCTAATTATTGAGTGGTGCTGCCCTTCCTTTCCACCCATTCTCATGCCAGGCCAGAGCCCCCCAGCGACCTTTGACTTCCATGGACAAGGCCGCAACAACACACATGAATGCATAAAACTGGCCACGCAACTCAGGGCGGAAGAAGCTGGAAAATGTTTCTGCCAGTCAGCACTCTTTTCAAGCAAGGGTCACTGACCTTCTGCCCCTACACAGCACTGCCAGGCCTGTCTGTCACGGTTCCCCTCATTCATCTCAGGGGAGTCTCCTTCTTCCGGAACACCAGTCACCCCTGACTGCTTCCCCCACCCTGCACCAATTAAACTGTCACAGTTGGCTGGGCTGGAAACAGGTGCAAGCAGGAAGAAATCCGAAGGAAGCTGGGAATTCACGGGAGATGGGGTTTCTCTTGGAAGCTGCTCTTCGGTTTTCTGTCAAACTGGTCTGAAGACTGGTCGGATGAGCCCACAGAGGTCCCCAGAGACTCTGTAGCCATAGGTGAGAGACAGCCTTCTGGAGAAGTGGCAGCCGCTTGCACCTGTTTGGGTACCCCATAGCTGCCCAGGTCCTGGTGCTCCAGAGCTGTGTCTCGGATGAAATGCTCTTGGCTGGGGATTGTTTATATCCCTGGATTGCAACCCAGGGAGAAAATTTCCCTCTCAATATAGGCGCTAACCCACAGTGTATAAGAGAAGCAGAAAAGAAAGAGTGTTTGGTTCTGCCCTGTAGACTCATCTCACCTTCACTGTTTTCAGAAAGCACCACACTGTTTTCAGTGTTGCCTAGTGGTGAAGCAATACCCAGGAAGCCTAGGGGCCTCCCTTCCCTGGCTTCATTAGCATTGCCCCTCCATTTTCAAGATTTCTTTTTTTATTTATTTTTTTTAAGGTTTTTTTTTATTTATTTCTAGAGAGAGAGAGAGCGTGAGCAGGGGAGGGTCAGAGAGAGAGGGAGTCACAGACTGAAACAGGCTCCAGGCTTTGAGCTGGCAGTCAGCACAGAGCCCGACGCGGGGCTCGAACCCACGAACCGTGAGATCATGACCTAAGCGAAAGTCGGACGCTTAACCGACTAAGCCACCCAGGCGCCCCTCCATTTTCAAGATTTCAAATGCAGTGGGGGAAAGGGGTATATATGACTGCTTGAGATGAGAAAACACACTACAGAGAGACTTGCCCTGGATGTGTTTTATATTCCTGGAGGGAAGGGTTGTTAATCAATTTCTACTTAGCCTTTGGGTATGAGGACTGTTCTCTGTCTGTCATGTAATCTTCATGGCAGAAGAAACAGCAGTCTATGAGCAGATGAATGCACCCTACAGAGCAGGAATCCTTAACTTGGGGTACATGGACCAACTTTAGGGTCCCTGGCAAGCAAAACTCCCACAGCATTCATCATATTTCCAGAGGGGTGCCTGACCCACAAGAGAACCACCATCACTGCACATGGAAATCTATACACAGTGCCTTCCGTAATTTTACTTGCTCTAGGTACCAGCTCTCACTCATTCATGCCTCCTCCGAGCATATGCATATAAGTGCACACAGATATGCAGCCACCAGATACCCCGTCCTTGCCTACTCCCCAGCCTCACTAGGTACTTGATAACAGATTGTGCTTCAAGGCACTTACAGACTGCATGGCTGCCTGGAGCACATCTCAATTATTACTACTGCTCTTTACAGACCTTGCCTTATCATTCCTGTTCATGCTATTATAAAGAGGGCAAAATCCTTCATGCATTCCCCACCCTTCTTCCTGATGCTAGAGGAAAGGCATATGCCAGGTAGAGTCATCCAATGGCATCCATGTCTTTCATCTTTCTCTACATACAATCCCTGCAGTTCCCTCTGCATCAAGGCATCAAGATCAATTGCATCTCAAACTGGGCCATTGGTTCATTTCTGGGTGGGAGGTAGGGGGAGACAGGGAGAGAAAGGTGAAAATATCAGTTCTCAAAGGAAGAGACGGGGGTTCTCTGCCTGGGCATAAATAGGAACATGGATTGAATATCTTTAAGAAGGACAAGTGCCTTATAGTAGATTCCAACATTTAATTGGCAGGCCCTAGATTCCTACCTACATGTTCTTCCTGAGAGTATCATAAGTGAAAGGTGGTATGAGTATTTTCCATTTGGAAACCAGACTGATGAAGCAGCTCTACTGGAATCAGGGTTATCATAATGGAACGGCCATCTATTTTGCAGCTCTGAAAATATCTGAGCTCTATATTCAAGAACTGCCTAAAAGTGCTACCTTAACATTAACTGCCAAGTTTCCATGTAAAAAGTGAAAGATGAGGAGATGAAGATACATCTCTGACTTGGGACCATAGCTAGGAAGAAAGATCCAGAAATGCTTCTGATTTTGTTTTTAAAGGTGCCATCGCATAAGAATTTCATCAGTAAGTGCTGAACTGAATGCTCGGCAAATTGCAAACTTTAAAGTTGATAAAAAAAATACAGCCAAGATTTATCTATGTTAACCCATGCTTTTATACCCACATATGCTAGAAATTAAACCAAGTTTCATATAATGTGTGCATTTAGACAGGTCAGAAGATAGATTCCAACAGGGATCAACACACATGCTCAGTATAATCAACTCAGTTTTGGTCAAGTTAATACACTAGCAGAACAGACAGATTTGGGCCTCTATTCTTATAAAGAATCTGACAATTTAAGGGGGTTATGTTCACTTCCATTTATGTCCTGGAAAATACACTCTTGTGACTTAGCAACCATGTTTAAAAAGCTCTTGCAGTTCTTAAACAAACAGAGCGTATGTTTATGAGGTCCTAACAACGTTATTTTCAGGGATGACGTAGAGTTTTTGATATGTAGCTTTAGGGATTTACAGTAAGTCATGGGTGATTTATTGCTGTGACATACAGTATTTGCCTAGGGAAAGAGTGGACACTTACCTAAGCAACACTTGCAAGTGTGTTAGACAGAAACAAGACAGAGCACCTGGAGACCAAAGTGAAGGGGCCTCTTCTGGGAGATGGAGAATCAAGAGTTAAGAAGATTTTTCTGGCACTCGGAGAGCAGAGCTAATTCAAGACCAGAAAGAGAGACAGTTTAGAATAAAGACTGAAAACGGGAGGCCCAAATCTGGCCTTCAGAAGTGTTTTGTTTGGCCTGCAGAGTGCTTGAAAAGATCTGGAGCCGTGGGCAGTATTTTAAAACTGGAGATTCAACATCAAGCCTGGTTTTCCTCTCCTCTCTCTGAAACACAGGAAGATCTGGCCACATGAGCCTGCACTCTGCTTGGGTATGCTCAACCGGAGCTGGGAAGTCACTTTGGGAGAGGCCTGAGCTCTCATCTCAGCTCAGTCCTCACCAGATATCCTGCCCTCCTTCGTATCATCTGGCTGCCGCCGTCTACTGGAGCCTGGAGACCTTGCTGTAGGGAATGTTATTTTTCACTGTGGTGCTCTTAGTGAGCAGATCTCCTAAACTGGCAAGGCTTCTTTTCAGATATAATGACAGACAAAGCACACATTTCTCTCTAAAACTCATCAGAAGATCATTAGGTTTTCTGAAAAAATTGGACATCTGTATGGGCTCCATTCTTTTTAAGGCTGGGGGGCTAAAGTTCCCATTTCCCAAAGCCGAGTCAAAACACACGGTTTGAAATGGAATGGTTTGTTTTTTTTTTAATTTCCTCATCAGAAACAATTAGATGATGTTAGGAGGGATGGGATATTAGGCTTCTGAGTCTGAGTGTGTTTTCTTATCTGTGAAAACTTCCAGATGGATGGGGCTGACAGGAAGGGAGGAAACAAGGCCAGCTTTCCATCAGGCAGAGCAGACACTGCGTCTATGGTCCACCAGACATCTAGCGACCAGCAAAAATGTCTTACTTTTCATTTCTTTAAAATCAGAAGAGAGGCGCCTGGGAGTGCCTGGGTGGCTCAGTCGGTTGAGCATCCAACTTTGGCTCAGGTCATGGTCTCACGGTTCTTGGGTTCGAACCTCGCATCAGGCTCTGTGCTGACAGCTCAGAGCCTGGAGCCTGTTTTCAGATTCTGTGCCTCCCTCTCTCTCTGATCCTCCCCTGTTCATGCTGTCTCTATCTCTCTCTCAAAACTAAAAAAAATATTAAAAAAAAAAAAAAGAAAGAAAAGAAGAGAGGCGCCTGGGTGGCTCAATCGGTTAAGCCTCTGACTTCAGTTCGTGGGTTCGAGCCCTGCGTCGGGCTCTGCACTGACTGCCAGCTCAGAGCCTGGAGCCTGCTTCAGATTCTGTATATCCCTCTCTCTCTGACCCTCCCCTGCTCAAGCTGTATCTCTCTCTCTCTCTCAGAAATAAATAAAAACATTAAAAAATTTAAATCAGAAGAAGAAACATAAATATAATAATGCCAAACACATAATAATGAACCCAGCCTGGATTATATTTATCTTTATATGAATGTAGTCGCACAATGCAACTTTTAATATAATTCTGTACAGAGAAAGGGACCCAAGAAGGCATAAGGACCTATACCCACGAAAATCACTGTGTGACCCTATAGGCAAACCGTGGTCTCCAGACAAACATCCAGAATGTGCTGTGGCCACTTTGTCAGTGGCACTGCCTCCCTCATCTATAACTTTCCTCCCCACCACATTGCAGGATACTCTGCACGTGCCAAGTTCATAAACAAAGCCCCTGAAAGGCACATTACACCCTGACCCTGGCCTCAGAAAGATGCAATGGATGTCTTTCGGTCAGCCACTTCTGGAATTTTCCTAAGAGAAGTTTCCAAAGATTTTCATCATGTGCAATTGGAGAACAGGTATTATTGCCAACAGGGACAGTTTGCTTTTCTGGTTCTGTTCTGCCACCTCTGAAGCAATCTCCATCCTTTATCTCAGCGGCTCATTTCAAGGCAGGGCTTTGCTGGGCTCAGCACATACTGGTGATAAAAAAGCCAGAGGACACAGCACAGGCCAGAATGGGAGGCTCCTCTTGTGGATTTGTAGAATCAAGGGGAGACTGTGTTTTCTCTCTCCTCAACTCAAAACCTCGCCAGACCCCAAACACTCCCAAGATCCAGCTATCTGCTTGGCTTTTCCAACTTTAGCCCTTATCCTTAGCAAGGCTCATAGTAGAGACTGATGATATACTGAAATCTCACTTGTTACCTTGTTTTATGGTCCCCATTTTCCTATATCTTTTTTCTTTTTCCTAAGTTTATGCTCATTTTCCCTCTATTTCCTGTATTTATTTCCTATCTGATGGTTAAACTTCCTGTCCCTTGTAAATATATATATAATTTTAAAATCTTAATGAAAAAGATCGAGTCTTTCACATAGTATTTTAAATCTTCCATACCTAGCAAATGTCTTACACACAGTGAGTACTTAATAGGGATCTGTTACCTGACTGATACCTTTAAGGTCATGGGTACACGGTTCTCAGCTTCATCTCTGTTGTTATGATAAGATTGGTGGCCAGTCCTCCAATGCTCTGCTTTCCCATCAATCTAGAGGGGACAGGGATTGTCCTCTACACACACACACACACACACACGCACACACTCCCTTCTTCCAAATTCTATGAATAGTCACAAGTGCATTAAAAAGTCCCAAGGGCATCTTTGCTGTAAGAAATTCTATTTTTAAAACGCAAATGACTCATCACTGACCAGGGTCTCCCCAAAGCTACAATTTATCAGGCTGTCAGGAAGAAGAACAGGGGGGACAAAAAGGAAAGACAGAGGTCACATCTCCATCCTTGTCTGCGGCCCATAAAACCCATCACAAAGCAGTAATCATCTACATCAAGCTCAACACAACCATGGTCGCATTAAGCATGAGCTCTGCTCTTGTGTTTGGATTACACTGTCCTGGGTGCTAACCTTTTCTCCAGCTGGCTCCTACCCTGATCCCTTGAGAGTTTTGCATGCACATCTGACTGGGACTTCAGGTAGAGGACCATTGCTCTGCAACAGGGAGAAGACTGGGCCCTCGTGCAACATAAACACATGGTAATTGCAGACGACATAAACACTAACTGAACCTCCAAGGAAATGTGTTTTCTTTTTTTTTCTATTTTTATGTTTATTTATTCTTGAGAGAGAGAGAGAGAGAGAGAGAGTGGAGGAGAGGCAGACACAGAATGCAAATCAGGCTCCAGGCTCTGAGCAGTCAGCACAGAGCCCGACATGGGGCTCGAACTCACGAACGGTGAGATCATGACCTGAGCCAAAGTTGGACACTTAATCGACTGAGCCACCCAGGTGCCCCATGTTTTCTTTATTTCCCCTGAAATAAGCATTCTTTTCAAAGTGTCAGAGAATCCAAAGTTTTCTTTTGAAATTCTGGAGAGTGGTGAGGAGAGAAGAAATAATTCATTGTAATTTTTGGAGAGGAGAGTAAATATGGATTTATAGACATAGTTATTGGATAGGGTTTTTACAGGGAAACAAATGAGCCACTGGGCAACATGTCCTCAAAAATCATGCATAACAAATCCCTAACAGGCCAAACCAAAGCATTCAGCCTTGTTAACCTTCCACCACACAGTTGAGCTCTTACTCCCCCTCCGAAATAGTACAGAAAAAAAGGAAAAGAAAAAAAAGGATCATAAAATCAAAGAATTCAGGGCCTCCTGCCAAGGATGATGAAATAAAGGAATCCCAAGCACCTACCTGGCATCATCTTTGTTCTAATCCATGGCCCTAAACTTGCCCCCGTGATGATAGCCTAAAACTCCAAAATGGGCATAAAAATCACTATTCGCCTTGCTCTTTAGAGGATAATATTTGCTATCACATCTTTGTTCATTTTGTATTTGGTGGAAAGAACTCAAGAGATTGAGGAGAAAGGGGCCTGGATTGGGGAGCATTGCTCTGGCTCCAGTTCAGTCCCTGGCTAGTTGGGTGTCCTTGAGAAGGTCACTTAACCCTCATTAGGCAGGAGAGAATGCTGAGGCACAGGGAACAGTGTCACCGAGTGGACTCTGAAATCTCTCCGAGTTCTAACATTTTATTCTCTCAAGCTGTCCTTTGTCACAAACCTGGTCGTAGGTCTAGCTCTCTATTCCCTCCCACTCCTAACACAGTCCCTAATTTTTTCCAAGGTAATGCCAAAGATGAGCAGGTCATCCCTGATGCTTCTAGATGCTGTCACATGTGGTACCCAGGTACCACCTGCACAATGAGAAATAAGTGAGGAAGCGAAGACCGCCTCACCCAGGTGGAAGGGGGAAGGACACAGAGCAGTCACCCTGTGGGCACCACCTCCACCTATCTTCTCACCAGATTTATGCTCCACCTGATGGAAAAAATGGCATTTCAGAAAGCTAGGCAAAGTGTCACCGTTGAGTCAGGGTTGCTCCCATGCAGGAGAATCGAGTGTTGCCGTTAAAGGTTAAATCCAGAAAGGGGACAAGGACTTCCCATTGGGAGTTATTTACAGACTTTTTGCCCTAAAGGCACCCCCCTTTCCCCCATCCCCTCAGTGGGCCCAGCTCCTCCACCATCTGACATTCCATTCTTTCAACAGCTGCGGGTGCTCCTGTTGTGCTCCCCTTCACAGATGTGCAGCGCTGTTCTGAACATCCTGCCCTTGAACTTTCCCTACCCATAATTTTCCAGACCAAAGCCTGGCAATAAAAATGTCAGTGAGGGACAGAGAAAATTGGGGGGAGTATGTAAAAAGGAAAAAAAAGAAGAGGGGGATGCTTTGCACAGACAGTGATTTGTGTTGACTTCTTCAACAAAGGCTAAATGCATCCCGTGACTCCTCAAAAAGGGCATCAAGGCGGAGAACGGCAGTGAATTTCTCAGCACACCGGCTGGAAAGGCCATGTTCCATAGAGGAGATGAGCACAAAGGAAGGTGGTGAACTTCCTTCCCCATACCATGGGCTACCAGCTATTCTTACTGCGTGACATGGGGCGTGTTCACAGTGAAAGTGAAGGCAGCCTCCATAGTAGTTTACAGTCTGTGATGCGCTGTCAGAGGTGCTGACGCTGTTCTCATAGCTTTGCCAGGTGCCTGCTTCAAAGCTGGCACAGGTGAGGCACTGAGTCGACACCTGTGCTCACAGCCAGCAAGAACAAGACTGGAGGAGGCGATCAGGATATCTTACATTGTGAGAAAGACCTCCACAGAAACCTCTTTTGCACCAAATTCTCCTGAAGTCCACTGGTTGGGTAATCCTAACTCTCCAGGCACACGATGCAAAACTATAACAAATTAACTAAAGTGTACAGCTTTCTAAAGAAATAAGAGATAAAAGACTCTGTCTAATGGAGAAGCAGGGGGCTCTCTCATTACCTACTTTAGTGTGCCAAATGATAGCCACAGAAGGGAAGGTAAGATGGGGGTGGGAAGGGGGCAAAGGGTCTTTCTACAGGGAACAAATCCCTTAACTGGGAGAAGCCTTTGAGAAACAATCAACTTTCCTTGTTCTTTGCAAACATGACCCTATTCCATCACCAAATGCTGCCACTCCATTGAGATAAAAGAGAAGGGAGTCTTATTAGGCCATAATGTAGGAAGAAATGAATCAAGACCTAAACAGACATCAGACAGCACATGTCCCACAGACATGTTCCACGTGTCTCATGTCCTAGGGAGGAAAGTGTGAAAGGGCCCTCCCAGGCACTGCTGACTTGTAGACCTGGCCCCAAAGGCAGGAAATGGGAAGATGGAGAACAAAAGAGAAAACAGGACAGATAAGCTGCCTAAGGAGGCTAAGCCATGTCTCCTTCTGGCGACACCTCACTCAACCCAACTAGTCACTTATTCAATCTGGAATTTCACTTCCCGACACTTGGAAGAGACAGGCTTTTAGATAACATTGGATTCAAATCCTGGCTCCATGGCTCATGAGCTATGTGGTTTGGGATCAATGTTGCATCTTTAGCCTCCTCACCTGTACAGTGGGAAAGGTAATAACACCACCCGAGCAAGTTGTTGGGGGAGTCCAGTGAGGTCCCGTGTGGTGTGTATTATAGTGTGCTCGACACTATACCTCACACAAGTCTATGATGAGGGAATGTTAGTTCTCGTGGCCGTCTGTCTCTCTCTTCCTCTTTCAAGAGAACTTCCAGGCTGAGAGACGAGAGGCCTGGCTGTGTGAGCACTCAGTGGGTAAAATAGCTGGTTATTGGCCAGTTCTACGAAGGCTCTGGGTATCCCCATCATATCAAGGGTACCAGTTTTATTTTCAGAAAGTATGAAAACAGTTTGGTCAATTTCTACTGTGATCTTTAAGATAACCTTCCTGACCCATACCTAGCCCTAAGAATTTTACAGTGTGAAAAATCTTCCATGTTATCGCACTGACGAGGTCTCCGGTGAGTGAATGAATACAAGATGAATAAATCCATGAATACAAACGTAAAATGTTAAATGGATGTTAAAGACCAGGAGAAGGCCATTTCCAAATCATAATACCACCATTATCCTGGAATCCAGCCCTCGGATTAAATGCTCTCCATATTTTGCACTGATCTTCCTGCCTCCTTGCTAATGTCCATATCCCCAAAGCTTCACTGCTGATATGAGAAGCCAAGAGCAAAGGCTGGTGAAATCAGCGGGTGCCCTCACTGTGTGCCAGCGATTTTGGAGCAGATAAAGTCATTAAGGAAAATTTTAACAATGTATAACCTTTCAGCTTTACTCTGGTCACAGCAGGTAGCTTGCCTTGCAGAGGCATGAGCCTGCACCGAAGTCACCAGTAAGCAGAACTTGACCTTCATTTTCAGTATATGCAGTATTAAATATTCATCATCCACAGAACTGAAGTATAAGAAGCAGCTGAGTTTAAACATGAATCAAAGGAATAAATATCTCCCCACAGGTGAGTCATCCTTTCCAAGAATGCCCCTGGAAAAAATGCAAATACCCAGGGCCTGGAGCCTGTGTCTTCCAACTTTCTCTTGAAATTCTAGAAGCAGCAAGAACTGCTGCATTATGCAATCCATGAATCCTGCCCTCACACTGACATCGTTGGGTCTTTTTTCCCCCTTATTATCTATTAGAGAAGAATTACTGTTCCTATGTCAAAGAGAGAAAATAGACAGGGATGGAACCAGCAGTGGTGACATTATCACCCACAGGGTGTCTGGGGCACTTTTGACTTGGTTGTACAATTTTTAAAAAATCTTTGCTTCACAGAATATCAAGGGGTATAGGAGGAAAGGCTCGGAATAGACATCAAG
The DNA here is from genome assembly GCF_008692635.1 of Crocuta crocuta. Lineage (NCBI taxonomy): Eukaryota > Metazoa > Chordata > Mammalia > Carnivora > Hyaenidae > Crocuta > Crocuta crocuta. The sequence continues at coordinate 417,362 of NW_027533256.1, forward strand.
AGACATAAGAATTAAGAGACGGAGTGGCAGATGCCTTAAATTGGGCAGAACACCTTTAAAAAGAATGAAAAAGAAATGGAGTTCTTTCGGACAATGTCTGCCTCATGTGGCTAATTTAATATCTTTTGAGGGATGGGATGACTGTGTTTGGAGGGCTTAATGCTCCTCTCTCTGTGGCTGCAAGGAATCAGCACTTGTGCCTATCCAAAGACTTGGTAGAACAACTCCCTCTGCTTGGGTGTTTCTAGAGAATCTACCGCTGGGATGATGAAGCATAATTTTAACACAGTTTACTGTCATTCTCTTTGGCTTTCAACTCCAGGAGTTCTGAGCACAATCTGTCTTAGCTAGATAGCAATCACTTGAGGCTGCACGAGTGATTCTTCTATGGTGATCACTCTAGGAAAACTAAGACCCAAAGAAGGGCTCCTCAAACCCTTGAATGAGACAGAGCTGCTCGGGGACCAATCTTGGCCCAACAATGGGAAAGGAAAGATGGGCAGGAGAGGCTGTGTTTAGAAATGACTTACCCACTGCCTCTTGATAGTAAAATCAGTTTTGAAAAGTGAAAAAGATCAGAGAACCACCCTTCATGACCTTTATCCGAACTGCCTTCCCCACCTGTTGCCCCACGCCTGCCCGTCCATTCGCACAGCCTGGATGGGCCCGCCTGACACTGAGTCAGCAAGGCAGACCCCAGAGATTACCTCATGTATTGATCTGTATTCCTCGAACTCTGCAAAGGGCTGGGTGCAGAGAGCCTCACATCTTGAGCTTATGCTGCTGGAGCATCCCCCACCATCATGGAGGAGGCCAGCTCTGATTAAAATTCACTGAGACAAGCCTCTTTGCAACAATGTTTGCCCAATTAGGCTCATGCAAGGGAAAGCCTATAGATTGATTGATTGATTTGAATGGCATAAATGATAACTAAAATTCATCAGAAGAATAATGGATTTTTTTTGCCACTTCTGGGTAATGATACAGCATAACTTCCAAGAGAAGTTTAAAGCTCTTGTTCCAATATGCCCAAATGGCCAGCCAAACCACCGGTGTGTACAATCGATGAGAATCTTGAATGAAAAGATAGATTTGGGGAATTTACATCCCGCTTTCTTACACATTTCCATTTGCATCTTATGTGTGGACAGAACGTCATCTTCTCTTGTTTGCTATGCTTGATTACAATGTCTAACAGGTTCTTTGTTTATTCCTGGGAATCTGTGGACTTGCTATAAAGGTGACTCTACAGACTCAACCTTCCTTCTTCCCTGTGCTTGATGTTCACATGCTCTGCTGGTCTTTCCCCAGGAAGATGGAAGTCTCCTTGGTATTGGCTGTGCTGATCAGGTCGCCCACGATACAGAACCTCGGGAGATGGCTTTAGAACCAGGGGTAGTAATGCAAATGAGAAATGGAAAGGCCTACATAAATAAACCAAGTCTTGCTTTGCCAAACCACACAGTTCAGGGACAGAGAAGAAAGACTGAGCTAGGGTAGTCTCCAGGGAGTGTGGAGACAAGCTTCGTTCTAAGATTTTTGGCATTTTTGCTGAAAAAAAGTGGAGAACAGGGCTGACTCTCCATCTTTGGAAAAGACTCTTTGCAAGTCGATAAAAGAAATCAGAACCAGAGAGGGCTCCCAATGCTGGCTTTCCCAAGTCTTAGCAGAATCCACCCCTAAGTCTAAAGGACACTGGGGTGGTGCAGGGTATCCAGGGAAGAGGCTCTTTGGCCTTGGAGAATTTCATTCCTTTCCACCCTCTCACATGGAGCCGAGAACACCTGGATCTACAGAACGGAAGACTGCCTCTTAGTAGACACTGTAAAAAAGGACACAATTCAAATCCATCTAACAAGAGCATTTTATTTCTGAGAAATACAAAGGGTTATAAAAGGTGGGGAAGGGAAAGAAGGTGTGAAGGCATCTCTCCTAACCGATCGCCACACTCACTCACCTCCATATAAGGGTTTGCTCTGTCTGGGACACACATATGCGTGCCCAAACCCATTACCTAGCCTGCCATGGAAGTTGACAGGCTATGCATCCCCTGACATGTGAGAACACTCCTCACTCCTGAAAGGGAATGGAGAAAGAAGACCAGGGCTTTAGGAGATCTTTGGTTCAATTCAAATATGGTCCAGAATCATGAAGAATAGATACTTAAAAGAGGCTTACCTTCAATGACATACCAACTGGAGTTTGCCAGACTTAAAAAGCTCTTCTCTTTCTTGGCCAGGAAGAGCTGATGGAGGGAGCAGGTGGGATCTTGTCTCCTGAAGGACTTTTAAAGGACCTTCCTCCACCTGAGACAGGCGAGGGCAGTCCAGCCTCATGTGTGGCAACGGACAGAAGGACCTCTGATACTCTCAGATTTGGCTGATTCCCAGAGACAAGTGATTAAGGGGAAACGTTTTCTTTATTTTCCCTGACATGGCATTTTGGCCTCAGCACCCAATTGCACAAAATCCTTTGGCTGGTGACCAGATGCCTCTGAGAAATTCAGAATTCAGGCGTGCATGAAATTACTACCATCTTGAGCCACAGGGAAAGAGCACTAAGCTCAGAATTCAGGCACCCCAGGGTCTGTTCCAACAAGGACACAAAGCAGGTTTCCTGGAATCAAAATCTAGTAGACAGCCATTCCAGGGATAGAGTTCAAAGAGTTGAAAACACTCTCACAGTAGACTATATAGGCAGAGATCTCAAGTCCACTGTCCAGATTTCAAGTACATGTCACCACAAAAAGGCGTGTCAGATCAGATCAGCTCCAGCTTCCCAGATTCCCAGATGCTGTCAGCCTCAAGTCTGCAGTAGAATAGTTGGAAAAAAACGAGGCCTCCCCCCTGGGGTGACACCTGCAGGGACCGGGACAGAGCCGGCCACCACCTAACAGCTCTCCTCAGTGACCTCTCCTGCCTCTTATGAAGCTTTTACCTCGTTGCAAGACCCCATCTCAGGCTCACCCTAGAGTCCCAGTTCACTCAACTGGCACCCCAGGGGTCTGCACGGATGTCCACCCTAGGAAATCCTAGATGGCCATGGGTCTCCACCTCTGGGAGTCATCATGAACTCCTCCGTCCCATCAGTGACCTTCACAACTGAAGAAGCACCAGCGAGCAATGCGTCTGCTGAATATTCAGCTTGGTAGCTGCAAAGGATAGAGCCGCACTTCCTAATGAGACCTCCAACAAGATTAAAGCATCGGAAACCCTATGAGCAGAGGGCCTTACCACCATGGCAAGAATGGTTTAGACCCTCATTGGCTGGTACCTGTAGCCCTCCCAGTGGTTGGACATTCACACCAAAGCTCTCTTAACCTCTTGACATCTTCAGTGCAAATACTTCAACAAGAAACAGCCAATCAAAATAAATAATATCCAGCAAAAATAAATAACACCCTTGGATACCTCTTCCTCCCTCATAGACCAGCAGAATCAAAGTAGCCTTCCTTGTGAGAGCTTATTTTCCCATTCAGAAAACTAGCACAGAGTAGTCCCACTGTCCTCTGAAATCCTTCCACATTCAAAAGACTCTTGCAAATTTTGGTGTTTAAGTCAATCAATTGATCAATGTAGAGGCTCACAGTTATTTTTAGGAAAGGGGGCAAGACAACGTATTTGAATACTCACTTTGACGAATCTATGAAGTATATTACAAGGGCACCAATGCTGAGAGCAAAGACTAAGACAACCTGCAAAAGAAGAGGAAAATGCCATCACTTCTGAGCCGACACTGGGATGCTTCGGGGGTTTTTTTGGACGCATGTGCGGCAGCACCTGGGAAGAAGGGTTCCAACTGCTTTCTGGGGCCTGCTTGGGAATCTCAGCCCCTCNACACCCTGATGCTGACTCCGCACCTTGCAGCGGGCAGCAACCTCATTGCTGGCCGACAGGGGTCAGGGTAGACTCTTGTATCTACGGCTTTGGGTCTCTTCTAGCCCTGTGATTACAGGGCCCAGCTTCTCTGCAATGAAGTCAGCACACTCCAATGGGAAAAGAGTGAGTGAAAATTCGGGGTGATACAGCTGGTCACATTATGTGTAACCTGGGCCCAGAGGAGTCAGATACGGGAATACCCATTGTTCGCAGCTCTGCCCAGATATAACTTACATACCATAAAATTCACCCATTTTAAGTATACAATTCAATCAATGACTTCAAGTAAATTGACCAAGCGGTACAGCCATCGCTATGATCTTCTAGTACCAGAACACTTTCATCATCCTGGTAAGAGCCCTCATGTCCATGGGTCACGGTCATGTCCGAGACCAGTTAATCCCCATCCCTATCCCCAGCCCTGTGCAACCCCTGACTTACTTCCTGTCTCCACACGAGAAACATCGATTTGAAAAACATAAATTTGCTGCTTGTACAAATGTGTGTACACACAATGTGGGTACGTGTGTGTGTGTGTGTGTGTGTGTGGTTAAACACTTCTCAGTATTCTGGAAATAGTTCAAGTGCAGGAAGCCAAATTAGGTAATACATTGGGCCAGCTACACAAGAATCCTTGTTCATCTTTACACTCGGCACTCAAAATTAACTGCCACTGATATGAAAGACAGTTTGGCATCTCCTTCAAAGGATACTTGTCACACTGAAGTCCATCCATTGCACATGTAGCAGGGAGGCTGATACCGACACTTCTGTCCCTACTCCACCTCCTAGTTTATTTAGTCTTTCACAGAGGAGACCAGTAGGACAACTTAATAGATACTCAAAACTACAGACATGGAGAGCCAATAATTAAGATTGAAAACAAAAGTAAACACCACCACCACCACACACAGTGCCAGAGCTCAACAGATAGCTTTTAGACACACTAATATCCTAAAGGTACTATAGATGGAGAGAAGTGTCAGCCTCATCATACTATCTGCATATTGACATCACTGTGGCATTGGCTGGTGAACAGAAATGAATCCCAATTTATGTAATGGCTGGGCATGGTCAAGCTCTGTGTGTGTGTGTGTGAGAGAGAGAGAGAGAGAGAGAGAGAGAGGATCATGCACACATAGCTGTATTGTGTTGCACACATAGCTGTATTGTGTGTGTAAACCAAAGTCGCCAATAGGAAGCGAAATCTGCATAAGGTATTCATTCAAAACACTGCAGAACTCCATGGAGCTCCTGGGATGGAGAGAGGACCACACAGTTAACACTGACAGTTACAAACTGCCGGACACTGTGGAAGGAAGATGCAGCCTCATAGCACCTGACAAATTATCCTTACAAAGGGAAGTGGTAAAACAGTACACCACTGGGGCTTATTTTATTCTCCCATTTTGTCTCAAAAACTAAACTATGCTGCAGCTGAATCCAAGGAAACCCTGCTGTCTGCTAGCAAGTACCTTCTACCTGGTGCTAATCCCCCGATGGGCTAACCCTAGACTCTCCCTCACACACACTCATTCATTCTTTGCAAAGTTATGCACAAAAACAAACGAAAGCATAAACAAGCCTCAGCTTTTCCCTCTATTATCTGAATGAGGCAGCAAAACAAATAGCTTAAGATTAATTTTGATCTGTGTTGCTATTTCTGAGACACAAGCAGTTAGATCCCCGTCCCGACCTCATTCTCAAAATGCTGCAAAGAGAAGGGGCGTGGCCAGGACACAGGGAAAGGACCTCTTCTTCATTCATAAACAGCTGACCCAAGACTAATCTCTGTCAGCTGGGCTGTGTGTGTGTGTGTGTGTGTGTGTGTATGTGTGTGTGTGTGAATGCTGAGCTTTGGTCAGAGCTGTCTATACAGGCCGTAAGGGGAGGGCAGGGAGGGCAGGGACAGAGGGGAGAGGAGAGGAAAAAGGATGGAAGCCCTTGCAAATGGCATCTACATCATTATGAAATAAGCTCAAAATCTAAGCTGTCCAGCAACAGCCAGGGTTTCCCAGCATTGGGGGGGCCAGACAAAGTGGCTGACACTAATTTGTCCCAGCTGCCTTCGCTCGGCCTCTGTGACAGGGAATAATGTGCAGCTTATTTAAGCAAATCAGCCAGTGACAGGAGGAGAGGACTCCTGCTATCTTCTTAAGATGCAAATTCAAATAGTGGCATCTCTGCGATAGGGTAAGGGAGGGAAGAAATCCAGGACGAAAATGACCTCCAAAGCTCCCAAGAACTGAAGCTGCTGATGGGTGCACCTATTCCTGGGTCAACATGTTCAGCCGGAAGGCTTTTTCCTGAGGAGGTACAAGGTGTCCAAACTCTTCCACCCACCTGCCTCCAGGAATAAAACAATTAATGGGGAGGGGGGCACTTGCTTCTCAGTATTAAGGCAACAGTGCATGTGATTTTTAAACTTGCCACATGGCTTTTTATCATGTCAAACTTGATTACATCGTCAACCTGGATCCAGGTGCTGCAGAAAGTGAATCAGCCCTTTGGATCAGGCCATGAACATAGGGATCCAACAAAGCTTCGTCTTCTATGGGGCCCTGCAGAGGACTAGTTCTCTCTCGCTCTCTTCATCTCTTACCTCTCCCTCTCTGACAAATCGCCCCTTGTCTGAGAACTCTGTTTAAATATGAAAAAAAATTCAGTCTAACGACACAAACTGATCAGATTCTTTTGCCTAAATGGTTATGTTACAGAGCACCCCCAAATAATTATCTGAAGTGTTTATTTCACATCTCCTAAGGCCCTAGGAAACATGAAAGAAGTCCCCTTTGAGTCATGAGATACACTCCACTGTAGAGTAATCTTTACATAGATGAATGTTGTGCTATTATGCAATCCGTGCTCAGTCGGATGGCATGGGTATAGTCAATATGCATTAAGAGATTGACTGGGTGCAGACATAAATGGGAGAAGTTAGGGATGGGCAGGAATAACAGGGGCTTCTGTCTCAATATGCTTTTTGTCCTCAAAGAGTCCCTTCTTCCTACATGTAACAGCTACTCTAATATCCCTTCAGTAAGGGGGAGGCCACTGGGAGTCCTTCCATGTACCTTGATGGTCTCAGGGACATTGAAGCCTAAGGGACCTGGTAAGATGAAGCCAAGAAAGGCAAAGTACCAGAGACAGAAAAACACCAGCCCTCCAGCAGCCAGGCCATGGAAGACACAGTATAATAAGCATGCACTTGGGGCGCCTGGGTGGCTCAGTCGGTTGATCGTCCGACTGCAGCTTGGGTCATGATCTCGCGGTTCGTGGGTTTGAGCCCCGCGTCGGGGTCTGTGCTGACAGCTCAGAGCCTGGAGCTTGTCTTCGGATTCTGTGACTCCCTCTCTCTCTGACCCTCCCCTGCTCACGCTGTCTCTCTCTCTCTCTCAGAAATAAACAAAACATTAAAAAAAATATTAAAAAAAATAAGCATGCACTTTACAAAGCACCGTCGCAAACAAGATCTTGTAAGCACGGTGTGACACATGGGACAGGGTGAGCATCCCCTCTGAGGGCACACTGTGTGCCGATCTTTCCAGAGGCTTTCTAGCTTTCCCAGACTGGGTTCACCAAATCATCTTGGTTCCCTTGGGATGATAATTTCAGGTTTACTGAAAATACCCACATGCTGTGTGCCAATACAAAGTGCGGTGTGATATTTACAGAGTGCCAGATACCTAAAAACAAAAGCGATTTGACAAATGTAACGGAAACAATGGTGCTCTTATGTCATTGATTTTCAAAACTTCAAGATCAAACATGACATGTGTTTGCACAGAAGAATGCCAGGAACACAGACACCCAGAGACACCGAGACAGAGCATTTAAAAGAAAAAGTCTGCCCCTAACACTTGGCACCAGGAGGCTGATGATAAATGGAGAACAGAGAGGGGGCATTCACAGATATTTTCATGATTCACATTCCAGCAGGCCCTGAAGATATTCCACATTTTTCAAAAGCTCATAGAAACGGGAAACAGGATAGCAACGCACAGAATAGCCCCCCTCAGGTCACTGGAGCTCGTCAAGGAAAGGACAGTCCCAGGGAGGCAGACACAGAATGAATGAGTCAGGAAGGTGGGCTCCTAGGCACGTTGCCTGTTCTAGAAACTGGTTCCAAGTTGTTGAGTTGGACCCTCATGTGCTTCCAGCGACACAGTCTGCGAGGGCCTCCAGACACTGATTGGAGCAGAGACTCATAAAGGCGGCTACCACCACAATCATCACACTCGAGTAGCATTTCTAAAACTATACAAAATAAAACAAAACAAAAAACCCAGGTGCCCTCATCCTGTCCTGGAAGCAGAGGATGGCGAGCTGGGGAGAGGGGAAGCTGGGCACCTCTATTTTTCACAAGTTCCTCCAGTGAATCTGATGTATGGCCAAGAATGGGAGTCACTGAATTAAAGCCATTAGGGGAAACCACTTAGCTCAAGTCAGGGATTAATTTACAAATGTCGCCTTAACAATTAGCCCATTAGGACATATGTATGAGGCCTGCAGGCTTTGAGGATCGTGTTAGAAGTACTCGGAAAAGTACAGAGAGGGGGATGAATCATTTCTCTCCTGGGGAGGTTTTAGACATTCTGCTCACCTCACAGCCTAACAAATGACCCTAATTAATGATTCTGCGTGTTTGATTGGGGCCTCACCAGCTACTGGCAGCCGCCACGTCTCTGAAAATGGACCATTTTCCATATAGAATCCCTAGGGCACATCACTTTTTTTATTGAGGTATAATTTATATACAATAAAATTCACTATATAAAAACAATAGACCTGAGAACTCTCAAGGCAAAGCAACGAGGGGACGTTTTGTTGATGCATGATAACATCATTCCAACATCCAAATTAAAATGTTTGGTCCGGTGAATTTAACAGCTCGGACAAACATTTATTGGACTCCTAGGTGCAAAGCCCGGAGGGAGAGAGAAGGAAATAGAAAACTTAAAGAGCAAAGTCAGGCTTGGTCTTTGCCCACAACAAGCATGGAATCCAGAAGTTTAATTTACTCAGGAGTCCCCTGTGGCTTTGGTAAATGCCACAGAAATAAACCAACACTTCTGGGATGTCCAAAGAGGGAGAGGATGCAGAAGGAACAGAACTGCCATCACAAACACCCAAAGTGGAAGGCGAAGGGGAGAATGGAAAACCAAAGGAGAAGAAAGGGAATGTCCGACACCCCAGCTCCACCTGTCATGGCAAAGGACAGGTGCCAGGTGGGCTGGCAGCAGACTCGTGGCGCAGAGGGCATAGACCTCCCATCAGCGGGCTTGCCTGGGTTTGAATCCTGACTCTGCCAGTAAGCAGTATGCTCTTAAGCACATCCCTGGACATCTCCAGGACTCAGCTTCCCAATCTGTGAAATGGGGAATTGGAACATATGATTATCGGTTCAGGACCTTACCAGGTTATGACACACAGCAAAAGAACTATAAACGTTTGGCTTGAAAAGGCAGTGCTCTTCTATGCCAATGGGATGCCATTTGCACATAGGTGATATTCAGCCTGATGGCTGTTATATATGTCACTAATCTGTGTCAGAGGGGCATGTCTCTTTCAGATAATCACAAGTGGGAATACCATGGACACTTAGATTCATAGTTTTGTGTTTCCAGTAGCACAATCAATCGCTCATGCAGCCTGTCATCTCACAAAACTACAACAAAATCTGGAGGGGCCACGGACTAGCTCTCTCCTGACTGTGTGTCTCTTTCTGTTATTGCTACATGGAATTGAGGGGTGGGCTCACCCAGTCCCCTCTCCTCCTGCTCATGTGATTCTTTGAAAAGTCTATGTTTCTGTATGTGAGAGAAACCCACACTCTGACTATCTGTGTTTTCTTAAGGGTAAAAAAGAAGGATTTTTTTTTTTCTTCTCAATCTGGCCAGTAATGTTTTCCTCACCCTTAAACCACTCTCAATAGAAGATATAATCTTGCTACCAAGAAAGGTATTTTTGTCATCCTACATAACAAAAGATTTGTAAAATATAAAACCAATATTTTGACAGTGCCATTTAAATGTCCAAATGTCCCCCAAGTTTCCAAAATAACATTCTGGCACTATACTTTTGACTTATGAAGTGCTTACAAAAAAACTGCGGCAAATTGATTCACTGAAAGCCAAGACTCCAAACAACAGTTTAAGTATAGATGTATTCAAGATGAAAGAAAGGGAAAAGAAAAAAGTGCTTTCAGTAGTCACTATTTAGAATTATAAAATACATAGGGCTTCCAGATAAGAGGAAACTACATTTTATTCAAATGTAAGGAAGCCTAGGGAAAATGTCCATGCCTTTGGGGGCATTTAAATCTGGTGCTTCCAAAAATGCAACTTTTAAAACCATACTCACTATAGAATGGACTGCATTTTTAGGACACAAGATACAAGTTAGAGAGGGCCTTCCCTCCTTAAATTGCTTCAAATGACTTCCATGGCTTTTGGTATGAAGAAAAAAAAAGTCCCTAACACAGGTTAAAGACCCTGAAAACTCTGGACTCTTTCCTCTGTACTAAATTCCAATTAACGGAAATTTCAGTTCTTCTTATACACCATGTGCGCTTCCCTACTCCCAACTACCACAGGGCCTTTGCACTGGAAGCATTTCTTTCCTCCTGGCAGTCTCACCTCCCTCCATATACTTTTCATCCTTCAGATCTCAGTTCTGCTGCTACTTTCCTGTCACTTAATGCTGGAAGTTCCCCCATAAGCATAGTCTACACTTTGCAGAACTTAGCATAGCAACAATTTTACATTTTTGTTGTGTGCAATCACTTGATCAACTTCTCTCTCCTCTGCTGGAGTGCAAGTTCTATGCAGACAGGGTATTTGTCCATTTTTACTCATCACTAAGCTCCCAGAAGCTGGCAAAGTATCTCGATCAATATTTATCAAATAAATGTATATTTGGAGAAAAAAACCAGGAGAATAAGTTTGGAGACCAGGCGTAGTGAAAGCAAAAGGGAGCTGCAAGGACATGGACCTTCACAGAGTGAGACTTTGGAGTTTCAAACCCCAGAAGGATGTGAAGTATAGGTTTCTGGGAAGGCAGGATCCAAGAGACACATGGCTGGAATGGAGTGGGGCTGGGAAGCATCATGGTTGAGGAGGTGAAGGGTATGGCATGCACACGGGCTAGAGAGGAGGATCATGTGCACAGACCAAGAAAAAAGGCCTGGAGCTGTGGCAGGGAGACGGGTCAGGGATGGAGCCACCCTGAACGGCAGAGAAGCCTGCGGGTAGGTCGATGGAGAGCAGACAGGGCAAGGATTCAGTTGCACGGCAGGAGCCTCAAGAGAAAAGGTTTTGCACAAAGATGGAAGAGACTACAGAGGACCAGAGTGTCCAGGTGTCCCTGGACTATGAAGAAACAAGCCACCCACATAGAGAGACGAGATGGACAGACACTATGTCTTTGCAAATAACAGGTTCAATTAAGGTGGTAGATGTCAGGAGTGCTATATAAAGAAGGTGAGAATTTAAATTAGGAACAGGACCAGGAATGTGGAAACACAGTGAAGTACATGTCATAAGGAGGTGAGACACAAACCAATGTAAATATAAGTGTGTAATACATGAATATCTGTATCATGTGTATATGTATACGCACATACACCCTGTAAGAAACACAGAGATAAACCTATACTCTACTAACTAATCACAAATACTGGGTCTCTATTTAAACATTTATTAACCAACCACATTCCTAGCAATGTGCCTCTGTCCATTTCCAAATTAGGTAATTTCTTTTTTTTTCCCCTTCATAGTTTTTTCCCCTTCGTAGTCAAGTTGGTTTCCATATAACACCCAGTGCTCATCCCAACAAGTGCCCTCCTCCATGCCCATCACCCCCCTTCCCCTCTCCCCCACCCCCATCAGCCCTCAGTTTGCTCTCAGCATTCAACAGTATCTCATGGTTTCCCTCCCTCTCTCTCCCCAACTATTATTCCCCTTCTCTTCCCCCATGGTCCTCCGTTAAGTTTCTCCTAATCCACCTGTACATGAAAACATATGGTATCTCTCCTTCTCTGCTTATTTCACTCAGCCTAATTTACTTAAGGGATACAGGAGTGCTGATGCATAGGGCACATGTACCCCAATGTTCATAGCAGCACTCTCCACAATAGCCAAATCATGGAAAGAGCCTAAGTGTCCATCAACTGACGGATGGATCAAGAAGATGTGGTTTATTTATACAATGGAATACTACATGGCAATGAGAAAGAATGAAATCTGGCCATGTGTAGCAATGTGGATGGAACTTGAGGGTATAGTTATGCTGAGCAAATTAGGTAATTTCAAAATGACCGTAGATAAAACCAAAGCCTTGGAAAATAACAGGGCTCCTTAATGTAAGCTACTAAGAAACATTTTATTTTAAAGCACACATCTGCTGGTATATAGACAAACTAAGTACAATAATGAGCTTTGTGTAGAGGGCAGAGAAGAATCTGGTTAGTATGGAATAGATAAAAAGGGTCTGGATCCTTCTTTATTTCCCCCAAAGAAGAATCTGGGGCATTAATTATAAGTCAGTGGCCAATCTCTTCCCTTACGGGGGCTCATGTTGATAGAACTCCAGAGCACAAGTTGTGTGAACTTCTGCAGGTCAGTGTTTCCCAAATGTCGTGAAGCTGTCAACTATCTGACATCTTGGGTTCTGTTGACCATGTTCATTTCATTTTGCAAAACGCAAAAATATAGAAGAGCTCAAATGTGCTCCTCTGAAGGTCTCAACTTATTATAACTGAAACAAGAAACCGAAATGATGGAAAGCCATTGTAACATAGAGTCAGAAAACTTTCCCTAAAACCTGTGACCTTCCTGAGAATCGAGCTTTAATGACACTGAAATCTTATATCGTTGCATCATAAAACTTAAAAGGCTGATTTTCACACATTTTTACCAACAGCATTAAACTGGCACACTGGCAAGCAAGATAAAATGTTCCATTTGAGGTCGAAAGTTTGAGAGACCTTTCCTGTCTAATTACTGAAAAATCTAGGGGAAAAAGTTCCAACTACTGGTGAAGCTCCCAAGTTTGCAGCTAATGAGCTTTTGGGGAAATTGTCCTGGCTTAAATGCGTGTGGGGCTGGCCAACTGGGTTTTTAATTTAATTAGTTTCATAAGATTAGAAAACTTCTGGAGCTCTATCAGGTCACCAGTTGCCACTTTCCATCACCAAGGACTAAATTTATGGCCACCTTTGCCCTAGATCTCAAATCTTGCCATTCTTATATTAAAGCCAAAAATGGGAATGAATGTAGGGACTCAAACAGATACTTGTATACCCAAGTTCATAACAGCTCTGGAAGCAGCCCAAGTGTCCACTGATCGATGACAGAAAAACAAAACGTGATCTATATGTACGACAGAAAGCCAGCCTTGAAAAGGAAAAAAAATCTGACACATGCAACAGCGTGGGTGAACCTTAAAGATATTTTGCTAAGTGAATTATGCCAGCCACAATAGGACCATTATTGCATGATCTCACTTGCATGCAGCTCCTTGAGTCGTCAAGTTCATGGAGACACAAAATACAATGGTAGCTGCAAGGGCCTGGGGTAAGGAATAGGGAGTTATTGTTTAATATGTAGTTTCTGTAGATTGATTAAAAAGTTCTGGAAATGGATAGTGGTGATGGCTGTACACCATTGTGAATGTACTTAAGCTACTGAATTGTACACTTACAGATTGCTAAAAGTGCAAATCTTACGTGAATTTAATCACAATAAAAAATAGAAGGAAAATTCTAAGAATCTGCAAGCAGAATCCAGTAATATATTTAAATGTCAAAATTCAAACACAATCATCTTTCCAGACGGATACTAATATCTCTCCTTTCAATGGTGGTGGGTACCTCTGAGAAACTTATACTATATACATGTGACTCTTACCTCTCTGGGATGTTTGCTCTTATTCCTTAGTAAGCTGGAATTTCTCCCTTAGTTCCAGAATCTAATCTCATTTAGCCACAGAGAATTTACGTGGGTTCCTACCCTCCCTTCCCACTTCCAGCCTCATCTAGTACTGATACCCAAAGGGGGCTAAGAATTTCTCAGGGATCAGGGTTTCTGACTAGAGCCAGAACCAACTTTGTCTTTTGATAACTATAGCTAAAGTCCCAGATATGACTGAGAGTTTTAAAAGAATGTACCCTTTCCCAGGGAAGGGGAGGGGAGGGGAGGGGACAGGAGGGAAGGGAAGGGAAGGGAAGGGAAGGGAAGGGAAGGGAAGGGAAGGGAAGGGAAGGGAAGGGAAGGATGTGTGCCTCTGGCTTAAACCACTTTTAAAACATATACCAATGTCCTCTAGAAGATAATGTAATAGACACAGGACATTTAATCCCCAAGGTCTAAACCTCAAGGCCAAGCTGCAGTACTGACTTAGTCACAGCCACTTAGTGGGTTAGCAGGACCTTAAAGTCATCCCCAGAATATCCTAAAATTTCCATCTTTTACAATAATGTTACTGCCACTAGAGTGCTGTTTTAAAAAGGATTGTCAATGCACCCTACAAAGCAATGCCACCAAAGGCCCTCTGCATCAAGAGAATTGGCCAAAGATGATAAATAACCATTCAACCGACAATAAAACATTGACCAGGCTTCAGAATCAGTTACCCTTCCCACACTGGGCTCGGCCATGAAGTTTCACGTTCATGTGCTTGGTTTCAAAATCACCACACTCCATTTCCTCTTTTGCTGACCATAACAAAGGGGCTGGCTTTGGCAAATGCCATCTAGGTAAGAATGAAACCAGCAAGGCCCCTTTTACTAAGGTTTATGGTGGGTTGAGACCCAAGTCTCCAAAGAGAAGGTTCTAGCCTGTCCACTTCTGATATATCTCCCTCCTTCCCTCACCTCAGATTCAAAATATATATATATAATAAATATAACTTATATTTATATATATTATATATAAATATATAATATATTATTATAAATATATGTATTTATATTATACATATATGTGTCCATATATATATAGATATATATAAATATATATATAGTATACTATTATATTATTACAGAGATGCTACCNGAAATCTTCACAAGATAGCATTCCTTATGCTCACTAATTCCCAATCCAACAGCATGGAAAATCAGAAGGCAAGGGTCAGCGGTACAAAGCTCACCACATGTCATTACAGTTGTACTGCATTGGGGTGGATGCCCCACCAAACACTGCATCGCTGCTAATTTAGAAAGGTTGGACCACAGCCCCAGCTACTGCCCTAATTTCTACAACATCTCACGTATCTCCCTGCGGCTCAGTGATGATCAGACGCTAATACTGCCACACAGCATACCTGGGGCTCTGGCTTACCGGACACCAACAGTCAGAAAACCACAAGTTCCCCTCCCATGGGGCACATGTTAGGGATGGAGGGATGGGAACATGATCAGGTAATATAGCTTTCCTGCCTCTCTCAGCCTCACACTTAGTTTAAATACAAAAGAGGAGAAAGAGAATGGTCTATATAATGCCATTTATTGTCTTGTCAAGGCCATTTAAAAAGGGGAAGAGCAGGAGCCTGGGTGGCTCAACTTGGTTAAGCTTCAGACTCTTGGTTTCAGCTTGGGTCATGGTGTCATGGTTCGTGGGTTTGAGCCCTGCATCGGGCTCTGCATGCTTGCTAGGGATTCTCTCTCTCTCTCTCTCTCTCTCTCTCTCTCTCTCTGCCCCTCTCTAGCGTGTGCTCTCTCTCTCTCTCAAAATAAATGAATAAAAAGTTAAAAAAAAAAAAAGAGGACGAGCATGTGTATGATGTTCAGGTCTCCTTCATACTTCAGTCTCTCTACCCGCAGACCAGGCACACAGTCTATCTTCAATAAGGCAGGAGCCAGAAAACATAGGAAGACTTTTTTATTTCCTATTTTTAAGAGCATTGACAGAGTTACGAAGGAGAAATCGGAATTGAGCCGGGGTCCTTTAGTCTTCGTATGGGTTTTCCAAGTTTTCAATTTATATGTTGGGGAGAACCGTCACCTTCTCAGGGTTTTGGGAGATCTTGCCATAATCCAACCACGCATTTCAGCACTGCCCCAGCCTGATCACTGAAATCCCCTCCCTGTCCACTCCATTATAAGATCTTTCTGCACAAGAACTCATTCCTCTGAACGTCCTGCACGTTCTACGGCTATCCATTCATTCATCATTGCATGTGATTGCCAAGTGTTCACTGCAGGCTCAGGGTCGAGCTGGCACAGGGTATAGAGTAGGAGACAATGGTAAAATTTGCTTTATCTAATGTGAACTCTAGTTTTCATTTTAGCGCAAAGCAGGATGGCAGATGCCGAGATGAGGCTCCCAGCATCAAAGCCTCTTGAGACATTTATGCGGCAGCAGAACAGTGGTTGTCAAATACAAGTATGTATCAGAATTATCTGCAGGGCATGTTAAAACACCTATTGCTAGCACTGCTAGGAATTTACCCAAGGGATACGGGAGTGCTGATGCATAGGGGCACATGTACCCCAATGTTCATAGCAGCACTTTCAACAATAGCCAAATTATGGAAAGAGCCTGAATGTCTATCACCTGATGAATAGATAAGATGTGGCTTATATATATAATGGAATACCACCTGGTAATGAGAAAGAATGAAATCTGATCATTTGCAGCAACACGGATGGAACTGGAGGGTATTATTATGCTAAGTAAAATAAGTCAGGCAGAGAAAGACAGATTACCATATGTTTTCACTCATAATGTGGATCAGGAGAAACTTAACAGAAACCATGGGGAGAGGGGAAGAGGGAAAAAAGTTGCAGAGAGGGAGGGAGACAAACCATAAGAGACTTAAACACTGAGAACCAACTGAGGGTTGATAGGGGGTGGGGGAGAGGGGAAAATGGGTGATAGGCATTGAGGAGGGCACTTGTTGGGATGAGCACTGGCTGTTGTTTGGAAACCAAGTTGACAATAAATTCTATTTAAAAACACCACACACACAGGGGCTCCTGGGTGGCTTAGTCGGTTGAGCTTCCGACTTTCGCTTAGGTCATGATCTCGCGGTTCGTGGGTTCGAGCCCCGCATCGGGCTCTGTGCTGACTGCCAGCTCAGGGCCTGGAGCCTGTTTCAGAGTCTGTGACTCCCTCTCTCTCTGACCCTCCCCTGCTCTGCTGTCTCTCTCTCTCTCTCTCCTAGAAATAAAAAAAATAAAAAATAAAAACACACACACATATTGCTGAACCCTATCCCAGAGATTCCAGTTCACTAAGTCTGGGGGACCCTGAGAATTTGCATCCGTAACATCTTTCAGCTGAGGATGACGTGGCTGGTTCAGAGACCATAGTTTAAGAATCATTGCTTTAAACCATCAGAAAAAATTAAAAAGTCACTCCTTTGAAGACATTTTGTCTTCTTTGAAGATGGGTGTAAAAACATTTTAAATCGGTTGTTTTGGGTATGTGCTATTTGGACAAAATTCCCTTAAAATATCTACGAATTTTTAAGGCTTCCAAAAGGGAGATAACTGGCCAGAACTCTACCTTGAAATATTATTCAAAATAATTTTCATACTCTAGTTCAATGCACTCGATAATGCCAGCAACATGTTTTGGTGCTGTTTTTAACTAAGTTGATGAATCTTCTCCATAGAAAGGAATCTCATGAATTTAGACATACCACTACTGCTAATAAAACTATTAAAGCCTCCATGTCCAATATGTAAGCTTAGATTTCTGAAGACATGCTTCAACTAAGACTTGTAACCGTGTGGCTGAGAAGACTTGTTTCCAGACAAAGTAATCCAAAAGTCCCACATAAGGAACACAGGAGCTCATCGATAAATTATTTCCTTTATTGTTGGAAAGAAGCAGCCTTAACAGATATTTGCCCACAAGGCTTCTAAAATCAACAGAACCAAAGATCAGGCTTCTGGCCATTTCCCCCAGACGTGTCTCAGACAGAGGAAAGGTAGACCAACTCCCTCGCTTCAAGCTCCACTCCCTGCCAGAAACTTCTGCCACTAATCTGGCTTCCCTGTGTGCTCTGTGCTGACCTTCGTAAGAATGCATGTCTGCTTGACACATTCTCTCCAGAAGCAATCACAATTGTCATTTTAAGTTGCCATTCCAGATTTTGTTTTAAATGCTAGTTCAACTACACAGGGTGGCTGGGGGTTTTTTAAAGCCTTGTTTCTCTTTCCTTTCCTTTTTTTCCCTCTCTTTTCCTTCTCTTCTCCCTCCTTCCCTTCCTTCCTTCCTTCCATTTATTCTGTTGAAAAATCAGGCCATTCAGAAGCAGACAAGGCACCAACTCTCAGCATTCCCTAACTTCATCTGATGCTTCACTGAAGGCAACTGAACTTCAGGTGGGGAGACTGTCAGCATCTGCCAAACCTTCCCCTGGTGGAACTTTGTGGGGTTCCATCAGCTTTCTTGGTGAAGAAGCATCAGGGCTGGAAGGTTTTCTTGGATAGCTTTCATGGCAGAACCATGCCTCCCAAAATGGGGACACAAAAGGTATGCATTAATCCCACTTGTTTCCCAAACCATAAGCAGCCCTCTCTCCCATCCCCAATAACAGAAAATTTTTTTTGAAGTCCAAATTTAACAGTGAGATTCAGTAGAGATTACTTCCTTTGAATGTTGCATTAACCTTCTTTCTTGGCCCTTTTAAAATGCACAAGGGATAACAAAAAAAATCCATATGAAGTTGTTAATAATTTAATACAGTGATGTTGACAGCACAGTGTACCTGTGATCCACTGGGGCTATTTGTCAAAAATTCTGTTTTTGTTAAACATTTGTTTAAATTCTCTAAATATTCTTATTCCAAAGGCTTGACAGATGACTCAGAAATCTGCATTTTCAACAAGCACTCTGGACCCCCATGCCCTATATATTCTGACACATTTTGAGAAAGGTCCATTTGGTGCATCCGTTCCTTTGTGAAAAGGAGAACTTCAGAGTTTTTAAAACCCAGCTCACCAAGTTATACCCAAGAGCAATGATAGCGGCATCTCTGGGATGTAAGACAAGGCATCAGTATTTTTCAGACGGTTTAGAAAATAAAGTTCCTCAGGTAATTCCAATGTGCAGCCCAGGTAAAACCACTCATTACACGTATATGAAAACTGCAGTAACCTCAGCAGTGGTTGGGAAGAATCTTAAAGCAGAGGGGAAGGGGAATATGTACCAGTCGGGAGGCTGGGTAAATGGAAGCCCAACACAGAGAGTCAGGGCTCTGCATTGGTAAAGGGAGAAACTACCCAGTTCTCCAAAATCTCCACTTGAATGACCCTGGAAAGGCAGTCCTCCGTTAACCCAATTGCTGAGGAGCCCCACCTCGGTCACACACCCCCACGATGGCCCTCCTTGACACCAAGGCTGACAGGGAGGCTGCTGTATGCCAGACCTCTAGGGACGCAGATGCCATGCAGGGACTGGGCCTGAGTCAGAGGCCTGCACTGATTGGGCCTTTTGCTGCTGCCTGCATTTCAGTAGCCCAAATGCTTTGGCAGTGGTTTCCCACAAGCACAGCCACCTCACCCCTGCTCCTTGGCACCTCTGGGTCCAGGTGCAGAGTTGGGCCCTCACGCGAGGGAAGGGGTGGACAGCTGCTCCCTGCCAGTGGCAATACACACCTCGGTCCTGGCTAAAGAACGGTCCAGGCAAGAGCAGAACAGCATGAGTAGGATCTGGTTCAAAGATCCTGCACCTCCAACCAAATCCATATCCTTTTTAGCAAACTGGGGGCCATGTGCAATGTATGAGCTCCCACAAACCTCTGTCTCCCGGCTCCGCATCTGCAAAACCTGTGTCACAACAGCTCCCCGTTGGTCCCTGGGAAATGGAATAAAGACATGAAGCCCAAGGGTCCATGGAGAACTGGTCATCAGGACGAAGGCTCAGCATCCACCAAAAACACAAGAGGTACTTCCCTTGGACCAAGCACCCTATCCAGTGGCCTGAGGGTGAACTTCAGGCCAGTGGCATCCAATAGAAATGACTACATTTGTTGTTTTAAATTGTCATTTTAAATTGTCATTTTAAATGTTAGCCACCTATTTAAAAAATTAAAAAATAATGATATTTATGTTGAAGATATTTCACATTTCACCCTACAGGTGCAAATTCCTTTTGTGCCAACATGTAGTTAATATTGAATGTTATTAAGGGGCTCCTAGAAACACCCTGTGCACCCATCACACCTGCTACGATACAACAGTATCTTATGTGATGCAACTGTTGTGGCATTTGGTGTAAATTAGCCCCAGTGAAACAACAGAGTTGTATTTAACAGAAAAATAGTTCAGGCTGCTTCAGTTTTGAGGTTCATATTGAAATGAACCAAAATTGAATAAAATTGGAAAACTTAGTTTTTCAGTTGCACTAGCCACACATCAAGTGCTTAATAGGCTAGCAGCGACCGTATCGGATAGCACAGAAAGAACGTTCACTTCCTTACAGAGAGTTCTGGCCAGTATTGCTTGAGGGCCCTTAACCAACCGAAAAGGTCCCTCCTCTCTGTCTACCAATCTAGGATGAGGACATTATGAAATGTTCTCAGTGATGTGGGTGCCTCCTCCTCTTACAGAAAGGAAGCACAGTGGTTAGGGGCTAGACTGTGTACCCAGACACTTAGGCGCCATGTGACCTTGAGTAGACCACTCTTACCATTCTCTATAGCTTGGTCCCCACATCTGTCAGAGGGGAGTGAGAAAAGCTCCTACCTCAAAGAGTTCTAAAGATTAACTAAGTTAATATTTGTAAAGCAGTCAAGACGGCATCTTGCATGTAGTAAGTGCTCTATAAATAAATGTTAAATAAGTAAATTTCCAGCAGGATGCCTGCCGATTGGCACTTAGCACACTGATATCTCTCATTCCAGAATGATCTTACTGAAAGATGCATATCTATATATACATATATACATATATTATCACTTGCTTGCCTGTCAACAGCTACCAACTTCCTGACTGCCAGAGTCATTCACAGATACACTTGAGAAATACTCACTGAGTCCCTTCTTAGGCAGAGGACTACAACCCTATGCCTTAGGGAAAAAGGAGCTCAGATAGTCTGAAATGCTCCACAATGTCTGTTCCTTTCCCATCCTCCAAATCATATCCTCCTGGTTCTTCAAGGCAAGGATGGAATGTCACCCCATTTGCAAGCTCCCTTTCCTTATTCAGGCTTGATCTGAGGCCAGCTCCTCATAGAAGCCTTCCCTGACTATCCTTACTGAAGCCACATCATGGGTATGCAAGTGAGCATGCGTGTGCACACAGGTGTACACAGCCCTGGCCTGTCCCCTAGCACAGTTTCATTTCCTTCATTGGCTTATCGTTCCTTGGAATCACTTCGTTTATGTACTTGTTACTTGTTTACCGCTTGTCTAACGTCAAGATAAGATAAACTGTATGGACAGAGGCCTGGTCTGTTTTGTGTTTACTATAATGCCAACACCTAGGTCGGTGGCTGGAACATAGCAAATGCTTTAGACAGAAATGCTGAATGAATGAATGAATGAATGAATGCCCTCCTTAATGTATACATTCCCCACTTCTCTCTGCTTGGTATTCCAAAGCACATTTCACTTTTCATATTTTGAGGACACTCTATTCCATACTACTTGATACATATGGTTAACTATTTTTGTGTATATGTCTTGTCTCCTTAACTAGACTACTAACCCCAGAGGTTGGGTCTTGAATGTTACATTCCCTTCTTAATGCCCAGCATAATGCACATCCTCAATGAATACTTGTTGATGAATTAATGGGAAGGATAAAGCAGAGTCCCTAAATTAATCTTCTTGGTCATACATAGTGGACTATTTATACAAATAATAATTTGTAAAATTAAGTAAATATATACATACATACATCTAGATGTGTGTCATATTTCTCCTTCTAATTAAATGACGTTATTTTACAGAATACATATTCTTTTCTAGTAACAAAAGAATGAAATCATGCCATTTGTAGCAATGTGGATGGAACTGGAAGGTATTATGCTGAGTGAAATATGTCAGTCAGAGAAAGACAGATACCGTATGTTTTCACTCATACGTGGATCTTGAGAAACTTAACAGAAGACCATAGGGGAGGAGAAGGGGAAGAATAGTTTCAAACAGAGAGGGAGGGAGGTAAACCACAAGAGACTCTTCAATACAGAGAACAACTGAGGGTGAATGCAGGGATGGGGGGGAGGTAAAATGGGTGATGAGCACTGCGGAGGGCGCTTGTTGGGATGAGCACTGGGTGTTGCATGTAAACCAATTTGACAATAAATTATATTAAAAACAAAAAATAAAATAAAATAAAATAAAATAAAATAAAATAAAATAAATGACGCTATTTTTGTAACTATTTTCCAGTCTCAGAGTAAAATTGTAAAAAATAATGCTAAATGTTAGATCATTGAAGTTGGTTTTCTTTAATTATATGGCAATGTTTCAAAAAAGCTTTGAGTCATCTTTAAGATTCTTTGCTAGGGGTACAGCACGCTACATTTAAAATGGCACTTATCTTAGTAAACACATTACTATTGCAAATAACTTGTTCCAATAAAGCAATTCCTTGGCAAAGAGCTGCCATTTCTTCTAAACCCCCTACCAAGAAGAGATACATGGAAACATTATAAACACCAGAGATGAGAAAAGCTTGAAAAGTTCCCTTTATCAGAAGTCACCAAGATATACCCCCTAAGGCAGGAGAAGCATTAATTTGTCTTTCCTCTTCTCCAATTTTAAATCCTATGGCACTTGCATAGTATTTACAAATACTTTCTATAAGATAGCCATAAGTAAGCCCTCAAAACTCATAATAAAGTAAGCTATGGGCATCAGTATACATCCATATTTTCTTTCTCTCTCTTTTGTTCTCTTCTTCTGACTCCCTCCATTCTTTTTCTCTTTCTGTCTTTCTAAAACAAAAATTAGGAGGTTGGTCACATGCAAACATAAATTCAGTTTCTACAGAAAGCTGAGTTCTTGAGCAATTAAGCATACACACCAATCATTTGAAGTGGGGAAAAAAATCCCATGAAGGCAAAAATTATTTTCTGATATCCTTATTACATGAAGGGTCTATTATGATAAGCTATTATCTTTGCAAGATAAATTGAATTCACATTTATGCAACTCATCTATTCCTAGAGAAACGCAGATAAAAATTTTATAGCAACCTGAAAAGGTTTGTGAAATGGATATTAAAAAAAAATCAATACTGTAAGAGTTTAATGTCAAATTGAGACAATAGAAAAGATGGCCCAGACCAAAGACTCAATTTCCAATTCTTTCTTTTTCAAAAAGAAAAGTACTGTTAATCAAGTAAGCGGAGGAGAGAATGGCCATTCAGGCCGGAACCATCGGAAAGGGGATGGGGGAAGTATAATTAAGCTGTGAAGGAATAATGGGTAAAATATGGAGGGTGGAAAACAGTCCACTTATAAGTTATTTTATTC
The DNA here is from genome assembly GCF_008692635.1 of Crocuta crocuta. NCBI lineage: Eukaryota > Metazoa > Chordata > Mammalia > Carnivora > Hyaenidae > Crocuta > Crocuta crocuta. Next base: position 440,673 of record NW_027533256.1, read on the forward strand.
ACACATTTATTGATCTCCTACTATAAGCTGGGCAACATTCCCGGCATGAGGGACATTGCAAAGAACAAGGCACAAAGAGCCTTCATGCAGCTGATATCCTGGTGGGGAGAACACCCTTCCTAGGTATTAGTTATGCCAAGACATGTATAATCTGGTTTACATGTAGGTACAGGAAAGGAAGGGGTTTACTTTCTCTTTTCTGTTGTCTTTCGCTGGAGTCTTGAGGGTCTTGCTTTACGCTGACATCTAGAATTTCTCTGGGTTTTGTGAGGTCTTTGTTGCAAACAAGAATCCTCCTCTCTCAGGGTCTATCTTTTCCTTGCTCTTTCCCTCTCACCACTATTAACCATAGGATGCAGTTAATGACCATAACAAATCATAAAAGATTTCTCCTAACTCCTTCAAGTGTGACTATCCTGATTATAGCCTGCAGGTACAGCTCGCCGTGAACCACACACTATTTATAGGCTGAAAACCCAAGCAGAATTTGTGTCACTCGTGACGAAAATGCAAGCTTCTCCCAGGGCCCACATCCTCCTCCTCTTCCGCAAAACCCCCACAGGCAGTGAGGATGCCCACACAGCTCCTCCCAGAGATGCGTTCAATCAGGATCCCCTCCTCCACTCCCAAGGAACCTGCACAATTACTGAGCTAATCATTTAAATGATGCTACTGAGAAACAAAGCCATTTTCCTTGTTAAAAATGTGTTTGCTGTCTTATCCATTTATCTCTTTCCTTGGCAGTGCTCTGTATTAATTTATTGCCCAATAAAGCACAGACACTAGTGGAGTTGCTGGGCCATGCCCAGCGGAAGGCCCACTATTTCATCCTAGCAAAGGCAGCCCGTGAGCCAAAAAAACAAACAAGCATACTAGGCATCACAAACTTTGGCTGGCTAATCCTGGTTTCATTGCTGTCCCAGAGATACAAAGGAAAGGACTGTATCCAGCTTTGGGGAGAATGCAGGTGATTGATAATTACCGATTCTCAGAGGAAACGGAGCTAAGGTTGGTCGGTTAGCCAACTGCCCTAGGGTTTCTTTTCTATTGGACGGTAAACCTCACTGTTACAAGCAAGCTCATGGGGAGCTTTATAGGGAGAGACACTGAGGAAAGAAGCAATAAAGATAGACATGGCAGTGGACTTGGCTTGCCACGGTGTCCACCATCCCAGGAGACTGTCTCCCTCTAGATGAAAGGGTGATGTTTGTTGTTTTCTCTGCAGTTCACACCCAGTGTTTTTTGTTTTAATTTTTTTTAATGTTTTATTTATTTCTAGGAGAGAGAGAGACAGCGTGAGCAGGGGAGGGTCAGAGAGAGAGGGAGTCACAGACTCTGAAACAGGCTCCAGGCTCTGAGCTGGCAGTCAGCACAGAGCCCGACGCGGGGCTCGAACCCACGAACCGTGAGATCATGACCTAAGCGAAAGTCGGACGCTTAACCGACTAAGCCACCCAGGCGCCCCTTGTTTTTAACATTTATTTATTTTTGAGAGAGAAAGAGAGAGCGAGAGAACAAGTGGGAAGGGAGACAAAGGATCCAAAGCACGCTCAACGTTATGAGCACAAAGCCCAATGTGGGACTCGGATTCATGAACTGTGAGATCATGCCCTGAGCCAAAATCAAGAGTTGGCTGCTTAATTTACTGAGTGTGCCACCCAGGCACCCCAATACCCAGTGATTAATCCTAAGGTCCCTGTTCAGATACGTGCTTCAGTGAAAAAGCTTGGCAATGACTATCAGGTGTATGGAAGGGTTTATCATCTGAGAATCTCCTTCATGGATAGTTAATGGATGGCCATGGATGGTCAATTACATAGACAGCAGGTTCTTCCCATTAGGAAGGGTTTGACTTCAGAGAGCCTTTACCAAAGGAAATTTCATGAACAAATGTTTGAGGGAATGGCCCTGGGCATCAGGATTCCCTTTGTGACTTTTGGACTAGCGCCAGGTTAGCAGGAAGTTCAAAGGGGAATTAACCCAGGAATCTGGGCCCTTGCTCAGACAGTGAGCTCTGACAGTATCTAATAATGAAAGAGAAGTCCTCAAAGCCAAGAGAACTTGAACACCAAGAACGGTTCCAAGAGTTCAAAAAAGTCATTGAATGTTTCTCTGGGAAGGAATCATCAAGGACATCTAGCACTGGGCTTGCATTTTAGGGGAGAAAACCGGGATCCAGTGAGGAATTCACTTGTCCAAGGCCCGACTATAAGCAGAAGCAAAGGCAAAATATGGAGACTGGATGACGAAGAGGGAAGGGAAAAGCCCAAGGGCTTGCCTTCAACTAGCCATAGTCCCAGTGGCTGTTCCCTCAGAGAGGAGACAGCCAGCCAAGCTACTCTCAAGCACAAGACTTATAAAACCACAACTAACAGCAATACTGTTGACAGCCATCATCGCTCAGCAGAAGGCGAGAGGGAGGTAAGAGGAACGGGCCGCACTGCCACCAGAAGACAGGGAATGGCACCCACAAACGTCCCACCCATTCATAGAATCCTCTTCTCCCATGTGTCTTGCCAAAGGTTATGCCGATTCCCATCTCCCCTCCAAGGGTCCCCTTGGTGAAAGCTGAGGAATGCACTGCGGAAAAGCCACTGATTTTGCAGGAAGAGCCCCTCAGGTCTCCAAAGAAAGTACAGAAAGTGCCCGTGGGAGTCCCTACCATGCTAGCCACATGCTGCTCCTTCCACCTGAGCCTCTCCCCAAACGGTGCCCCTCCATGCGCCATCCTCACTCTTCTCCACAGTCACAGATACCGTCAGTCTGGGGGGGTTCTATTCATGAAGCTTCTCCCAGCCACTCCTGTCCTCACGGACAAATGTGATTCATGGGCCTCCCTGGTTAACTGGGCTGCTGCTCAGAGCGGGCATAGAAGACACACATGGAATTGGTGCCTGCTATGCACTTTGATTTAATTTGATAATCCCCTCCATAAGAAGACCCCCTAGCAGTCACCCTTTGTACACCTGCTGCACCGGAAGCCCCAGAGATGCCTGCTGACATGCACATGCCCAGACCTTGCCCCAGATGTGCAAACTCAGAACCTTGATCCAGGCCAAGAAGAACTGCCCAGGAGGGCGTCCCACAGCAACGGGTATGTACAGCAGACATGAGGGAGACTTGCCGAGCTGGCACTGTATACATGGGTCATGTATAATGGGCTTACACTCAGGGAACCTGATTCTAACCTGACCCGTGTGGTCCCATGGGAGTTTCTGAACCCCCTGGGCCTCAGTTTCTTCACCTCTGAAACAGACGTTGCTGGCTCATGCGTGCGAAGTTCCCTGCACAGACCCAGGTTTAGTGGGTACTGAGTTCAAGGTGTTTGAATTAGGAGTGAGGTCTGTGCAGGATTCAGACAGGTTAATCCAGTAACTCACCTGAACCAAATCCACAGCAGGCAGATGTCAAAAAGCTAGTGCCTGGTCCTAGCTGGGGAGGATACTAACAACATAATAACTATATAATAACTTAGTATACAACACATAACATAATAATAATATAATGTTAACAGCAGTAAACATGTATGTGGTACATATTTTGTGCCAGGCACTATCCTAAATACTTCACTTACAGTAACATATTTAATCATCACAAAAAATAGTTACTGTTACTATTACCTCCATTTTATAGCTGAGGAAACTGAGGCCCATAGCTGCTGGGTCATTTGCCCAACGTCCCACAGCAGGGAATGGCACAGAGCTGGGAATCTTCTAACTGCACCCAAACTTCACACAGTTCAATCTTCACGCAGCACCCAACCATATCCAGGGCACTATCATCTTTCACCAGATTATTGCACTGTCCTTCTAACTCATCTCCTTTCTTCAATGCTTGACCTGAAGCACCATGGGTCAAGGGGAGGGTGCTGGTGTTCAAACCTGCCTGAAAAGTCTACAGTTATTCCTATGGAAATGGACTATTGAGATCTTTCAATTTCTAATAGTTCATCCAAGGGGGGAAAAGAATGCTAGAGACGTTTCCTTTCCACCCAAACAATTAAAGGGATAGATATACCCTTCCATTAATCAATGCCAGGGGCTGCCCATCCCGCTAAATGACACCGTGCTCACCCCCGTTCTCAAGTCAGTCCCGCTGGTTATATGTATATAATCAGCTTGCTCTGTTTTAGATCTTTGTGACAATCTATGTAACTTAGTTCAAGTCTAGCCAATGCCATTTGCATTTAGGAAATTGGAAAGAATTTGCTCAGCACCTACAGTGATTCTGGCCACCTGCTAGGTGTTACAGAGGACAAAAGAGAAATGTGAAAAAGGATTCTCTCTTTTAACAAAAACGTATGTCTCATGGGGAGACAAAATGAATACCCAACAAATAGACTGGCAATCATATCAGATTGTTATGGTTAAATGGAGCTATCAGTAGGACAGATAATAAAAACCTTAGGAATTGCGAAGCAGAGGATCCGTGTGGCTAGAATGGCTGGGGAAATAATGTATCAAAAGTAAGTGGAGTGATAAATGTGTGAAGTGTAATTGAGTCCTAGCACTGAATCCTGAAAAGCAACAAATATTTAGCGCCCGGGACTGAAATGCAGCTACTGTTCCTTGCTCCTGCATTTGTCTAGAAATAACAAAGCAGTCTCCAAAACCCAGCCTCATGTGAGTATTATAGGAACTTGTCATGATGGTGAAGACAAAAATAATCTTCCCTGCTATATTGGGTCACCCAAAGCAACTCAACAGTTGAAGCGAGGGATAGAGGATTTGGTGTAGTAGAAGTTAAGAATCGCATGTCTTATTTTATAAAAGAATATTATCGCAGCTCAGGGTAGAAACAGAGGGATAGTACAGTCATTAAAATGTCACAGCTAAAAGGAAAAATAAGTCTTCCAGCCACTATGTGCCTTCCCACTGCTAGTCAGTTTTGAGAAGGAAAGCTGAGCAGACACACAACATATTACATTGCAAGTGTTACAGAAATTCCTATATAAACAGCTTTTTTTCATAGAGTGAAAATATTCCTGAAGACACCCCCTCGGGATAATAGGAATAGAGTCAATTCTAGATACCTAGATCTCAGAAATGTTCCCATACTTTCTTTAAATTTTTTTTTTGTATTTTTTTATTCCTGGAAGCTCTAGCATTTTCTTTTCCACCACCTGCAGCACTGGGTCACTGGAGCTGTGCCTGGCACAGCCAAAGATTTCCATGAGGCTCTGACATGACTAATTTTAAATTTATGCAAGTTTTATAAGACAATGCGATGCTCTACTACATTTAGAATAATTATCCCATCAACTATTTACTTAAAAATATTAAACGAAAGGAGAGAAACTGGGGTGGATATTTTGGACTTTTTTTTATAAGAGATATTTTCAGAGTGAGTAGAAATATCCCAAAGCAGTCACTGAAAATGCTGTCTCGTGGTAGGGACCCCAGCTGCTCCAGTGGAAAATAATGGTGGGAAGAGTGAAGAGATAGAAGACAAATCTACCCAGGGCATTGAAATCCCAGCAGGAATACAAAGGGCAAAGCTGAACAAATTAATAACACCACTCGCAGTTAACTGGTACCTTTCATCAGGGAACCTCAACGCACTTTACAAATAACACTTATTTCCGTCTCAAGGAGACAGAGAGATAAATGGCAAGCCCAAAGGTCACACAGAAAGTGTGTAATGATTTTAAGAATAAAATCCAGACTTTATCCCCCCAGCTTCTGGTCTAACAGTTTCCTCTCTTCAAGCCCTCCTGAGGGCATCTCGCCTTTGCTATTTCAACCAACAATGGTGTCTGAAAATGTCCAAATTCTTGTTCCTCCAATGGAGGACATCACATACCAAAGACCTTTGAAAATTTTGCTCTTATATTGAAATTTCAACTGGAACAAGAATACCTTATTCACCAGTGTGCTAGAGATGCCACAGATCACTAGTGTAGGGGAACATATGTGGCTTCTCAGAAAAAGTTGCACAGTCGGGTTCAAGAATACTTCTTTGGGCTATCTGATTCTGACTGTATGGAACTTGTTTTACCATTCACATTGTCTATGCACATGTAAACTCTGCCGGGTCCAAGACAGGTTCAACTGAGTTCGCTCTTGTGGAAGAAACAGCTCTGTTTCCCTTCGTACACTTCTATTATTCCTGGTCTAGAGATGAGTGTTCTTTTCAACTGATTCCCTCACTGATTAAGGAGAATAAAATCTTTTTTTTTAATGTTTTATTTATTTTTGAGATAGAGATAGAGACAGCATGAGCAGGGGAGGGTCAGAGAGAGAGGGAGACACACAGAATCTGAAACAGGCTCCAGGCTCTGAGCTATTCCTCAGCACAGAGCCCGACGAGGGGTTTGAACCCACAAACTGTGAAATCATGACCTGAGCCCAAGTCAGACGCTTAACTGACTGAGCCACCCAGGCGCCCCAGAATAAAATCTTTAACATGTGCTCATTCTGATACCTAATATTCGTGATTCTACCCTTTTAGTGAAAATTAATTTTTAACACCAGTTGAACCTCAGAAATGCTCTACCCCAAAGATAGAAACACAGATGGGAACAGCAAGAGATGCTAGAATTCAGAAGAGACCTGATGGAGAAAACAGAAAAGTTGAAAATTCCCCTTGCTCATGGTAGAGCTGTAGATCTCCGAACACAAGGTGGGGAACAGTTCTCCTATGGGCAAAAATCCACAAATTAGAAAATATCTGTAATTTGATCCTCTATCTTGTCAATACAGCCCTGACAAGTGCTGAAGACCGGGCAGAATGCCAACCAAAAGCCGTCAGAAGCCCTGACAAAGTTTTGGGTTAGAAAAGGGCAACAGACTTGATCTGTGTTGTGGCTCTGACATCTGGCACAGCCTTCTTGCCTTCTACAAGCTCCAGCCACACTGGCCTTCCCTCAGTGACACAGGTGTGTCTTCATCCCCCCACTAGACCTTTGCAAGTGCTACTTCCTCTGTCTGGAACATTCTCACTGACCCTCTACCATCCAAGTCTCTTTCAACAGATGACTCTGATACATCCTTCCGAGTTCAAGCCAAGTGTTGCTCCCGACAGCTGTTCCTCACTTTCAGTCTATTGGTGCTCACAGTTCAGTTCACATATTGCAGGCCTCTATTCCTTGATGCCCAAGGAGTCAGTGGAGGACAGACGTCTTCTATGGAATAGTTTTGCATCCATTCTGCCTTCTGGCAGTGTGGCAATCGCCTGTGTGGCCCAGCCTCAATAGAGAGCTAGATGGCCTGATGAGAAACACAAGTGGCTGCATGGCCCAGGCCCCCAAGGCCAAATATATTCCCACCTCTGGAAGGATGACTTTCCCTACTTTTGGAGTCAGACCAGGAAGGGCCAAAGATCCTTTGTGGAAGCACATTGTGGAGGAAAATATAGGCCTTGGAGCCAAACAGGCTTAGGTTTACCCGCCAGCCCTTTCCCTATGTGTTGCTGCCTCAGTTTCCTGATCTGTGGTGATGGCGGCGGAATGAAAGGAGATAATGGGTATGTATATGTGCGACATGGCATAGTGCCTGCAGCCCAGCGAGTAGTCAATAAATGTCTGTTTTCTTTCTTCACCTGCTACTTTTTTTTTTTGTCAATCATTTCCATAAGATTCTATTTCGTCTTCTTCTTTGAGTGTCCAGGCTATCTAAATAGCACTTAATGCTACCTATTTCATTTCCAGAGCAGCCAGTGCACTGCAGCCTGGAAGCCCAGAAAGAAACCCTAGCCCACCCCCTCCCACCCTCACAGCTTACTCAGATGGTGACACGTGCGTGTGCAGACAGCTACTTGGGGACAAAAGCCCTCTCTGTTAGGTTCTTGGTAGATTCCACCAATGTCAGGAAGTCTCTGATCCCTTCACCCACTTGTGTGAGCTCAGAATCAGAGGTCGCGTCAGTGAGAATTCAAGAAGGGTGGTGGAGCACTGGGTTTCTTGGTATTGAGGGCAGAGTTGCAGACTGTGGAGGTGCGTGAACGCTTCCATCCACATGGGTCTTGCACAGCTACTTTGCTGTGTGCTTGCATGCTGGGCACAGAGGCGCATGCTGAGGATATAACCGTAGCAAACGTTGTAGACTGCGGCTGCTTTCAGAGAATGTCACAATCTATCAAGGTGGCAGACGCTCATCCCATAGTCAGTCACCCCGAGCGAACGAGGAAACCGAAACTGAAAGAAGAGCGTGGAAGGACAGAACAGGACTGGAAGAGAAACAGGGTGAGGGGAAACTTCCAGAGGAAGCACGTGAGTGGATGTCCGAAGGGCAAGGTAAGTAGATGCCATCCAGGTGAAAGATATGCAGTGCAGAGGAAGGGAGACCAGATGAGGAAGAGGTATGTCAGCAGAGGCCACAGCACGTGTGAACCCAGTGATGAGAAAGACCACGGGCATCAGGAAATCAGACAGAGCCAACAGAACGAGCCCAAACACGGCGGGGGTGGGTGGGGAGGAGTGAAAGCAGGGCACAGTTCTTAATGGTTGTGGAGGGGTGACTGGCTACTGGGCAGGATCAGAAGGAGCAGGTGCACCGTGCTGGAGGTGGCCCCCACGGTAAGCAGCTAGAACCGAAGCACCTGGAACAATTTCCAGCAGAATGGAACCAACTGCCACTGAGCAGAGGGGGAGACTGAGCACGGATCTACTGTTCTCATTTCTTATAAGTGACACAGGCATAGTAAAAAGTTAACATCAGAGCAGAAACACCTCTTACCTGGCACTGTTTTGTAATTCTCTTTGAAGAGGGACTCTGAAGCTGAAAACAGTGCACTAAATGGCCCTGTTATGTCTCTGCAAATATATGTAATTGCCTTTTAAATAATTCTCAGAGGAAGGGTATAACAGCTAGTGATAAACATTCATTCGTTGCTCACAAGATCAGAGAATGGGACCAGCATTAACAAGCTACCTTTTCCTGTTTTCTCCTGAACTGGCCTTAAGTGTCTCATTTATCATGAGCTTCTGTAAGCACTAACAATTTGTAAAATGAGTTAATTATGTTCTTGGAGGTTTAATAAAATCTGGCAACTTCAGAACTATCCTGATGGTCTTGAAGTTTACCCAGAAAACTTACCGAAAAAGGAGTAAATGCATTCAGCTGAGCTAAACATCATTTATACTTACAGAGAGCATCTACTATCCTACTTTGGTCGTGCTAAGGATACTACTGTAAGTGTACTAGACGGACTCTAAATCAAATCTACTTGTAAACGGATCCCTCCTTTAATGTAAAAAAACCCTTCGTAACAGTGTATAAATATTGGCATATAGTCAAGTCCGGCATTGCAAATCCAGAGGCTTTGGTGATCCAGATTTTGAGAGAAAGAATCACAAAATCTAATCATTAACGAGCAAAGTAGGCATGTTAAGAACATCCATGGATCTTCAACAGTCATCAGCCGGAGGGAAGCAGAGGATGGACAGCAAAACAGAGGCGACAATTACAGTGTCACATGGAGATTACACACAGGTCTCAACTGTCTACACTTAGGTTGGTGTTTTGTTTCTTTTTCTCTCTCTCTCTTTTTAAAAAATGTGTTTTTCTTTTTCCTCACTAGAAATTCAATTTGCCAACAGTTAGTAAACCGGAGTGTACAGAGTCTTCTCTTACTCCATTTCCCTGGTCATTTGCCGGGGGACATTATTAGGTGTGAAATGGGATGTGGCGTGAGTGGGAAGTGCCAGTCTCTGGAGTCAAATCGCCTGTGGTCAAATGCTGGCTCTGCCTCTTGCCAGTTCAGTGCCCTTGGAAATGCCAGCCACCACCCCTAAGCTTCCACATCTTTTAACAAAGGCATTGTAAGAATACATATTTTGTGGATTGTTTCGATGATTATATGAGGCGAATGAAAGGTACTTGCTTAGTCTCTGTAAAGGTTAGCAATCTGCATTGCTCTGTAGGAAATGAGGACAGGGTTTACGAAGTGAAGGAAGAACCCATCCTTACTGCCTCCCCAGTCAGACCACTGACCAGACCCTGTGCCAGGGTCTCCTAACCTGTCCTGTCCCCATAGACAATGTGTTTTAACTGGGTTCCACCTGCACAATTAATTATGTAGTGGGGTTTTTCCCCCTTTAAACTGCATCCTTCCAAATGGTTTTCTTAAATGAAACTTTGTATTACCACCAGAAATGGAAAGCCCATCTCACTTGCCATAACTAGAAAGTAATCCCATACAGCAAAAAAGAAACCCCAGATAACATAGATTCTACCTGGATACTGTTACTCCAGCAAAGCCTCAGAGTCTGAGGCTTTAAGGCTGATCACTGCAGTTCAGAGAGGTGTTAAAGACATGTTAGAACCAAGCACAGACTTTGTCCCTGTGGTACATGGAATATAAAAGGCAACATAACCCTCTCGCCACATGAGTGTGTATCCTGTATCATCTGATGCTGGGTCAGCCCATCATCTAAAGTCCTGTTAATACCCATCTCTCACAATGTCATCTACAGTGACTTCTGTTGCAATTCGTGGGGTTTTATGGCTAAACATTGCTCCACAGTGGTGAAGAATACCTCCAATATCCCTTTGAAAACAAGGTTCCCAATTAATTCTAGCCTATTCATTTCTAAAAGTGCAGAGTGAGACATTAGAATTCATGGAATTTGGAGACCTGTGAATTCCGCTGGCACGCAACAATGTAAGTAGCTCATCAGTAAGTCTTTGCAAATTTGACTGGTGATGGTGTCTGTGTGTGTGTGTACGTATATGCATACATGTCCACATATCTGTAAGCATAGGGCGCTACTTAAACTTTATGCAGCATCAGTCAGAACCCCTTCTCTCCTGAGGTTAGGCTTGCAAGCTGATGGCTCATATCTTCCATTTCTGTCTGTAAATGCCTTTGACCCAAATATTATGTGAGCCCACCGGTGCACAGGGCTCTTAAAACACCTTAAGTGGAGAGCATTGCCTGTTGAGGATTAGAGTAGACATGTAATCACGTTTCATACTGAGCTACGGCCTTCATCCAATACAAATGCCACATTCACTTAGGAAGGGTGTCTGCACACCATAAATGACAGCACGATTGAGAGTGGTTTCCTCAAGCAGCCTGCTCAGCAAATGTGAAATTGTGCAGCCACAGACCCAGCTAATTCACACTTCAGGGTATGTGCCACTCTAATAAGATGAATGGAAAAGCAAAGACGTACACATGGAGGAAGTCCCTTTATACTGGGTACAATCGACTTGGGCTTCCTCACACTTGAAAAAGTGGATGTATTGCAAAGATAATTCAGAAGCACCACACAGACAATCCTCGCCTTCATGGAGCCCATGCCAGGAAAGCACACACACCGTACCTGCACAGAGAGGCTCCGATTCAATGCTGCCTCCTCCTCTCCTACCTATCACATTGAGGTAAACAATGACAGAGAATGTTGCCTCGTCCAGAAGCTCAACCAGCGACAGAGAATCCTAACTTTGGATCCTAAATTTGACAACAGGTCATTCCTATGGACTGTGGGAGTCATCTGATTTGTGGCCCAAGCAAAAGCTAAAGCTCTAAACACCTTCTGCACATCTAAGAAAATGTATGTCTAAGTCAAAGGCATATGTTTTCTAGATGGGATTTGGCATGGGGATCACCTGTAAGGAGAGAGGGAGTTTTCGTGGAAGGGGTGGGGTGCTGGCAGGCTGAGGGCTGAGCCCGGGGACATGTGTGCAAGCTGAAAGCACATCAAGTGCTTCTCCCCACTCCCAGCACCTAACACGTCAGCTTGAAGGGCTGACAAGTCCCGGGATCACTCAACAGGCAGGCAGCAAACTCTCAGGGCCGAGGGAGTTAACACTGCCTTATCTTGAGCTCTGCTATTAACAAACTTGTCATCACTAAACGGGGTTGTTAGTCACTGGAACAATTTGATGGAAAGAACAAACATCAGAGAGAAACAAGTTGACCCCGATGGGCTAGCCAAGATCAGGCGACAATGAGCTCCATTATCTCTCCTGGTCGGAGAATGAGAGATTCTTACTCAGCAAACATTCTGGGTCACTACAAACTACTCCACATACCATAGAAGGTGGTCATGATGCCAATAAATAAGCAATGCAAAAATAGGGGTAACACTAAAACTCTACTGAAGGAAGTGACCTCTTTCTCCAGTGACTTGGGTTTGTTGATCTGGAAATTAGTTACAATGGTCTTGACAAGGCATAGGAGTCCAAGTTATTAGAGATCTCCAGTTAATAAAGTGCCCAATAGCAAACAGTTTAAGCAGATCATCTGCTTTCTGCTTTGCAGCATGAAAATAAAAGGGGATTAAGCGCCAAGGGACATCTCTAGTCCTGGTTCTGCCACGGGGCACAGCAAGCACTAAGCATTTGTAGACAGACCTCAGCTTTCTTCTCTGTAAAGTGAAGACTAATTGACAGTGCTCAAACTGAATAGGTAACACACAAGTGGAAGAGCCTACATGTGGAGCCCTCAGACTTAACTTACAATGAAAAGCTGGTATTTGGTAGTTGCTTTATATGTATCAACTAATTTAAGCTTCACACCGACCCTGTGAAGGCGACAGTCTTGTCATCTGCACTTTATAAATGGGGAAACTGAGGCTCAGAAAGGTCAACAACTTGTCCAAAGGTCCCCCAGTCAGCAAGAGGCCAGGGTGGGACCTGAAATCCATGTGGTCTGGCTCCAGGGCCCTGCTGTTAATTACCCCATGATAATGCGTCTCAGTAATGGTAAATAACAACTATCAGTTCTAGCCAATCAATTGACAAGTGGCTGATCAGAGAAGAGGGGAGGCTTAAGTTAAAAAGCATATTCTTGGGGCACCTGGGTGGTTCAGTCTGTTAAGCCTCTGATGTCGGTTCTGGTCATGGTCTCATAGTCTGTGAGTTCAAGCCCCGCATCGGGTTCTGTGCTGACAGCTTAAAGCCTGGAGCCTGCTTCAGATTCTGTCTCTCTCTCTCTCTCTCTCTCTCTCTCTCTCTCTGCCCCTTCCCTGTTTGTACTCTCTCTCTCTCTCTCTCTCTCTCTGCCCCTTCCCTGTTTGTACTCTCTCTCTCTCTCTCTCTCTCAAAATAAATAAACATTAAAAAAAAATATCTAAGGCATATTTTCACCCCTGTTTCAACATGCTGTTTTTGAAAGACAAAGGGATGGAATTACATAACACAATCTGAGGCCTGTGTCTCAAAAGCGGACACAACCCACCAGCTAGACCAGAAGAAAGGTTGACCAGACAACCGCCCATACAGCTTATCTATGGGGTCTGTGATCCCTTGGGGCCTTGAGAAGGATATTGCATCTTGCTGGCTCCCCTTCTGGGAGGCCAAAGCCCTGCCTCGCAGCAGTGACAATGCTGGCCCTAAAACAGCAGAGACGATCCTGACAGGCTTATCTCCTCCAGCTCCTTGAGACGGCTCCTGTGGGTTGTCAGATGGACATCACCAAACCGATTTTCCCAGTTACCTCCTTGGCAGACGAATTACACTGGAGCACTTCCTTTTCTGCCTTGAACCAAGCAGGCTCTTGCCCCCATGCAAACAGCCCCACTCTTCTGGTAAAGCCCAGCCCTAGAAGCCTGCAGCCCCCGGGGACACGATGCGACCTCTACCACCACAGCCATGTTCGGGCAGTGTTGGAGAGGGTCCCGCGGCGCCGGCACGCTCGGCTGGGTGGATGATACTCTCATTAGCGGCAGGCGTCTGGAACTCCAGCCAGCCTCTCTGCAGGCACACAACCTACACCTGCATTTATAGACGAGAAACGGACAGCCGCCGGAAGTTACCAGAAACTACTAGGTGTCCGTGTCTGGGACAGAAATGAAGGTCTCAAAACCACCCCTTAGGCCCTGCCACCCATTTCCTGAGGTAAGTTCTCTTTTAAGGAACCACTCAAACTCTTCCAAGCTTGTACAAAAGGAGTAAATAATGAAATAATACGGGTGACCCCAAAGGCTGAATATCCGCTTCTATCAAAAAAGATCCACAAGAAAAGTCTTTCTCAAAAGGTCACATACTGCAGGTTCTATATACCTGACATTCTCAAAAAGACAAAATTATAGTCATAGAAAACAGACCAGTGGTTGCCAGGTGTTACAGAGGGAGGGCACAAGTTTCATGGGATCAGGGACAGTTCTGTATCTTGATTTTTTGATGGTGGTTACATGCATCTATGCATGGGCTAAAATTTATAGAACTATATACAGAAGGAAAGTCTATTTTACTGTACAATAATTTAAAAAGTAAACATGTTTAAAGGCCCATCAATAGATTTTTTCCATAAGGTGACTTTTCTTCATTTTTTTTATTTTGAAAGAGAGAGAGAGAGAACACAAGCAAGGAGGGGGTAGAGAAAGAGAGGGGGAGAGAGAGAATCCCATAACATAACCTCACACTGTCAGGGCAGAGCCCCATGCAGGGCTTGAATCCACGAACTGTGAGGTCATGACTTGACCGGAAATCAAGAGTCGGAAGTTCAAGACTGATCCACCCTGGTGCCCCTTTATTCATTTTTTTAAATATTTTTTTTTATTTATTTCTAGGAGAGAGAGAGAAAGAGAGACAGAGTGAGCAGGGGAGGGTCAGAGAGAGAGGGAGACACAGACTCTCAAATAGGCTCCAGGCTCTGATCTGGCAGCCAGCACAGAGCCCGACGTGGGGCTTGAACCCACGAACCGCGAGATCATGACCTAAGCGAAAGCCGGACGCCTAACCGACTAAGCCATCCAGGCGCCCCTCATTTTTAAAAATTGGATCATACCTTAGATACTACGTAGTATCTAATAAAAACTTTAAGTGGGTATAGTTGTAGTGGGTATTAAAGAAATAACACATGAGAGTGCTCTTAAAATAAAAAAGATCATGAAATATAGAAGGGGAGAGGTAGTGCTTGGAGAAAGAAGTCAAATTAGGCTTTCCCAGCCCAGTCCTGGACAAGGGTCTGAGTCCCAGCCCCGCTCATGCTTTGGCTGCTGTCCTCAGAATTTCACTTTACTCATGTACAAGAAGGGGTCACCTAAAGGGGGACAGTCTCTTGTGCACATCAAGTCCACCACAGAATTACTTAAGTGCACAGACCCATCCTTGGGAGCTGGCTGCTTTCCTTCAACATTCAAAACAGGTCAAGTTTGTCCTTAAAAACTGGAAGTACTAAGGTCATGAATGAAGGCTGATTGAATTCTGGTCTTGGGGGAAATTCCACTTTCTAACAGCCTGACGGTGCCTCCGAAGACGAAAAACACAATGACTCTGCTTTTGAAGAGCAGGAGCAAAGACTTAACCAGTACTTTTCAAAGCAAGGAAAATTCTATGTCATCACAAGCTTGACTAAGTCCAGTTCTGTGAAATGATAGGAAAGAGGGTAACTGTTTGGAAACCTGCAGGATATTTTTCTTCGGTGTGTCATGTGGCTGACAGGGAGTGGCAGTGGGAAGAAGACCAGGACATTCGATATCCAGGATGTTCGCCAGACATGCAGTGTTTTCTGAAAGGCGCCCTTCACCTACTGTCATATTAGCAACTCAGACAGAAATCTTGGGAAGTGAGCATGCGCGCGCACACACACACACACACACACACACACACACACACACACACACACACACACACAC